>NW_024609836.1:62525897-62928460 GCF_016920785.2 Ixodes scapularis
AAGATTGTTGTACGCCATCCTACATTTAGTTGTTTATGAGTAATCGGAGGGATGGTCGCACGATCAAAAAGTACTAGTTTCAAAAATATAACTAAAAAACATTGTTTTCACTTTCAACTCAATGTCAAAAGTTTTACCACTGCAGATAAAGATGTCGGAACAGACCGCAATGCCTCAATGGCTAGACACAGACACACATTTCGCTGAACAGTAAGATGTGCAGCAGGGGATTCTGTGATATGTCTTGTGCGAGGTGTGTTTCCAGAAACTCGCAGGTGAACAAGATATAGTCCCATCTAAACCGGCCGAACTTACGCGCCTGCCAGAGTTAACGGCGTGAACTCTCGCAGAAAGTTGGCCTAGTTCAGGAAGTCAACATAAAATGTGCGCTTCGATAAAAAGCTAACAATGTTAAAGTATAATATATTTATTATAATGGCACAGTGAACAACGCGGAAATTTTTACGCACTTGACAGGTTATGAACGCCACGATCTTTGCGCAAAGGGACGAGTTAATCTAACGTCGCTCCTTACCTACAGAACCAGAGGCCTGGAAGAACAATTGTTTGAATGAAGAACACTGCTCTACTTTCTCATTCTCCTTAGTTTGACGACTTGTGTCCAATTTTTCTGCTACATTTATGGTTAGTCGGGCCATACAATAATTATTAGAAGAAAAAAAAATAAATGAATTTCGACTCATTCTGTAATATATATTATTAAAAAGAAACGTTCGGAACTTCGGCGTTTCAACGGGAAACTTTTTAGACCGGGCTTCAGTCTTTGTTTTGGACATGTATCGCGGCCAGCCGTAGTGGAAAAGCCATATATGTAAAAAGGCATGGTAATATAACTTGATTTAGAGGTATCTTAAGATACACAGATTGTCTCTTGTGCAAACAATTTAATAACACTTGTGCGATATCCATACCCGCCTTGTAAAGGCATTAATCTGAAAAATTTCCACGCAAGTTAAATATGATGTTACAAAACGTGGCATCAAGTGGGTAAGAAACAAGTCGATAAGAACACGAATCATTATTTGTATTTTTGAGGCCTTCACAATGTTTTTCTTGCAATTAGGTAAGTATTCTTCTATACTGCGATATTATAAGCTGAATCATCTGATAGGGTAAAAAAACGCCTTTCTGGTAACTTGGTGGATTTTTGTATTGAAAAAGCAAGTGTGGTCAAAACGTTCCGAGACTGACATTGGTAGCGTAAAAAAAGAGAGCAGCACAGTGATGCGCGCGTTGAAGTCAAAGTCAAAATCAAAAGACAAAAGTCTTTATTTTCTCTCCGTTCGGAGAGGGGAGGCAGAGAAAAAAGCAACTCAGTGTTGCTTGACGAGCTTCTGCCCCCCTCCCTACAGCAGCAGAGAAAACAAATATATACACGTACACAAACTCATACAAATTCACAATCTCGACACCAATAAAAAGCAGGAACCCTCCTCCGTCATTATGTCAAAGGGCATCAATCTGTGAACATTTGGAACTGCGTTACGCGAGTTGGTTTGACCATATGCACGAGTATAATGGCGATCTCTCCATACACTGCAAACCAAAGCGAGAGGGAACATAAATTTTACGTCAAACCGGGCAAACCTAGAAGAAATACCTTTGAAATGATTTAGAAGGCTTATGTTAAAAAGCTGGGAGGTGTGCGAGATGTTGTGAGTGGCACACCCTACTCAAGAATGGCAGAACGCCATTGAAGTCAAGAAGAGGTCGGATAAGGTCGTCCTACCACTCTTCATCTTCCAGCGATGTCTTGCCCTTCCTGAAGGGCAAGTACCACTCAAAACGCGTCGCACACCTCACTGTTTTTAATGCGAAAGCATTAACTGGTCCTGTGGAGTGAGCCGACGTCATCAGCTTCAAACGGAACCTTAAATCCTTTCTCTAAGTGAAGCCAGATCCCAGCTGTGAAACCACGCGAAGCCAAGACAACGGCACCTATGCTCAGTGTCACTAGTTGTGTGCAGTACAGACGAAGGTAGCGCCAGGCGAGGGGAGAGAGGGCACGCATAGGGAGGCTGGGTAGGATAAGAGAAAAACTCCTCTCCTCTTTAACATTCCTATAGTGCTCTCACCTTCTTCCCTCGCCCTCTATTACCCTCCTCTCCCCTCTCGCCTTCCTAGTGCTCGCCCTCTCTCTCTTCGCCTGGCGTTGCATTTGCCTAAACTGCGCCCAACTAGTGGCCACGTAGCGTAGTTTCCCCGATCCCAAAGGAGCACAGTAAAGCTGACATTGGCTGCTGCCATGGCCTCCGAGATCCCGAAGCGGGCGCGCGAACGCTTTCGCGCGCTTCGGGATCTCAGAGGCCATGCTGCTGCACGCCGGTTTCAAGGAGCGCTCCCCTCATGGCGCTGCCTGTCTGCGAGGCAGCGGCTCCACCGCTCCACGCCAAAGGTCAGCGAGCGCGCCGAGGAGAGCGCGCGCGCTGACCGGCGACGAAAATTACGCAGCAGACGAAATAAGGGAGCGGACGAGCGGCTTGCATGCTTTCGCATTCACAACTCATAAGAAGTGCCTCGGTGCACCTTGAACCTTTCTTTCATAAGCCTTCTAAATCTTTTCAGACGTTCGTGTTTTAGGTTTGCCGGATTTGTCGTTAGATAGATGTTCGCTCTCGCTTTGGTTTGCAGTTTATGGAGAGATCGCAATCATGCTCGTGCATGTGGTCAAACAAACTTGTGTAGCGCAATTCCGAATGTTCAGAGAGCGACGCCCTTTGGCATAATGAGGCAGAAAGGTTCCTACTTTCCACTGCTACGTGCAAATCATTTTGCTGCTTTCTCTTTTTACGCTACAAAATCATTCTCGGGACGTTTTATCCAAAACTCGTGTACACATTTTTTTTTTTAAGATTAACAGATTTGTTTAAAAAAAGCCGTGAAATATACGCTCATTTGGCTTGCGCCGGTGAGTTATACGGCCAGGGGGACATTGTATGGGTGGCTAATCGTAACGATCAGTCGGCTTATTACCTAAAACATCTTAATCGACGTTTTAATTATTAAAATAGACATATTGTTCTAATTGGAAAATATATTAGCGTCATCGATAACCACCACATCAGTCGAGAATAAAAAGAAGTGAAACACGTGGGAAGCGTTGTGGAGCGCTAAATTCACCACTCGTGCAGCAAGAACGAGGCTACAGATGCGCTAACGCTGCTCGTGGTGGTTTTTTGCTCCCTTATCATTCGTGTCTTCTCACCCCAGCCTTGTGCCTGCTGTACCAGTGGCGACTTCAGCGCACTACTGTGCTCCACACGACCACAAAGTTTTTCTAGAAATTATTGACTTAGTGGTTTTCGATGGCGCTCAGCCAGTTTTTAATTGAAATGGTCTGTTTATTTTTCCTAATTACAAAGATAATTAACATATCTTAGTTATAATATTTGACTTATACTAAAAATTAGACCCTTAGTTATGTCTCCTGGGCCCCATAATTCACTTGCACACACCCAATAAAGTTTGTCGTGACTTCTTTTTTATTTTTTTCAGAATTATGTTAAGCAAAAGAAACACCCTGTATACACCAACTCGTGTTTAAAAACAAACCGGAGCGCCCCTAGCGGACGCCACCGGCGCCGCGCATGCGCGGTGGAGGATGCGAAAGGAGCTCGCCGTCGCCCATAAACAAACCATTGAATTGCGTCGTTGTCGGCGCCGGTGTGAGTTCCCGTGCTCTTTTTCGCGTTGGAATTGTTGATACTACGCCCTCCTAAAAAGGTCTAATTGTTTGAGTGGCTGCAGCAAAATTAACGAGGCTCGTTACATCGCAAAACTTCGCGTGAATAATGTGACGTGCGGCGATTCATTTCACGTGGACGCCGCAGAATGGGCGCTAATGCCTGACTCCCACAATGAGATTCTGCTCGCTATTTTCAGTCGCGACGTTGTTCGGGCCGCAAAAGCGTGGACCGTAGCTGAGATGGTGGACCAGGGTGTAAGATAGACAGGTGGGGAAACGAGAGCCAAATGAGCGACCGGATTGTGTCCCCCTCGGGTTGATGATGATGACGATGATGATGATGATGCGGCTGTTCCCTTTAGATCGGGCAGGCTCGAACAATATTCATGCCCAAGCCTGGGGGCATTTGCGTGTTTTTGCCCCCTAAGGTAGATCTTTCTCCACCAGTCCTCTAATCGTCTCTTTGTTGCCTCGACAGACGGCCTATGTGGGCCACTGGAGGCCGTAGTCTCATTCGAGGCAGGCCTGTCCGCTGGTGCGGCTGGCCTAACCTCACTGGTTTGGTGTCCATCTCTAGTAGCCGTGAAGCCCAATACTTCGGCAAGCTCCAGAGGGCTTTGAAGGTCACGGTCGTTGTCTCGTGGCTGGGATGGCCGGAGTCCTGCGCATTCCAGTACAATGTGCGCTACTGTTTCGTCGTGGGCCCCGCACACCCGGCACACGCTCGTGGTCACAGTAGAATCGAAGTGACGTCTGTAAGACAGAGTCCTTAGTGCCCCGGCTCGTGCCTCAAATAGCAAACGACTACCCAGGCTATTATCGTATAGCCTAGCCTCCGAGCCGATGGTCCTCTTGTTTGCAACATACACATCGAGTGTAGTCTTCAATTGGGCATCTTTGAGCCACTGCTGTGTTTCCTGGTCGCGAACCTTTTTTCGGATCTCTCTCTCCCATTCCCTGGCCGACGACGCTTGGACAGGGTCCGCAAAAAAACCGTACTTGCTTTCGAGCTGGTATAGGCGTTTCTGCCAGCGGGTCTGCAGCCCAGTCAGTTGAGTGTACCTGAACAGCCTTTTGGCCCACCGGCAGGTGTCCATATGTCGGAGACGTCCGTCGTAGGCGATTTTGCTGGTAGCTTCACGGGCTTCAAAAGAGGGCCATCCCAAATCACCCTGGACAGCCTCATTTGCTACTGTACCATGACAGCCTAGCGCTTGGCGCCCGACCTCCCTCTGCCTACGTTCTATGTGAGCTCGGATATCTCCAGGGACACACATCACAGCGTTAGCAAAAGTCAATCCTGGTACCACCACCGCCTTCCACAGCTCCCGGGTCACAACGAATCTATTGCAACTCCAGAGAATCCGTCTGCGCAGAATGCTGCCCTACTGAAAAAAACCATTTGAACTTCAAACGGGTGGCAAACTGGTTAATCAAACGGGTGCAAACTTGTGGACCCGTTTGGATCAAACGTGATTATGGGATACGGGTAGCCGTTTGAAACGGTACCCGCTCGAAACGGTACCCATTTGATACAGGTGCCCGTTTGATACGGGTGCCCGTTTGATACAGGTGCCCGTTCGACCTTGCACGTGACCACACGTTTGAACGTGCCATTCGAATCGGGAAATTATGCGCTAGCCCTAAACGGGGATCGTCTGGTAGGTTGGTTATATTAAACTTATTTAAGACGTTCCGAAACTCATAAACCTATTTATAACATGGAGGAAACACGTAGAACAAATGTGCTCACGTAGGTGCTTGCAAATGGACAGGAAAACAGACACAAAATATTATTTTCAATTCTCCTCAAAGTTTATTACGTCTTCTGTAGACAAGTACAAACGTGCAAGCGACCTGCGAAATGTGAGAGGCACTCTAAGCTTTTATACAACTGAGAAGATAGCAAACCAAACAAGAACCGAGGTAATTTTAGACTATGAAGGTAGACTTTCGGGAAATTATTCGCCCGGCTGCCGCGAGAATAGTGGCTGCATAATTATATAGATAATCTGGAAGAGTACGAGTAGAAGAACGGTCAATCGTTGCCAAGAAGTAGGTTGCAGTGCACTTACCATAAAAATAGCGGACTTGAAAGATGTAATCCGTGATAGTTGTCGACACGGTCAAAGCAGGACAACCACACAAACACAAATGAGAGGGAACGGCTTCTTGGAAGTTTCAACACGATGTGGCGCACAAGCTGTCAGTTGCCGAACCCAACCAAACCGCAAGAATTCCTGACTTCTTCGAAGAATCGCTTGTTGCCGATACAGACGTAGGACTTTTCGAACACTGATAGCTTTGGTGCACATCCAATACGTTGTTGAGAGACATCCTTATAAGACCGCAGGGTTAGGCGACAGATCGAAGCAGGTGGACGCGCTAAGTCCGAGCTGCAACTGACAACAAGCAGACAAAGAAAATAGTGGCTGCTCGGCGCACCCTTCCGGATCTCGATGCTTATCAGCGTGTAGCTCGCGCGGGGGTGCGGGTCACGTGACAGGTGACAAGAGAGGAGGGAGGGGGCGAGGACCATAGGGACAGGCCCTCTCCCTCTCCCCAGGCATTCCAGAAAAATGTGTTTTTGTAACCTCGAAAAAAAAAAAAAAAAAACACGCGCGCGCATTTTAGCACGCTCGAACCTTGGAAATGGCGGCGGGGCGGCCAGAAGCTCGGCTTGCGCCCGAGCGAAGAAAGTGCTCAGCGCAAGCTCGTAGTTTGACTGCTGCAACGGCGGGCGTGCTCTCGCAATGCTCGATGTTCTTGCAGCCGCGTGTACGCTTGCTACCTTCGCTGCGTCTTGAATTAAAGTGAAACGGAGTCTAGGCGTACATTCTTTCACGCGGTCGCGTCTTCTGTGAGAGAGATTCGAGCTGAATAAGTAAATTGAGGCAACAAAGATGGACAAAGTCTTAAAGTTCTGTCAAAAATATCGGCTTACCAACGTCGCGCGTTTACGTAAAACAAAAAAAAAAAAGATGTTAGTTTTAGTTGCAGTATAAGCGAACATAAGCGCAATTGAAATATAAATATAATTACTTGCATTACGCGGACGATCCGAAATCGATGAACCGGCGCTCCCAGCCTTCCGGAAACATTGGCTGCCACGGCTGAAACGCTAGGCGTGCCCACGCCGCCGATCTGTACGTTCAGTATCAAACGGGCTCCGGAGAGCCGTTTGATTAAACCGGTGCAGTTTGCAACATGGTCACCGGTTTGAGCAAACGTGCGACAACTTTGCCAAAACGAGTCACCCATCTGCCCAAACGAGCGACCCATTTGCCCAGACGAGCGACCCGTTTGCCAAAGGAGTGACCTGTTTGTCCAAATAGGTGACCATTATGGCTCATACGGGGGACCCCTTTGAGCCGTACGGGCGACCCCTTTGACAAACTGGTGACCGGTATGGTTAAACTGTCACCCGTATGGACCCGTTTATTTTCATATAGGCGCCAAATGGTTTTTTTCAGTAGGGTGGTTCCTCTGATGGCTGCTTGGCGGAGATGGGCGTGATGCTCTTGCAAGTAGTCCTCTGTATTTGTGAGTGTAATGCCCAAGTACCTGTACGAGTTCATTACAGGTACACAGTCCACCCCGAGTCGAAGACTGCCAAATGTTGGATCTTGTGGACCTGCAAACAGCACCGCTGCTGACTTGTTAGTGTTGAATTTCAATCCAAGTTCCGTCGCTACCTCGGTACAAATATCTAGGAGTTTCTGCATGTCGCAGACTGATGCCGCGGTCAGTACTACATCGTCTGTGTAGGTAAGTCCGGGTAGAACCCATTCGACGGTCAGACCATCTTCTAAGTGAGCCAACGAGAAGCCCAGTCCAGATCGGATCAGTTGCGTTTCGAGTCCGGTTACGTAAAGCGTGTACAATAGTGGAGAGAGTGGGCACCCCTGGCGTAAGCCTCTTGTCACCAGCACTTCCGCAGAGTTAGCCTCACCTAACTTTGTCCTAACCGTGTTGCCACTGTATAGGCGGTGGATGAGGGTGACCCACTCTTGTTGCATGTCAAGATGTTGTAGTCGACATATCAACTGGGCATGTGGCACACTATCATAGGCCTTGGCGACGTCCAGAAAACAACATATTAGGGTCCTCTGCTCCTTGCGGGCAACCTCAATACATTGTGTTAGCGTAAACAGATGATCTTCTAGCCGGCGACCTCGTCGAAAACCTCCTTGAAGTTCCGTAAGCAAGCCTTCTTCCTCTGCCCATGCAGTCATGTGCTCCTTCAGAATATGTACGAAAGTTCTATATATCGTGCTGGTCACAGTCAGTGGTCTGTAGTTGCAGACGTAACGCTGGTCACAACTTTTTTTTGAACAAGAACGACTTTGCCTCTCCTCCAGTCTCGAGGAACTTCTTCTATTCCAGAGGCAATGTTGTTAAAAATTCCTGCCAGCTGATCCCTTGAACCTTTCCCTAGTGCTTTGAGGACGCTTGCCGGAAACTCGTCCAGTCCTTAAGCGGTGTTACTTTTTAGGTGAGTCAAAGCGCGTATAATTGACACCCTGCCGATTTCTCCACCGTAAACATCAACCGGAGTACCATCCGGATTTTGATGTGGTAAGATGTCCTGAGGTGTTGGTGCTCCCGGGGGCGAAAATATCTTCACTAGGTGGTCTGTAAGGCTATGCCCAAGTTTGTCTGCTGTCATCCTTGTGTTCTCGTCGAGTATAGCCAGCCTCTGATCTCTCCCATTCAGGGTTCCAAGGTATCTCCAGAACTTTCTAGGCGCATCTCTCCCGCTTTAGCTAATGTCTCTCATTGTTTGCAAGTCAGCCTGAGACATTTTCTCCTGGACAAGTTGCTTTGCGGTTTGCTTTTGCGCCTGGTACATCTGCCATTTTACTTCGACTTCGTCTCTGGTCCCCATGTGAAGGGCCATGCGGTGTTCTCTGTTCAGTTCTTTCCGTACTCGGATGGCAGCTTGAACCTCCGCGTCCCACCAGCGCTTTCTCCGCCTTCGCCCATTTCGGGCCTTCGTGGAGTGTTGCTGGATGATTTGCTTCAGTTATTCTACGTATTCCATGTAGTCAGCAGCACTTTTCCTCGTGGAGCTGTTTTCAAATTCCTCCACAACTCTTTCAACTGCACTTGAAGATAGCGTGAGACATTTTGTTGGATGGAGCTTTCGTCTTGTTGTTATCCACGTTGCTTTCGAGAATATTAGCTTAATTCGGTTATGGTCGCTTCCGATGCTGTGTTCACCAGGGTGACCCACTCTTGTTGCATGTCAAGATGTTGTAGTCGACATATCAACTGGGCATGTGGCACACTATCATAGGCCTTGGCGACGTCCAGAAAACAACATATTAGGGTCCTCTGCTCCTTGCGGGCAACCTCAATACATTGTGTTAGCGTAAACAGATGATCTTCTAGCCGGCGACCTTGTCGAAAACCTCCTTGAAGTTCCGTAAGCAAGCCTTCTTCCTCTGCCCATGCAGTCATGTGCTCCTTCAGAATATGTACGAAAGTTCTATATATCGTGCTGGTCACAGTCAGTGGTCTGTAGTTGCAGACGTAACGCTGGTCACAACTTTTTTTTGAACAAGAACGACTTTGCCTCTCCTCCAGTCTCGAGGAACTTCTTCTATTCTATGTGGACTTGAACAATATAACGAGCAAGTTTATGTGACACTACTGCGTAATCAATCCATGTTTTGCTTGCGCGAGCATTCCAAGTAAATTGACCCTCACATGAACTTCTTAGATTAACTACTTCCAAGGCGAGATCTTGGCTCATCTGCAGCAGTAGCCGTCCATTTTCATCTTCCCAGCCATCCAGTTCGTGCAGATGTCCATTGAAGTCCCCCATGATCAGTAGTTCTTTCGTATCAGCCAGGGCCCTAGCATCATTCATCACGCATGTTATTAACACTCGGTTCTCCTCTCGGCGGGCAGCTCCCACCGACAGGTACAGTACGCAAACGGCGACCGGAATACCGAGTATCGCTCCTGTTACTCAGATGTGATCCCAGCACTCTCCTGGCTCCTTGTGCCATACGGATGAGCTACGCCACACCACTCCCACTCCTCCACCTCGACGCGTCCCCTCCAGTCGGTTGCGTCCAGTCCAGTGCCAGCTTTCCGAAGTTGGTGGTTCTTCGAGATCCCGAAGGTGCGTCTCAGCTACTCCGAACAGGGTCATGTCTTCTCCCTCCAACTCGCCGTAGAGCTCTTCCCATTTCTGCTCCCGTCGCGCTCCGTGGAGGTCGAGAAATCCCACCGCATCTGTGGTTTTCGTACTGCATCTACGTCGCCTTCGTCTTTTTCTACCCCGTTCGCCGCTTGTCTTCACCACCTTGCCTGTGAGCCTTCTCACTGACGGTGCCATTGGTCCAGGTAGCTCAGTTGTTGCCTTACAATATCTGCCACCATACTGCGCAGGTCTTGTGGATGAGTCAGAAGAGGCTGGCATAGTGGAGCAACACGCGCAGGTGTCGGGAATGACGGAGATTGCAAGCAATGGGTCGGGGGCCCTCCATTTGGTAGCATGTTGTGCTGGGGGGTGACTTCGTTTCGGGAGGCCACTCCGGTGATACATGGTCGTATGGTGGCGCACGTGTGGTTATCCACTGCTGCAACACTGGAGCTTCTCTCGCCGAACGCAGTTGCATCTCCGGGTCTACAGTGTGCGATTGCTGTGGGAGCCCACACACCGGGGGTCGGTTCACTGGAACAGAGTAGCGCGGCGGTTGTCCCAGCTGCGCCGGTTCCAGATATGACACCGAAGTATTCGGTTCCCTTGTCCTGGAGGGCAGCATGACTGGGAGAGACGCTGGATGGTTCTTTGCAGGCAGCTGTTCGTCGGAGCCTCTGTGGTATAAATGGCGTGACGGCTTGATCAGGCGGGAAGCAGTCTTCCGGTGTCCCCCTGGGAGATGATCCCTGAAGCCTGGAGGAGGTTTCTTCCACTTCTGACTGGTTCTCCAATGATAGTCGCGCATGTCCGAAAGCTTTCTTTTCTGTCTTTCTTTTCCGCCAGCGCCTTTTCCGGCTCCTCTGTCTAAAAAACGACTTGCGACTGAGGCTAGTTGCTGGGCCACTAGTTGGGCTCCTATCGTCCCGTAGTGTACGCCATCTGTGTCCATGGTATATTGATCATCTGTATTTCGTCCTAAATCCACGTATCGTGCGCGTATCTTCTTACATAGACTTTTGAGTTTGGCGTTGAGCAGCATCGTCACCGCATGCACTTCCTTTCCTTTGGTCACGACTTCTGGGACCGAACAAATAGTGAGTGCTGATTTACGTGAACTCCATCTTTTTTGGAGACATTGCACCACATCCTCTGGTTTGTCTCCCCTGAGCAGATTGTTAATCCCCACATGTAAGATGTACATGCGAGGTATCCTACGGGCATGTTCCTCGTATTCGTCGATCATTGCATGGACTCGTTCAACTGTTGCCTTTCTGTGGAGCAGTATCTCCACACAGCTCTTGTTGTTTACCTCAGACTGGAAGAGGTCAGCAAAACCGCGCCACATTACTGTCTCCAGCGACCAGGACTTCCCGTGTCACACCTTGGGGAGGTCTATGGGGAGGACTCATCAGTCGTGGCGTTCCCTTAGTAGTCTCGTAACATCCTGCTGGTCGAGACCGCTTGGATACGCCTCCACTTGCGTCCCTATTTCTTATAGCATCTGGGTCTTTCGCGTCGTGAAGTTCATCCGCGTCTTTGTCAGTCCCCATGTCGCTGCTGCCATCTAGTCTTTCGGCGTCTGGTTTTAAAGAAGTATCCAACGCTTGCGGTTTGTTGACACCTTCATGGCTATCATGATATTCCTGGGATGCCCTATTAAATGTAATCCTGTTGTCCAGCTGGCCGTGGACATCTACATCCAGACACACACGTGATTCGCACGACTGCTCCTTCGACATCGATGCAGTGTCTCGTTGCTAGTAGAAGGCATTACTTCATGTGATTCAGCCGCCATGCCTCGAAAGGTGCCATTTCGTGTCGTAAGTTCCTTCAGCTGTGTCTCTATTGTTGTTATCCTTCGGTGCAGCTGTTTTAGAGCACTGCCATCTGTTTCTCTTTGTTGGAGACGCTCAGCGAAGCCGTTTAGCCGCACCCCCAGTTCCTCCAGCGTTTTCCGCTGCGTTTGGCACAGCTGTTCTAGCATTGCGCAGCCCTTGCAGGAGATACTAGTCAGAGGTTCTTGCGGCTTAGTACATGGACTGTTGATCAGTTTTATAACATGCTGTGGAGCCTGCACATTGATCTCTTCATCTGGCCGACACAGAGTCCTCGTGGCTGTCCGCCGTTCTGAAGACAAAAGCGATCCGTCCTGGATCTCACCAGGGGTAGGTATACTCCGGGGGTGTCAGAAAGCTTCCCTCGATGTCACTGACCCTTGCGGCACCCTCCTTATCTTCGGTAAGAGAACGTAGGTGCCCCTCCGGCAGCAGCACATCGGCGCTCAGCTCCCCGTCGCTGTCCAGTGATGGTTCTTCGCACTGTGCAGTTCTCAGCAGATCGCCAGGTACTTCCGCAGCGGCTTGTAATCGATCTAGCAGTTCGCTCTTAGATCCAACGGTTGAAAGTCCCCTAGCTTTTAGCTCCCGTTTAAGATCCATGACCATCTTCCTCCACAAAGTACGCCATCCATGTGGAGCATCGCGAACTCTCACTCCGGGTGGGCGACCGGTGGCGACCGGCTAAACTGACGGAGATGATTTCTCGTAGATTTTCAATGAAGGAATGTCGTGCTCCCGGTTTATTTTGCGGACTCTCCCATACAGTTCCATGCAAATTCGATTCCAATTTTTTTCCTCTCGCCGCAGCACCATCTCTCGCAAATCGGGGGTACCCACAAGCAGACGAATACACAATCCGGTCACGGCGCTGCGGTAGGGCTCTATGGGCCGTTTCCCCACCTGCCTATCTTACACCCTGTGGTGAACGTCGATACTGAAAACCGAAGTAGAATCGGGCCTTACAAGTCGGTGTTGGCCACTGGTAACAATGATCAACATCTGCTTGTCTCTACTGTTAACACTTAGCCTACTTACCCCAATCAACCTTCAAAAGTGCTTTGAGGCCTGCACTTACTTGTTATCGCAATTACCGGGTCAGCGTTTGGTTTACGGGCCGCTATCGTTTGAACGAGCTGACGACAAAAAAGCAGCCAAGTTTGAAAGAGCAGACGACAGTTCGAACGCATGCGCAATGGAGTGCGGGCAAGAAGCACCGCGTCCCGCGTCAACAAACAATTGGAATGTCACGTTGTCGGCGTCTGTGTGAGTCTGCATACTATTTTTCGTGTTGTAATTGTCGATTATTTTTACTCATAGTGATGTCTTAACACTTTAATCGACTGAGCGAAATTATGAAGGATCGTTGCGCCACTAAACTCTGCGTAAATAATTTGACGTGCGGCAATTCATTCGCATGAACGCCGCAGAATCGACGCCAAAACCACGATGCGATTCTTCTAGCTATTTTCGGTCGCGACGTTCCTCGTGCTGCTAAAGTGTATACGGCAGCGGCGATGATCGACATCGATACTGAAAATCGGGAGCGGGAACAGACCAAGTGAATCAGGCGTAACAAATCGGTGATGGCCGCTGGTACCAGTGATCAACATCTTGTATCTACTGGTTACACCAAGCCTACTTGAAAGTATCTTGAGGCCTGCAATTACTTCTCATTGCAATCACCTAGAAAAAAGCTTGGTCTACGGGCCGCTTTTGTTTGAACGAGCAGACGACAAAAAGCAGACAAGTTTGAAAGAGCAGACGAAAGTTAGAACGATAAGGCGGCCGTGTGAATTTGGAGACGCACTAAACCCGCGGGCGGTCCGGACAACGCGGTTCTCTCTCGTTCATGTTGGAACAAAACAAATACATCTGGCGACCACAACGTGTTGCCCGAAAAAGCAATCGCAGTTTGACAGCGTCCGGTTTGTCCTTTTCACGGCTACTATCCACGTTCTCGGTCGAACGGAGGGGCAGAAGCACAATGAAAACTGATCTTCAAACCTTTCTAGACTTTCTTGGTACAGCCCCCGTCGCAGCATTTTGACGAGAAGGTAGGTTTTTTGTCTGGTTTCTCCCAAAAGAACACAGAAATTCATGTCTCGCACGGTGACTTCTGCCCACCGCCCAGATCGGAAGTGCGCCCGATGCGCCACCACCGCGGTGTGACGTAGGAGAGTTGAGTTCGTGTATAGATGCCACTATGAAGAGCGGAGAGCGAAAAAATGCCCTCCCCCCCTCAACCAGCTCTTCGTCTGCTCCGCCGAATGGGCTGTACCTAACATCCGGCTGGCGTTCAAACTCGGTTTAAAATCGCGTCATCTTGGAAATTTCAAGCGGATGCGCGGATTTTTATATGCAAGTTATTTTGTAATGCTGTGCTTGATAAAAAAAAAAAAAAAACTAACGGAGTTCAACTGCGCTATTACTTGCGTAAAAATAATAATAAAAAAAAGAAATGGAAAAGGTGTGTCAGAGTGGCCGGTCTCTCCGGCGAAAAATAAATCCGGCCGCTATAACTTTTTTTTTTTTCTATACAAAGTTTGTACTGGTGTAGGCCTTCAGCGACAATAAGTGGAAGTGAGGAATAATAACTAAAAACGTGCTCTCCTGACGCAATAGACGCAGTGGTTGAGGGTAGCACTGCCGGCTGACTCCACTTCTGTTGAAGTAATGGAACAAGGATACGCAAGTTGATCATTTACTGAAATAAAACAACGGAGCGCTATGGGCTGATTTTGGAGTAGCCATAAATATTCTAAGAACGCGAACCAATTCACAACGGCCGCCACGGGCAGGGGTTCGATGTTCGGTGCAGCCCGCCGGTACAGCCCAAAGATGAAGAACGGCAACCTCCCGGTTTTTCGTCTGCTACCGGAATCGGGCGCGTGCCTTCTCTCGATTTACTCCGCCGAAGCTGCTGAACTACCCGCATATGTGGAGAAGGCGCTGCGGTCGAGCAAAATGGCGCCGCCCTGAGAGCGCTAAATGGAATGGTCTATATTAGAAGCTTTCAAGTTTCTACCTTTTCGCCAACTTTTTTCTTTTTTTTTACAAAATATGTGTCGCAATAACTTTAGAGTTTATCACAAGATAGAAGACTACCAGAACAGCAGTATTGGAGTTACCGCAACTTTAATATCTTGGATTCAGTCAATTATTTGGATACACTCAACTAAAAGCTAAACTATCATAATTTCTACAGAAAAACTAAGGAATGCCTTTCTAGACTCCAAATTCATGAGAACAAGAAATGTTGACTCACAAAATTAGAGCGCAGCTCTTGAGGAGGAGGAGGAAGGGTATTGAGGGGAGCGTATACCCCTCCTCCTCACCTCCTCATCTTGCCTACTACTCCTCCCTCCGAGCGGCGTCGGCGTAACCGTGAGGTCACGTGACCTGACGGGGTCATGTGACCTCACGGCGGTCGCGTGACCACACGAGAGTCAAGTTAATCATTGGGTCACGTGACCTCACGGGCGTCACGTGACCTCATGGTTACGCCGACGCCGACGGCGACGGCGACGCCGCTCAAGCTGAAAAGGGGCGCCTAAGAGCTACGCTTTACAAATAAACGTTGGCTAACCACGTATGTTCCTTGTGCTACAAAATATATATAAATGCGTACAAACACGATGACATTTTCTTCTTCTGAGAACAAAGATAAGATTGCAATACCAAATCAAGCCAATACTGTTAATGCCAATGTAGGAGAAAATAATCAACGTTTCTATCAAATATAACTTGAAAACCTTTGAAAATAAGGTTAAAGGGGCCTCTAAGGATATTTGAGCGTCTGCGCTTTTTATGTGATTACCTCAGAAATTGTGTTGACTTCTTGCTGACTTTGATTACTTCCTTTTGACTTTGACTTTCTGTTGACATGGTCAACAGAAAGTTTGTTGCCTTTGTCTTGAAACTTTTCTGATGATTTTCGTCAGCCTTAGTCAAAAGAAAAGCTGCTGACTTTCTATTGACTTTATGTTGATTTTTTTCTGCTGAATTTCTGTTGACATAGTCAACCGAAAGTTTCTTGAGTTTGTGTTGAAACTTTTCTGATGATTTTCTTCAGGCTTAGTCAAAAGAAAAGCTGTTGACTTTCTATTGACTTTGTGTTGATTTTTTTTCTGCTGACTTTCTGTTGACAGTGTCATCAGAATGACTGCAGACGTTCTGTTTACTTCGTGTTGAACATTTTCAGTTTACTCTTTATAGCCAGTGTCAATAGAAAAGCTACAGACTTTCTGTTGATTTTTTATTGAACATTTTACACCTCGACTAGATGTCAAAAGTGGCTAAGTTTTTCAATAGTCTCTGACAAGGTGAGAACGGGAAGCGGCTTCAGTTGTCCCGCCACCAGCACGAGCCGCCTACTACCCTCAACAACGCTTCGGCGTTCGTGCACGTCGAGCGCGCGCGTGCAGTCAAAGCACGACGGTAGGCATGGGGCGTGTGCTGGAGGCCAGGCGTTAGAAAGGCATGCCCTGCCGTTCTGACTTTGTAAGTGACTATAGTGACTTGAATGACCCTATTAAATAGTCAACCCGTAAAAAAAATCAAAATAACTATTTGAAAGTGGAGAAACTGCCTTGACTCGCTTCGTCCTGAGTGGTGCTATGCAGAGAAGCGATAACATTTCTTCTAGAAGCCGTATTTGTGGTTGCTGTTTAAGCGACTGTCCCGAATTATTATTAGATCTGCCAATGCTTTCAAGGAAGAGATATCGTCCACAGTCTTCAAAACACTGTTCTCCCTTTGATGGACTCCCGAGGGGAAGATCAGATGCTTGAAACCTTAATAAGTGTTGAGGTGGTCACCCGCCAAATGAATTCCTTCAATATGTAGGCTGGGTGGTTTCATTTGAAATCGAACACGCTTGTCGGGGTGGGTATTTCGATTTTTTTTAATATATGTAATTGCCCCATTTATGGAAAGAACAAAACCGCTTTTCAAAATCTTTTTAAGAAATGTTTCGCTTCACAAAAAGTTATTGAGTGGAGCAGGGTGAAAATCTGTTTTTTACTCTGTGATTTTTCTACCCTGTTCTGTACGCTGGTATGAATACGGGAAGCATACAAAACTCACAGTAATTTTTTGTGCTCTTGTATGTTATTTGGACTATTTTTTAGTTCGAAGTAAAATACTGTTGTAGTTTTGTTTATTGAGGTAAAAAATGCCAAACATTGTCTTTTTGACAATCCGGTGACATCTTCATAGCCTTGTAACTCATGATTTATTATATTTGTCACTTATTAAACAATAAGCGGGTGTATCCCTATACATGGGCTATCGACGGGCATAAGTTTTGTTTATATTATTTTCACTGAATTTTTTTATATAAAATTTGAAATATCGTTGAAAATGAAATTAACCGATATTTTGAACTCACTTTATCGAGAAAGGCCATTTTTATTTCGGTCAATTTTTTTATTATTTCTGCCGATTATATGAAATTTAAATTGGCTTAATGCGATTTCCCTCTTTTTTGTTGTATCTTCTCTTGAAGTGATCGAAATCGCTCCCACGTGACAATGCGGTGACAACTTCAGAGCCTTGTAACTCATGAGTTATTATAACTGTCGCTTACCAAATACTATGCGGGTGTAGCTCTATACATGGAATATTGACGGGCATAAGTTTAGTCTATTTCAGTTTCACTTAATTTTTTATATAAAATTTGAAATATCGTCGAAAATGAAATTAATTGATATTTTGAACCCACTTTATGCAAAAAGGTCATTTATTATTTTGTTCAATTTTTTTTCATTATTGCTGCCGATTATATGAAATTTCAATTGGCTTGATGCGATTTCCCCCTTTTCTTGTTGTGTCTTCTCAAGAAGTGATCGAAATCGCTCCCACGTTCTCTGAACGGCCGAACGCAGTTTCCGCAGGACGTCTTCGCTGCAAAGACTATACTGCTTATTTGTGTGTTCAAATGCAGCGGGAAAATTTATCTCGATTGAGAACACTCGTGCTTGGCTATATTGTATTTTATTAATTTTAATGATGGCAACTGACATTTCTTAGTTTGATATTTAGCGGTGCAGCGGATGTTCCATTATCCGATGTTTAAAGCCAGGGCACAAAGGGCGGAGAAAACGGAACAAGCTCTTCATGTAGCCAGACCGGGGTCATATACCTGTACAATTTTTGCATTAAGCACTGTGCGACAAAGTGGAGAAACTAAAAGTCTACAGAGACATTAAGTGAATGCTTTCTCTGCCTTCTGTGCATGTGGGAATCCTTGCTTCTTGGCATCAGAGATATCAATCAGTCTTGAACAAAACCCAACACCTTTATTTTTAACTGCACACACTCGTTCAAACAGAAGGGCCACCGTCTCAAATTCTCGCTTTGGCTCTAGTTTTCGTTTTGTCCGTCTCGACCTACCACGCTGTTGAACTTCTCGGGTGCATCCGACCGCTGCGGTCAAAGTTCAGCTCGCCCCCGCGCTCGATCGTCTTTACAGGCAAGCCGATGCCGTTGTCAAAAAGTTCCAATATTGCGTTGCTCGTGAACTGGACTATTTAAAGCACAACAACATATTGTTTTACAAGTGCATCCTAAATATATTAGCGTTAATTAATAAAAGTGACTATTTATCGCCAATTGGTGTTCGTGTTCTGTAAAAAATTGTCTTCGCTTCATGTAAACTCGTTCCGTTTTCCTCACTTTTTTCTGCAAACTGCTTTTCCTCCTTAAAGAGGGGCATGTGATATTACATATTTTGATATACACGCTGACAATAAAGAACAGGCGATTACATGGTTATTTGATCGCACGCGACAAGACACATCATGGATTGGCGCCCGTGCCGGATGCTTCCTGGGTGTAACGATATGAGCCTATACCGCGAAGGGCCGGGCGTACTGTACGTGCCTCACAAGCTGTGTATAGCACAAACAGATATATGACCCTGGTGTGGCTACATGAAGATCTCGTTCCGTTTTCTCCGCCCTTTGTGCCCTGGCTTTAAACATCGCATAATGGAACATCCGCTGCACCGCTAAATATCAGACTAAGGAATGTCAGTCGCCATCATTAAAAATTAATAAAATACAATGTAGCCAAGCACAAGTGTTCTCGATCAAAATGAATTTAACCGCTGCATTTGAACACACAAATAAGCAGTACAGTCTTTGCAGCGAAGGCGACCTGCGGAAACTGCGTTTGGCTGTTCTGAGAACGTGGGAGCGATTTCGATCACTTTTACAGGAGATACCACA
The DNA here is from genome assembly GCF_016920785.2 of Ixodes scapularis. NCBI lineage: Eukaryota > Metazoa > Arthropoda > Arachnida > Ixodida > Ixodidae > Ixodes > Ixodes scapularis. The sequence goes on from NW_024609836.1 coordinate 62,544,828, forward strand.
AAAAAAGGGGGAAATCGCATCAAGCAAATTGAAATTTGATATGATCGGCAGCAGTAATAAAAAAAAATGAACGAAATAATAAATGGCCTTGGTCGATAAAGTGGGTTCAAAATATCGGTTAATTTCATTTTCGACGATATTTCAAATTTTATATAAAAAATTCAGTGAAAATAAAATAAACTTATGCCCGTCGATATTCCATGTGTAGGGCTATACCCGCATGGTATTGGGTAAGCGACAAATATAATAGCTCATGAGTTACAAGGCTCTGAATTTGTCACCGCATTGTCTCGTCGGAGCGATTTCGATCACTTCAAGAGAAGATACAACAAAAAAAGGGGGAAATCACATCAAGCTAATTGAAAGTTCATATGATCGGCAGCAATAATAAAAAAATTGAACGAAATAAAATATGGCCTTTGATAAAATGAGTTCAAAATATCGGTTAATTTCACTTTCGACGATATTTCAAATTTTCTATAAAACATTCAGTGAAAATAAAATAAACAAAACTTATCCCCGTCAATAGCCCATGTATAGGGCTACACCCGCATAGTATTTAATAAGTGACAAATATAATAACTCATGAGTTACAAGGCTCTGAAGATGTCACCGGATTGTCAAAGAGACAATGTTTGGCATTTTTTACCTCAATAAACAAAACTATAAAAGTATTTTCTTTTGAACTAAAAAATAGTCCAAATAACATTCAAAAGCACGACAAATTACTGTGAGTTTTGTATGCTTCCCGTATTCATACCAGCGTACAGAACTGGGTAGAAAAATCACGGAGTAAAAACCAGATTTTCACCCTGCTCCACTCAATTTTTTATGAAGCAAAATATTTTTTAAAGAAATTTTGGAAAGCGGTTTTGTTTTTTCCATAAATGGAGGAAATTACCTATATTTTAAAAAAAAATCAAAAGACCCACCCCGACAAGCGTATTCGATTCCAAATGAAACCACCCAGGCTATATAAGGCTCTGGAGCAGTCAATGGGACTGTGTTTCAGGTGTTTATTGCTTCATGGTGTTCCTGTTTGTGTTCCTTTCTAATGTGTAGTTCTCGGATGTGGAATGTAGTGCCTTGAAATACCACATGGACATCATTTACTAACAAAATAAAAAAAAAAATCGCGTTTTCTTTTTCTTTTTGCGGAATTTTGTTGCCGCCAATATGCAGGAGAGTGGAAAGCCATAGTAAGCTTCCATAACTTTGTGTTGAGCTGTAGGCTTTGACGACACAGAGACTACAAATGGTCTTGTGCCAATGAATTGCCTTGGAGTCACAAGGTTGCCTTATGCTAGAGGTTTAGCTTTTCAGTGGACCGTCAACAAAAAGTTGACACCTAGGCGCCAAGAAGTCTACTGCCTTTCTAATGAACTTCGGGCCAAACGGCTCCTGGAAGTCAAGTCAAAAGCTAAATACAATCTGCAGAAAGTATGATGGAAAGCTGTCGACATTTAATACCTTTGTTCACTTTTTTCAGCAGACTTTCCACAAAAAAGAATTACACTTTTTTGTAAGGGTCAGGCCTTTCGCTAGGAGTCTGCTGATGACTAGTTACACTTTTTTGCAACGTTCAAAAAGTGCCAACCGACGGAGCCATCAATTGTAATTCTCTTGTGCCTATGTTTATACAGCGGGAAGTTATCTTCGTTTCAGCTTCGGTCCAGACGCAGCCAAAGCTACAAGCGCGAGCTCCGGTCTTTCAGCATCCCTGCCAAGCACGCGCGCTCGTGCAGTGCAAGCACTGTTCTGGGCCACATGCTCGCGCTTGTAGCATCGGCTGCGTCTGGACCGAAGCTGAAACGAAGTATAGTCAGCTCTGAGGGTACCTGGTGTCTTCGTTGGAGATGAAAGAGAGTGCAGTATACCGCTGCTTGTCTGACGACTTTAACGTGCATCACGCAATAGTGATACTGATACATGCCCAGGTAGCACACCATGTCGGCCGATACTGGGATTACGTCGGCCAGTACCGGGAGCTGTACGGCGGATCCCGGCCAGGGACGCCGGTAAGAAACCGATCCCGGCCGATATCGGGGACTCGTTGTCTAAACTGGCCAGCGCCAGCCGGAAAGTTCCCGATACCGGCCGACATCGTTTTCTTGCTGTAGTCACCGGCCAGTCTAGCCGTGGAGTTTCCGGTGACTGGCCGATATCGTTTTCTTGCTGTAGTCACCGGCCAGTCTAGCCATGGAGTTTCCGGTGACTGGCCGACGTCATTTTCTTGCTGTAGTCAGCGGCCAGTCTAGCCATGGAGTTTCCGGCGACTGGCCGATATCGTTTTCTTTCTGTAATCACCGGCCAGTTCAGCCACGGAGTTTTCGGTGACTGACCGACAACATTTTCTCCCTGCTTTCTCATGCCGATCGAGCCATGCAAGTTTTGATATGTAACCGACATGGCTTTTTCGCTGATATAGAAACTATATGATGGTTACAAATAACCATTATGTTGGACATATGTCTTCAATATGCTAAAAGATGACACCTAATATTATCCTTGGCCTAGTATTAACGCCGCGTCATCCTTAAACCAGTTAACAAAGGCTTATTTCAGTTTTGTTAAAAAAGACGGTATCAAACATGGCTGTGGAATGAAAATTTAATTTGGTTTACATCTATTAATTTTTTAGAGAGCAGCTCTTAGACGCCCGTTTCCGGCTTGAGCGGCATCGCCGTCGCAGTCGCCGTCGCAGTCGCCGTCGGCGTAACCGCGGGTTGCATTATGGGAAACGTCCCATAATGCAACGCGCGGGTCTTACTTGTGACCCGCGCATTGCATTATGGGACGTTTCCCATAATGACGGCGTGTGTGACGCCATGAGGGTCCCGCGCGTTGCATTATGGGAAGCGTCCCATGATGCAACGCGCGGTCGGCGACGGCGACGCCAACATCGCCGTCGGCGTAACCGCGCGTTGCGTTATGGAAAACGTCCCATAATGCAACGCACCGTCTCATTTGTGACCCGCGCATTGCATTATGGGAAGCGTCTCATGATGCAACGCGCGGGTCGGCGGCGCCAACGTCGCCGTCGGCGTAACCACGCGTTGAGTTATGGGAAACGTCCTATAATGCAATGTGCAGTCTCATTCGTGACCCGCGCATTGCATTATGGGACATTTCCTATAAGGACGTCACAATTGACGTCACGTGTGACGTCACAAGGGTCCCGCACGTTGCATTATGGAAAAAGTCCAATGATACAACGCGCGGGTCACTCGTGACCCGCGCGTTGCATCGTGGCGGCGAAACTTGCTTTCGATGAGTTGGGCATTTTTACTGCGGCACTGCGCTTCCGTAAAAATTTCCACATGTTCTCAACGGCAAGTCTCAGGGCTTACACAGGGGTATAAAGAGCTTCTTCGACGAATGAGCACGAAAGAGTAGAAAACGTGTCTTCAGCATGTTGCCACCAGCCCCCGCAACGCTCCAAAAACGCGATTTTTCAACATGCAAAATCGCCGATCGGTGGCTTCACTCTCGCGCTGCAGCTGCAGCGACCAAGCGGGGATGCGCGATCCAGCCCTTTGCCCAGGCAGATGCCGAGCGCTCCGCGCAAGCGGTCGTTGAGCGGTCGGCCTCAGTAAGCGATCCACCCAGTTGCACGCGCTGCCACCGCTTTGATAGCGTCTGCCCTCGCTTTTTAACAGTTTCGGTTCAAAAATGTTGATTGTTACTACTTGATTAACGGTGACCCCGACGTTAAGACATAATTTATTTTTCCCTACAGTTATATAAACCCGATGAATCAATGTATTGTACTTTTGAACGTATTGTACACATAGAGTTATTATAATGTACGCTAGAGGTTCAACTGGCGCTAGTGTCTATGCAGTCTTGTACACGTTACTAAAAAAAAGTAATCGATTACAATTACTATTACTCTTAGCTAAAAAGTATTCGATTAGATTACTTGATTACTCGACGGCAAAAGTAATTGGACATTACTTAAAGAAGTAATCGTTACTTTTCCGATTACTTCATTGTGTGATGACATATCTTTAGCGCTCATAACAATGAACTACTTCCAACCAATTTTTAGCATTTTCAAGAGTATTGAAGAAGAAAAACTGGCGCCCTCTTCGTGGTCGTTGCACCTTCACAGTGCGGACACAAGCATAGAATTCGTTTGAAGGCGTTTAATGATTTGGGCGTTCGCAGCACGCCCGTACGATGCTCATCCAGATTGAAACAGGCAGAGGCGATGGATTGAATCCACGATCAGTGAGCTTTAAAGCGTGAGCTTTCGCTACACATGTTACCGATCCCCGAGCAACGAGACATCGCGGTCGAATTCAAGCTCGAGAGAAAAACAACAACAGCAACATCAAGAATATCTCCGATTTGAGGCATTTAGTACTAGTGTCGCCATCTCGTTTAACAAGTTGAAAATAAAATTAACAAGGTGATTTTATTTACACATATACGCAAATACAACAATATTTTGCTTTCTTGTCATAATCTTAAAATTAAGATTAGGTGCACCCCTAGTACGTACGGCCAAGCGTTTTGTCACGTTTGTTTTCTAAATATTTGTATTTTCAAAAATGCCTCAAAACGCGCTCAAAACAGTCAAAACGATCATATTTCTGGATTTTATTGAAAATCTCTAACGCTCTAAAACAAAAATTCAAGGGCCGTACAACCTTCATCACGTTATCATAAGTAACCCCCAAAAGAATGAATACTATCGTGCATTCCTGAAACTTAGGTTTGTGTAGCGAAATTTGCCCATTAAGTGAGGAGCGGTTCAATTCCCCTTAAATGATTGCTTTTTAAAGACATGTTGAGCTTGCTTAATTCCCGAGTGAAGTGAGCAACGGGAACGACAGCGTGCTTGCTCACTTGTTATATAAAAAATGCCCGCATGTTGGCGGGGTGGTGTCATATTGATTATTGCTAACACATCAGGTACGGACACAAAGTTGTCATGCAAACAAATTAAATCTTAAAGGGATACTACAACGAAATTTCGGCGCACATTTTTTGGTCTATATGTGTTCAAAGGAGCAGTATCATATCGAACATGCCAATATCTTGTTAAAAAAGTCTCGAAAAGGAATTTTAAAACGAATTAAACGAGTAGCAAAGAGCACCTGGGGGATGTCGTTAACGCCTCGCTTGTAGTGCCCGTCTAAGAACCTTGACAGCTAGTGACGGTGAGTGTCTCGCCTCCGGCCACAACGAGAGAAGAGGGGAAGGAGGAACTCCCCTCTTCCCGAGAATGCCTTTTGTGTGTCGCAGAAGTCGCTATTGTCCCCCTACCAGATTACAGAAGATTAACCCGTCCCTCAAAATTCATACAAAAGCAGCCGCTTCGGTGGCTGGAACGAATAGGCCATCCTCTCGACGTCAACCTCGCCGTAGCTGTGCTCGTCCCGAGAAGACCTACGTCACGATTGCAATGGATGTCACGTGGTCTCCGCTAGGCCTTCTCCGAGCGCTTGCCAGAGTGGGCCGTTCATAACGAAAAATACAGCCACCAGGCTCAAAATACAAACGTGCGATTGTCATTTACGGATATTGTGGACCATATTCAACCTATTTTTGAACACGACGGGAATATTTCAAATTTCGTTGAAGTATCCCTTTAAAGATGTCACTGGAAGAACTGAGTTTATAAACATCATAGAGCACGAGGTCTCTTCTCTTTTAAACCTTTTAAACCCTTCCCTTCCTCCCCCTCCCCCGTTTAACGTTGGCCCTCGGCCTTTCCAGTGTGGACTATCTGGTCCCCACACTCAAATGAGTTTGAGACCAGTGCTCTAGAGCAAGAAGTGAGCAGCGAGAACTTCCCCGCTCGCGACCACGTGACCACGTGCTTGCGCAGCGCGATCAACATGGCGAAAGGAGGAAAGTGCCATCGTCCGGGTCCGGCCATCCCCGTCCGGCTCTGCCTTCGACCCCCTCCGGCTTCTGGTGGCTGCTCGCGGTAGCAGAAAGGGCTGACGGTTTTGTTGATCTCGGATAGATGGCGCCACTAAAACTTCGTATAATTAGGGAGGCTCAAGTGAGGGTGGGTGCAACTGCTAGATCGGGGATCACGGGACATGGACGCCATTTAATTGCTAAATTTTGCTGGGAGTCAATGGGGCAAAGGGTCGTTTTCTTGTCTAACTAAGGTCATAAGAGCCCATTAAGGTGCTTGAATAATTTACACAAGGTATAATTGATTACCTTTCCATAGCCACCAGTTTTGTTCCGATAGGCTAAGTATTGTTTTAACGCGAAAAATGGTAAATTTTGCCATCTTGGGCGTTGCTGCTGTTCTGGCAACCCTGCTTTCTCCTCTCTACGTTTGCAATTCTCGGAGCGAGAAGGAAGCGAGAGAGGCTGCGCCAAGGCGTTCGTTGCTTGCAATGGGAGGCGAGAGGAGGAAAGGCGCATGCAGCAACAGAGTTGCAAGAGAGCGGGCGTCTGCTCTCGTGCAGGCAACATTGGCACATATCCTTTCTCGAATCCTCTCCCTCAGGTGCCGCCATTAAATTGCAAACGCTCTCCAGGTTTTGAGTTGCGCCCACCCTCACTAGAGCCTCCCTACGTATAATGAAAGTTTTGTCAATGATGCTAGGTTTTTGACGGATTTTTATTTATGTTTGAACGACAAAATATATAGAAAAATTACCTTTTATCGTGCAGGTATTTGCACAATTTCCTATCTTTCTACAAGACCCCCATTGACGTCATGCCACGTGGTACTCATGGCCGTCACTCGCGGCTGCAGGCGTAGAGATCATACATACTAACTCTAGAGGAAAAGGTCAGCCATTTTCCCATGCATTCTGGCTGCCGCAAGCGGCGGAGTATGCAGGCAGACCCTCGGAGTCCCACACATGGTTACCAACTGCCTTAGATTTCACAAATATAATTATATCATCAGAGCAGTTTCTAAAACTTCAACAATCCACGAACTTACCGGTGGAAAGATATTCGCGTTCCTTTCGAAGCTTTCGTTTTGCATAGCGCGCAGATGTACGGCCTCTTGTCAACACTAAACTAAACCAGATAACCGGCTTCGCGGGTGGCCGCGCCACAGGAATACGAAACCGTGCAACCACCAGATTTCTGAGATTTTAACAAAAGGGAAGTTAATGCAGCATAATGAGTATACTGCTCTTTATAAGCGTTAGAATAGCTCCGAATTTAGTTTACAACGTTAAATTATCGCTGTTTATATTTCTGAGAGTTTTCAGTTTTCGCGATTACCATTGCGACTGTCGTCCTTCAGCTGGCAACATTGGTTTCTTTCTCTCGTGTTCTGTCGCTCTCCTTCGCGATCTTTCACTTGGGACCCAGGATGTCGGCGCGCTGGATTTGCCACTCCTCCTCACCCACCTTTACACCCCTGGCTGCAGGTCGGGGTATATTCTAACTTAAGCCTGGTTCAGACAGTTGCGTTTGACTGCGTTTGACTGCGTTGCGGCTGCGAGACACCAGGACATCCCTGCTGCTTATATCGCGTGCCAAGATAATTCCTTGAATTGAACTGCACGCTTCATACGAAGCACAGATGTGCCGGTGACTCGCTTTCGGTTCTCGACGCAACGCAGTCAAACGCACTCAAACGCAAGTGTCTGAACCGGCCTTTATGCCTCGCGATTACGCGGCGGAATGGCAATGTTTCGAAGCAAGGAGGTGTGCTTTCTATCCTTTGTGACAAGATAAAACATCTCAAAAGTAAAAGATGCAAGTTTTTTAAACGTTAAAATCGTTGCACAGCTCCTTTAATGAAATGTACATACACCTGTTTGATTCAGTTGTGTTCGACATAACACCATTTGATGAAATATATGCTGGTAAACGTGTTATGTTTTATTTTATAGTGTAAAAAGTCTCACTGATTTCATACATTCGTTAGGACGTCGTAGAGATAAAGCAACGGCAGTATACGAAATAAAATAATAAGTAACAACTTCTATCAATCTAGTCATAGAGTTCATCATAATATTCAATAGATATAATATATTATTACAATAAATTCCACCTAAAAAAATGTAAAATTTATTTTACTGGTATTCGTTTATACTTTTCTAGGGCCTCTTAAATTAAAGTAGCATTTACAACAACAAAAAAAAAAAACAAAGCAAATCATGGCATCGATAATTTTTCTTATTTTATTAGTTTTATTTTGAAAGAGTATCGTGAAGCACAAAATGGTCGTTATTAGCTTAGCGCGCCAAGTGAGCCCTTTCCACCAACAACATTATTTTAATGGAAGCTTTTAGATTTTGCCCTAAAATGTGAAATAACTTACGATTGCTTCTAAGCGCTAACAGTGTCCCGCAGTGTACAAAAAAGTAAGATTAAATTATTTTTTTTCTATGCCATATTATGGTGCATGTGCAATATAAAACGTTTCCATGCTGTCCGCAAGTTTCTAACTTACACGTTTTACATCGTAACGTCTCGCCTCGTACATATATGAGTTCAAGTATTTCAGGGCCTAATTGGTACCTCATACGTACACTCGGCCCAGCCTTAAGCTGACAGCGAGGTGGAACCCACGAGCTCGTTGAATGACTCACACGTCTCTCTTCCCCCCACGCGACCACAATCCCGCCCCCCATAGCCCCGCCCAGAAAGGGCGGGGTCAGGAAACGAAAGAGAGGCGGATGATTGGTCCGGCGAGTGCGTAGCTTCTACCACTGTCAGCTTAGGGGTGAACAAAGCATAGTTATACAGCCATAAGCTGGTAGCAGTTTCGCACAAACAACCCAACTCACAAGGCGCACTTGGTGGTAAGGTCCTCCGACCTTTCGTATGTCTATCATTCCGGCCTCAACTCTTAACATACTTGTGTTCAACCTAAAAAGAAGAAAAAAGAAATTTAAACAAAAATATATTTGCAAGTTTTTGTTTCTGTTTTTCACGTGATCTTTGAGTATACACTTACTGATCAAGGCAGTGTGCGGCTGTGAGCACAATGTCGGCTTTGATTAAAGAGCCACCACAGAAATAATTTCCGAGTTCTCGCGAGCGCAAGGCCACCTATAAAAAAGACATAGGCAGGTTAATATGTTACAAAAGTATGTTCTCGTTACAAAAGTATTACCCGAAGCACCTGAAATCTCGCGCCAATTCAGCCAGAGCAGTTTCAGTCAGGGAACTTTCACGATATACCCGCGAAATGGTTTCTTCTGTGTGACTTCATGCGATGAATCAACTATCGTTGGTTTCATCCTAAGTGAGAACGCAGCCGTCACTGCCTGCCAATGGGAGCAATCAAACAGCGTCACATTGGCAACGTCCTGGTGTTTGCCATGCATGTTTCCGTACGTACTCTGTCATCGCTGAACCGATCGTGTACAGGGAGGGCCCAGTGACTTGCGCTTATGTGCGTGTTCGTAGTGGTATCTGTTCGTGCCTTCGACTGTGCTCGGACATGTGATGAATAAAAATATATAGCAACAGACTTTTCACGCGTATTGAAACTATATGACGAGATGCTCGTACGATGGCACATTCTTAAGGGTTTTTTGTGTGTTTGTACCGCTCCTGCTACAGCATGAACGAGACTAGCAGTATCACTAAATAATATTAGGAGATTTGTTTCTACGCACAATGCGTAATATTGTTCTTTTTGTCCTAATCGAAGGTTAGAGTAAAAAAAAACAACGCCTTCGAATTAAAAAAAAAATATCGCTCGTGCCAGTATACAAGGCCAATTGTGCTTTTTTAAGGATGATAAAAGAGTTTATTCACACACACTACAAGTGTTCGTGTACTAACACTTTTAGTTTTGTTTTTAAGTGTGCTTCAAGCTCCAAGTAACATTTTACTTGCGTTCAGACAGAATAAGACTAGCCAGTGAGGCCGCCCAAGAACGGATTGCGGAAAAAAGCGTGAGCGCAGTAAAGGCCTGTGTTCACACATGCAGCGGAGAGCTACAAGCGTAGCGCTGACCTTGCGCTTGGCGCCTGCTGCCGGGAACGTCTTTGTATCGCACCGTCAAAACTGTTGCTCATGGCCGGCGACAGGGCCGTAACCAGGGGGGGGGGGGGGGGGGGTTAGGGGGTTCTGACCCCCACCCGAAATTTTTTTCTGGGTACGGCCCTGGTCGGTGCACTTGCAGCCAGCCGATTTTAATCTCCACCTCTGCGCACGCGCAGTGGCACCGGTCGGCTACCGGGTACCAAACCGGGACCGGTTCTTCGGTTTGCTATAACTCTCCATTATATGCCACCGGTGCACATGATTCATAGGCGAAAATAAGACAAAATGGCCGCCGTTGTCCCCGAAACCCCCCCCCCCCCCCCGAAATTTTTTTCTGGGTACGGCCCTGGCCGGCGATAAGCAGCTGACGGCACGTGAGCAGCGCTACATAAGCGTTTCGCTGCATGTGAGAACCGGTCTTAAGCCTAGTTCACATGCAGCGGTTTTGGCCCTAGAGCGGCGCGATTTCTACCGTCGCGGCGCTCTGGCCAGCACCAGCGGTTGAGCGGCACGAGCGCCGCGACGGCAGAAATCGCGCCGCTTTAAGCCTGGTTCACATGCAGCGGTTTTGGCCTAGAGCTGCGCGATTTCTGCCGTCGCGGCGCTCTGGCCAGCACCAGCTGTTGAGCGGCACGAGCGCCGTGACGGCAGAAATCGCGCCGCTTTAAGCCTGGTTCACATGCAGCGGTTTTGGCCCTAGAGCGGCGCGATTTCTGCCGTCGCGGCGCTCTGGCCAGCACCAGCGGTTGAGCGGCACGAGCGCCGCGACGGCAGAAATCGCGCCGCTTTAAGCCTGGTTCACATGCAGCGGTTTTGGCCTAGAGCGGCGCGATTTCTGCTGTCGCGGCGCTCTGGCCAGCACCAGCGGTTGAGCGGCACGAGCGCCGCGACGGCAGAAATCGCGCCGCTTTAAGCCTGATTCACATGCAGCGGTTTTGGCCCTAGAGCGGCGCGATTTCTGCCGTCGCGGCGCTCTGGCCAGCACCAGCTGTTGAGCGGCACGAGCGCCGTGACGGCAGAAATCGCGCCGCTTTAAGCCTGGTTCACATACAGCAGTTTTGGCCTAGAGCGGCGCGATTTCTGCCGTCGCGGCGCTCTGGCCAGCACCAGCGGTTGAGCGGCACGAGCGCCGCGACGGCAGAAATCGCGCCGCTTTAAGCCTGGTTCACATACAGCGGTTTTGGCCCTAGAGCGGCGCGATTTCTGCCGTCGCGGCGCTCTGGCCAGCACCAGCGGTTGAGCGGCACGAGCGCCGCGACGGCAGAAATCGCGCCGCTTTAAGCCTGGTTCACATACAGCGGTTTTGGCCTAAAGCGGCGCGATTTCTGCAGTTGCGGCGCTCTGGCCAGCACCAGCGGTTGAGCGGCACGAGCGCCGCGACGGCAGAAATCGCGTCGCTTTAAGCCTGGTTCACATGCAGCGGTTTTGGCCTAGAGCGGCGCGATTTCTGCCGTCGCGGCGCTCTGGCCAGCACCAGCTGTTGAGCGGCACGAGCGCCGTGACGGCAGAAATCGCGCCGCTTTAAGCCTGGTTCACATGCAGCGGTTTTGGCCCTAGAGCGGCGCGATTTCTGCCGTCGCGGCGCTCTGGCCAGCACCAGCGGTTGAGCGGCACGAGCGCCGCGACGGCAGAAATCGCGCCGCTTTAAGCCTGGTTCACATGCAGCGGTTTTGGCCTAGAGCGGCGCGATTTCTGCTGTCGCGGCGCTCTGGCCAGCACCAGCGGTTGAGCGGCACGAGCGCCGCGACGGCAGAAATCGCGCCGCTTTAAGCCTGATTCACATGCAGCGGTTTTGGCCCTAGAGCGGCGCGATTTCTGCCGTCGCGGCGCTCTGGCCAGCACCAGCTGTTGAGCGGCACGAGCGCCGTGACGGCAGAAATCGCGCCGCTTTAAGCCTGGTTCACATACAGCAGTTTCGGCCTAGAGCGGCGCGATTTCTGCCGTCGCGGCGCTCTGGCCAGCACCAGCGGTTGAGCGGCACGAGCGCCGCGACGGCAGAAATCGCGCCGCTTTAAGCCTGGTTCACATACAGCGGTTTTGGCCTAGAGCGGCGCGATTTCTGCAGTCGCGGCGCTCTGGCCAGCACCAGCGGTTGAGCGGCACGAGCGCCGCGACGGCAGAAATCGCGCCGCTTTAAGCCTGGTTCACATACAGCGGTTTTGGCCTAAAGCGGCGCGATTTCTGCAGTTGCGGCGCTCTGGCCAGCACCAGCTGTTGAGCGGCACGAGCGCCGTGACGGCAGAAATCGCGCCGCTTTAAGCCTGGTTCACATGCAGCGGTTTTGGCCTAGAGCGGCGCGATTTCTGCAGTCGCGGCGCTCTGGCCAGCACCAGCGGTCGAGCGGCACGAGCGCCGCGACGGCAGAAATCGCGCCGCTTTAATGGTGCATTCACACTGGAAGCGGATCCGCGTTCGCGAAGCGGTCGCGGATGCGGCTCGCGAGCGACCCCCTTTCAGACACACCGAGAGGCGGTTGGCGGTTTCTCGGCGATCACGCGTGATCTTTTGAGACTTGCGTTTGGCAACCCTGTTATACAATCCAAAATCCACTTTAATTCAAGATCCAAAGCCAAAGTTTTGCTATTTTGGCACTCGGAATATTTTTCTACGGGATGTTCGCGCGCATCACGAGTTCAGGCAGCGAAAAAAGAAGCATGGACCCGCCAAACTCGCCTCTGATTCTTTCGACTTCGCCCACAAGCAAAGCCCAGCTAGGCGCGCCTTGCTGACTCAGAACAGGATGCCCACGACCTTTTCTTCGAAGTGGACCCTTCCCGCATGAATAGCTGACCTTGTTTTCGGGATAGAGGGCCAGTTTTCCCCCCTCGTTGTTGTTCGCTCTTATCATTTTCGAAGTTGTGAGCGGTGGGGTCAAAATTTGGGGGTTTTTACGTGCCAAACCAACGACGGGCATCTGGCACGCCCCAGCGGAGGACTGAGGATTAATTTCGACCACCTGGGGATCTTTTGACGTGCAACCGAAAGCTCGTTTACACGACGTCTTCTCCGCAATAAGCCTCCGTCAGATTGCGGGCACCTCGGCCGGGATTCGAACCCGCCATATGGGGATCCGTAGGCCGACGCTCTCGCCTCGGAACCACCGAGGCGGCTAGCGGTGGGGTGGACCGTGGTGCGGGGGAATGTGTTCGGTGCTAGCCGGTCGTGGCTTCGTTGGTGGCGGACTCTCCTCTCGTCACTCGCTGGTCAATCGAGTCTACTGTTTGTTTGACATTAAAGGGGCACTGACACATCAAAATCATATTTTTTTTATTATCCGAAACGATTGAAAACGATGCCGGGACATTACCCTCAAAATTTGAAATTTGGGAATTCAGTATTTGTGAAGTAAAAAAACAATTTCCAAATGCCGAATTCGAAGTTCCCGCGCGATCGGCGCCGGTGCCTTGACGTCAAAAATCGTGGAGACCTGAGAGTCGACTTTTTTTCACCACTCCCTGCTGTTGCCATGGCGACCCAAAGCGAGGAGGAAAGGAGTGAGCGCGGCGTTGCGGCGGACCGGTTTTGAGCGGTGTCGCCTGTTTTCCGTTGGAGGATACAAATCCAGGAGACGGCACCACAACGAACTCCCGATTTTTGGTATTTCAAAAAGAAGGGCCGTAGTGCGTTCGCAATTGCGTTAAGAAACATGTTTTAGAATTGCCGTCATTAAATGTTATAGAGATGCCGGCTACAAAGCTTGTAAATTTCCTGATTTTTGACGTCACCGATCAAAAGAAGCGAGGAGGCGAGAGGCGGGAAAATCAAACGCCAAAAATAAAAAGGCGCGCGCGCGCGCGGGAAAATTTTTTTTCGCGATGCGGTTTTTTTTGCGTGTCTATGACTGCAACTTGCATCTTTTTAGACAATAAAAATAAATACGACCTTTGGGGTGTCAGTGCCCCTTTAAGCTCAAATAAACGCCGTATGGATTACCTCTGCATCGTCTGGTACGTACACTTTATTTCTTGAGTAGGTTCCCTTTATTTATTTTATTACTAGTAAACGTTACAGGTCGAGCTAGCGCAGGTACCCTGCCCCCTCCGTAGTAGTGCGTCGGCCACGCAATCAAGCTCACGACGTCTCTATCGGCCTTCGTGACGGTCATGCATGGTGTCGAAAGCTTTCAATAGTTCACGCGGCTATCATAGTGGGCAGAAAAGCTGACATTTCGGTCGATCAGGGGCGGGTTCCGACGTTCTACAGGCAGTGATTAGCAAGGCAGCGAGCTTGGGCTATGGCACCCGGAATAATAAACAAACTCTTATCCGAACCAAATCACTGGTGCGAAGCACGTTAAAATCGCGAGTCAATTCTTTTCGCGGCGGATTCAAGTGACGGACGTGAACATCAAGTTTCTCCGCTGATTTGTCGAAAGTTAAGACTACAGCGCTAGGATTACAGCGCCTTGTGCGCCTCACCAGCGACAGGTGCCATCTTGTTTCGAAAGTCACTGACGTCACGTTAGCGTCGCGTTGTGATTGGTTGCCGGTTTGCGGTTGGTGAAAGCGGTTGGGAGAAATCGGTCCCGAAGCGGTTGACAAAAACGCCCTCCAACCGCTTGATCCTAGCCGCTTTGCGGTTGAGAACGCGCGGATCCGCTTCGCGAACGCTGATCCGCTTCCAGTGTGAACGCGCCATAAGCCTGGTTCACATGCACCGGTTTTGGCCGTAGAGCGGCGCGATTTCTGCCGTCGCGGCGCTCTGACCAGCACCAGATGTTGAGCGGCACGAGCGCCGTGACGGCAGAAATCGCGCCGCTTTAAGCCTGGTTCACATGCAGCGATTTTGGCCCTAGAGCGGCGCGATTTCTGCCGTCGCGGCGCTCTGGCCAGCACCAGCGGTTGAGCGGCACGAGCGCCGCGACGGCAGAAATCGCGCCGCTTTAAGCCTGGTTCACATACAGCGGTTTTGGCCCTAGAACGACGCGATTTCTGCCGTCGCGGCGCTCTGGCCAGCACCATCGGTTGAGCGGCACGAGCGCCGCGACGGCAGAAATCGCGCCGCTTTAAGCCTGGTTCACATGCAGCGGTTTTGGCCTCGAGCGACGCGACTTCTGCCGTCGCGGCGC
The DNA here is from genome assembly GCF_016920785.2 of Ixodes scapularis. NCBI lineage: Eukaryota > Metazoa > Arthropoda > Arachnida > Ixodida > Ixodidae > Ixodes > Ixodes scapularis. The sequence goes on from NW_024609836.1 coordinate 62,559,838, forward strand.
TCTGGCCAGCACCAGCGGTTGAGCGGCACGAGCGCCGCGACGGCAGAAATCGCGCCGCTTTAAGCCTGGTTCACATGCAGCGGTTTTGGCCTAGAGCGGCGCGATTTCTGCCGTCGCGGCGCTCTGGCCAGCACCAGCGGTTGAGCGGCACGAGCGCCGCGACGGCAGAAATCGCGCCGCTTTAAGCCTGGTTCACATGCAGCGGTTTTGGCCTAGAGCGGCGCGATTTCTGCCGTCGCGGCGCTCTGGCCAGCACCAACGGTTGAGCGGCACGAGCGCCGCGACGGCAGAAATCGCGCCGCTTTAAGCCTGGTTCACATGCAGCGGTTTTGGCCTAGAGCGGCGCGATTTCTGCCGTCGCGGCGCTCTGGCCAGCACCAGCGGTTGAGCGGCACGAGCGCCGCGACGGCAGAAATCGCGCCGCTTTAAGCCTGGTTCACATGCAGCGGTTTTGGCCTAGAGCGGCGCTCTGGCCAGCACCAGCGGTTGAGCGGCACGAGCGCCGCGACGGCAGAAATCGCGCCGCTTTAAGCCTGGTTCACATGCAGCGGTTTTGGCCCTAGAACGACGCGATTTCTGCCGTCGCGGCGCTCTGGCCAGCACCAGCGGTTGAGCGGCACGAGCGCCGCGACGGCAGAAATCGCGCCGCTTTAAGCCTGGTTCACATACAGCGGTTTTGGCCCTAGAACGACGCGATTTCTGCCGTCGCGGCGCTCTGGCCAGCACCAGCGGTTGAGCGGCACGAGCGCCGCGACGGCAGAAATCGCGCCGCTTTAAGCCTGGTTCACATGCAGCGGTTTTGGCCTAGAGCGGCGCGATTTCTGCCGTCGCGGCGCTCTGGCCAGCACCAGCGGTTGAGCGGCACGAGCGCCGCGACGGCAGAAATCGCGCCGCTTTAAGCCTGGTTCACATACAGCGGTTTTGGCCCTAGAACGACGCGATTTCTGCCGTCGCGGCGCTCTGGCCAGCACCAGCGGTTGAGCGGCACGAGCGCCGCGACGGCAGAAATCGCGCCGCTTTAAGCCTGGTTCACATGCAGCGGTTTTGGCCTAGAGCGGCGCGATTTCTGCCGTCGCGGCGCTCTGGCCAGCACCAGCGGTTGAGCGGCACGAGCGCCGCGACGGCAGAAATCGCGCCGCTTTAAGCCTGGTTCACATGCAGCGGTTTTGGCCTAGAGCGGCGCGATTTCTGCCGTCGCGGCGCTCTGGCCAGCACCAGCGGTTGAGCGGCACGAGCGCCGCGACGGCAGAAATCGCGCCGCTTTAAGCCTGGTTCACATGCAGCGGTTTTGGCCTAGAGCGGCGCGATTTCTGCCGTCGCGGCGCTCTGGCCAGCACCAGCGGTTGAGCGGCACGAGCGCCGCGACGGCAGAAATCGCGCCGCTTTAATGGCGCGTTCACACTGGAAGCGGATCCGCGTTCGCGAAGCGGATCCGCGCGTTCTCAACCGCAAATCGGCTAGGATCGAGCGGTTGGAGCGCGTTTTTGCCAACCGCTTCGGGACCGATTTCTCCCAACCGCTTTCACGAACCGCAAAGCGGCAACCAATCACAACGCGACGCTGACGTGACGTCAGTGACTTTCGAAACAAGATGGCACCCGTCGCTGGTGAGGCGTTCAAGGCGCTGTAGTCCTAGCGCTGTAGTCTTAGCTTTCGACAAATCAACGGAGAAACTTGATGTTCACGTCCGTCACTTGAATCTGCCGCGCAAAGAATTGACTCGTAATTTTAACGGGCTTCGCACCGGTAATTTGGTTCGGATAAGAGTTTGTTTATTATTGCGGGGTGCCACAGCCGAAAATCGCTGCCTTGTTAATCTCTGCCTGTAGAACGTCGGAACCCGCCCCTGATCGACCAAAATGTCAGCTTTTTTACCCACTAGGATAGTCGCGTGAACTATTGAAAGCTTTCGACACCGTGCATGACAACCAGGAAGGCCGATAGGGACGTCGTGAGCTTGATTGCGTAGCCAACGCACTACCGCGGAGGGGGGCAGGGTACCTGCGCTAGCTCGACCTGTAACGTTTACTACTAATAAAATAAATAAAGGGAACCTACTCAAGGCATAAAGTGTACGTACCAGTCAATTCAGAGGTAATCCATACGGCGTTTATTTGAGCTTAATGTCAAACAAACAGTAGACTCGATCGACGAGCGAGTGACGAGAGAGTCCGCCACCAACGAAGCAACGACCGGCTAGCACCGAACACATTCCCCCGCACCACGGTCCACCCCACCGCTCACAACTTCGAAAATGGTAAAAGCGAACAACAGGGGGGGGGGGGGGGGGTGAGGGGGGGGGAAACTGGCCTTCTATCCCGAAAACAAGGTCATCTATTCATGCGGGAAGGGTCCACTTCGAAGAAAAGGTCGGGGGCATCCTGTTCTGAGTCAGCAAGGCGCCTAGCTGGGCTTTGCGTGTGGGCGAAGTCGAGGGAATCACAGGCGAGTTTGGCGGGTCCATGCTTCTTTTTTCGCAGCCTGAACTTGTGATGCGCGCGAATATCCCGGAGAAAAATATTCCGAGTGCCAAAATAGCAGAACTTTGGCTTTGGATCTTGAATTAAAGTGGATTTTGGATTGTAAAACAGGGTTGCCAAACGCAAGTCTCAAAAGATCACGCGTGATCGCCGAGAAACCGCCAACCGCCTCTCGGTGGGTCAGAACGGGGTCGCTCCCCAACCGCATCCGCGACCGCTTCGCGAACGCGGATCCGCTTCCAGTGTGAATACGCCATAAGCCTGGTTCACATACAGCGGTTTTAGCCCTAGAGCGGCGCAATTTCTGCCGTCGCGGCACTCTGGCCAGCACCAGCGGTTGAGCGGCACGAGCGCCGCGACGGCAGAAATCGCGCCGCTTTAGGGCCAAAATCGCTGCATGTGAAACCCGCTTTAGGGCCAAAATCGCTGCATGTGAAACACGCTTTAGACGGGCACCTAAACAGACGTTTACGCCAAAGGCCTTTAAAATTTTCAAATTACCTTTAAAGGGGCAGTGCAACAATTTTAGTGTTGAAAGAATTGTCCGTTTGCATTTTTTATATTGTTTAAGCAAGGCCAAGTGACCAAAAACGCGTCACTTTTCCCCAAAGAACTGCTATTCTGCTGTAAAAGCTGACGGGATCGCCACGCACTGTCTTTCTTAAGCTGTTTTTCTCTCTCAAAAGCATACATATGTTGTTTTTGTTTTTTTTACCGGACATGAAAATATTCATACCAAATGCATAGGGTTGTTCGTTTTCGAGTAAAACCCAATTTTACCCGATTTTTACACTCCGAACATGTTTCAGCAGAATCGGGTTCAACCCGATTTCTCCCCGAATTTCAAAACCACAGAACCAACCTATTTAATTTTACGCCGCACGGAGTTCGCGGTGCACACACGCAAGGTGCCCTACCTCGGGACCACAGTGACCATTATAGTTCATTCCGCAAGTTGCGTGCAGTACTGCGGACGCTACACGGCTCTCAACTAACCGCCCAACGAGCGCGCCTAACTCACCGTGACATTTTACGGGGGCAGGCTGAAGAAAAGCGACGATAGGCATTGGGGCCTCGGAGGTACGTTTCCGTCGCCCCGCTGTTTTTGTGGAACCGCCTCGGCACGCCACGTAGCTTCGGCCCTGCTGCACGCAGTTTGTGAAATGCACTATCACTCCCCCTTCGACCGCTGTTAGATCTCGACCCCCAGTTTGGTCTCTCGGGTAGCATGGCCAAATCGCTGGCGGTCTACCTTTCTCACGAACAACGTCCGAGCCAGTCAGTCCGGGTAAGCAGATCGGGAAACCTTAGCATGTTTATTCCATAGCGAAATATCTGATCGAAGACGACCGCCCTTCAAACGGTACGGGTTTTTGTTGACACCTGAGGAAGAGGAGGATTCCCTGAGTTGTGCTTACCCTGAAGCGACCGACGGCAAACTTAACATTCGGGAATGGCAAGACGCCGATTATCTCCCACACTCGAATACTATAATGGGGTGGGGGGCTAAGGATAAATTCGAAAAAAAAGACAATAAAAAGAAATGAATGTATTACTTAGTATATTTGTAAATTTAACCCGGAAATACCCGAATTTCGAAGTGTTTCCGCAAAAAACCCATTTCTCCCCAAATATCAGCCTGAAAAATAGTACCCGATTTTTACTCCCCGAATTAAAAAAAATATATAAAACCCGAAAACGAACAACTCTACAAATGCACAAGGGTGGTACTATTTGACGCAGAGGGGCGCGTGGCACTTTTCATGGCTATAGTTATGCCTCATGGAAGACCACAGAAAATTAATTTATATGTAAATCCGACCTATTTGACAACGAAAAAGTGAAAGCCGTTTACAACTCCCTGTAACACCGAATTAGAGCGCAGCTCTTGAGGAGGAGGAGGGAAGGGTACTGGGGGGGGGGGGGGGGTCAAGTGACCTGGGGGTTACGTGACCTTGGGGGGGTCACGTGACGATGCCGATGATGCCATCAGTGACGTCACTGATAACATCCTCACTGACGATGACGATGCGGATTCCGATTACGTCATCAGTGACGTCACTGATGACGTCATCCGTGGTGATGACGATGCGGATGCCGGTGACGTCATCAGTGATTATAGCGATGACGATGCGGATGCCGGGGACGTCATCAGTGATGATGACGATGAGGATGCCGGTGACGTCATCAGTGATGATGATGACGATGCGAATGCCGGTGACGTCATCAGTGACGATGACGTCATCGGGGAGGTCACGTGACCTCGGCGGGGGGGTCACGTGACCTTGGGGGGTGTCACGTGACTTCGGGGAGGAGGTCACGTGACCTTGAAGGAGGGGGTCACGTGACCTCGGGGGGGGGTCACGTGACCTTGGGGTGACCTTGGGATGACCTTGGGGGTCACGTGACCTTGGGGTGACCTTGGTTACGCCGATGCCGACGCCACTCAAGCCGGGAACGGACTTCTAAGAGCTGCGCTCTAAAAAAATGAAAGCCGTTTACAATTCCCTGTGACGCCGGTTAGAGCGCAGCTCCTGAGGAGGAGGATGGAAGCGTACTGAGGGATAGGTGACTCCTTGAGGTCACGTGACCTTAGGGAGTCACCTATCGCGTGACCTCGGGGGAGGGGGGTCACGTGACCACGGGGATCACATGACCGCAGGGGTCACGTGACCTCAGGAGGTCACGTGAACTCGGAGTCACGTGACCTGAGGGGGTCACGTGGCCACGGGGGGTCACGTGACCTGGGGAATCACGTGACCACGGGGGTCACGCGACCTCGGGGGAGGGGGGGGTTACGTGACCGCGAGGGGGAGGTCACGTGACCTCGGGGTCGGGGGTCACGTGACCTCGCGGTTACGCCGACGGTGACGCCGCTCAAGCCGGAAACGGGCCCCTAAGAGCTGCGCTCTAAAACAGATAAACAGCAAGACGTTCAAAATGTTGCAGAAGTGGCACATCGCTATATTAAGCGCTATGGGACAAAATGCCATCTTAGCGGTGTACGAAGCTCTTAGGGTCACGTGACCCCCCGAGGTCAAGTGACCGCCTGAGGTCACGTGATCTCCTCCCCCGAGGTCACATGACCCCCTTCCGCGAGGTCACGTGACCTTAAGGAGTCACCTATCCGTCTGTACGCTTCCATCTTCCTCCTCAAGAGCTGCGCTCCAACCGGCGTTACAGGGAATTGTAAACGGCCTTCATTTTTTTTATATTGTTTCAAACAATGAACGTATGTAACTGGGTGAACATAGAAAAACTGATAAATTATTCATAATGTAATAATTATATTTTCTCAAAACAGTGGATTTTATTGTCATTGTTACTATCGCGTGTCGTTGGCTTGATGAATCGACACCGCCCTTTTTTGCCAACAAGTGTCAAACTTTTAATCTATAACTCTATTTTTCTCTGATATAAACTACTGTCACCTGGTTTGGGGGTAATAGTACAAGTACAAATTATATAAACTACTTCTGTTGCAGACAAAATGCTAAGAAACATTTCCAATGTCCCATACGACCCCTTAGTGAACCCTTTTTTAAAAGTTTAAAATTGATTAATGTTAACACTATATAAAAATATCGTTTGTGTATGTGTGTGTTAAAAGTCTGAAGTACACAAAAAAAATTATCTTAATCTGATTGACCTGGTTTCTCTTGCTCCAAAAGTGCCATTTTACCCCACTGGAAGTTTGCGAAAATGAAAGTTACATAATATTAGAAAGACCTATGCTGAGCAAATCTTATCATGTACGCCTCCAAACGTACTTAATTTTCTTAGCTTCAGAAATATTGATACTAACAAATCACCGAGAAAATATTTTCAATTTTTTTTTCCAGTGTGGTTTTTTAGTAGTACTTTTCAGAGATTTGAGATGTATAATACTTCGTGTTTTCTGTGTATATATTTAAATGTATACATGTATGACACTTTCTACGTAGGTATCCTTTCAATGTATCTACGGTATGTATCATGTGTTACATATAAACATATTTACATAGAACTCTCAATGTATATATCATCTGTTACTACGAAAAACCTAAATATTGCCGTATGATTGCGTTTTAAATGCCATTACGTCTTGTTTATTTTTTTTTTTTTTTTTGTGACACTGTTGTTTGTTTGAGGGGAGGCCGGGGACTCGTCAAGCTGCACGATGCCGCTTTTTTCCTCGGTCTCCTTCCATTCTTTCTTTGATGAAAAAATGAACATTATTATTATTATTTATTGCTATTGTTATTTATTATTATGAGTTATGTGCAGGACCTAATGTTTAGACTAATATGACACTTACCTGATTCACGTACTAAACGACTAATAACCGAAACAACGACGATCTTTCTGCTTACCATCCAAGGAAACTCGCCCAGTTTTGCTCGACGTACTCCAACGATAAATTTGCCTTCTCTCGCAATGCGGCGAGTGCCACAACCAGGTTCATTCAGCGCGGTACTTTCATCTAGTATTTCAAAAAGGGACAAAACGCCAGCTGAATAAATTAAATTAATAATTTCTGTCAGCTCCAGTGCTCTGGCCATGTTTCTTTTTTCTCGTATTATCTCTATTCAAATTTAGTAAAATTGCAATACGTCTTATTTATTCTTGTCACTGTCAATGTGACATTTGCGTAAAACTGAGTCATCTAAACCGTTGCTCAGGAATGCAGTTTGTGACAATACAAAAAAAAAAAAAAGCTTCCAACAACAATAAGAGTTTTTTTTTTTTTTTTAGTTTTTTTATTTAGGAACTATGACGGGCACGTGCTTTCTTATTTCAGAAATGTTAAGGCATAAAACAAACAATAAAGGAAAGCGCATTAAAGGTACAAGGAATATAAATAAAAAGAAAATCTTGACCGTTAATTACTATTCGCCTCGAGATCGAGCCGTGTCGCCACCGTGCGGCCGAAATCGGAAACATGCGAAAGCGGCGATACCGCCGTGCGTAGTCTGCTACGGGCGCACGTTCTGAAGCATGCCTGTTTCCGGCTAAGCTGAACTCTCCTTTTTAAATGTTTGATGTTTTTGTTGCTCTTACTAAAGGTTGTGTTGTATCGTTTCGTACGTGTGGAAATTCAGCAACGAGATAAATAATTATGTCGGATGCTTCCATAATCTTAGTGCTGTAGTTTGTAGAGCCTTTGGTCCTACATATACTTGTTATCTCGCACAATCCATAGCTTTCGTAAAACATTGAACCTTGATTGGAGCGGCGGGGTTAATTAACAAATTAAGTTGACTGATCGCCAACCTTTAATCAACTAATCAATCAATGAATCCGTTAATTGATTATTCCCCGGTCATATCACATGAAAGACGTTGAAACTACACATTTTTTTACTATTATTGCTATGTCATAAATGTCATATTGCATTGCCGTTTTAAGGTTCTCGTTGTGACGCCTACAAATATATGAACATGGGAAGCCTTTTAGAGAGAAGTGATTTTCAAGTTATTATTTAAACAGTATAATCCCCCTCGATGACAATCACAAGCATGCTGAAGTGGTTTACCGTGCAAGCCTGTGTCCTAAAAGAAATAAAAACGTCAGAAATATTAAAGCAGGCATTTTTTATGTTTTCCTGACTTTCTCCAGCACAAGATTCCGATCAAACGGATAAAAGAAATATCGGGATTAAGGCATCACTCGATTAATCTAAAGGGTCATCGACTAACTGCCCAGTCCGGATATGCGTTAGGTGTGGGCGGAGGGTGATGGGAAAGTCTGGTGAGAGTCGCTAGCTCTCATCGGTAAAAGAGTATGGCTGCGGCCGATACTGTCTGTGGCGTGGTGCTGATCGTTTGTTGGAGTTGCAGAGTCTACTGTGCTTAAAGGGGTACTCCGCCGATTTCTTCATGGTCCCCGATTTGCTTGAAATTTCGCTAAACTCGCCAGACAACATCGCCAAAATAGTATCCCAAATATTAGGTCAAAATAATTTTTTTTCACGAAGTTATTGAATTTACAATTTAACAATGAAAAAGTGACGTCATTGGAAGTGCAGGGGTTCACTCTTTGGACTGTAGAATTTGTTCCCAACTGATTCGAAGCAGTTTCATGGTGTCAAATGAATGCTTTGGAAGCTCGCTCCAGTTCCCGCGCTCCAGCACGGAACAAATGATTGGCATATTCTATTTTTAGACTGCTCGCCCGACTGGCAAGCTAAACTTCCAGTGACGTCACGGCCCTGAAAAGGGCGGGTATATTTGAATGTTTGTTTTTGCATCATTTTCATTTGCCGATTTCGCAATAGCTATTATGAATTTCACGATACCAAATAGCATACCAGAAAGGGCAAAGGTCGGGGAGTCAGAAAATATACTTAGTTGAGGTAGCTCAAAAATCGGCGGAGTACCCCTTTAAATAGAAGATTTCTTAGCCATGCATTTATAATATTAGCCTCCTGACACCCGCTGCCCTCACTGAGAAAATTAAAGCGGGTGAACCCACACTACCGAGAAAAGCATCTAATAATACGCGCGCTACTGCGTTGCTCGGTTACACTCGTTTTTTTTTTTTTTTTTTTTCACTTGCGACAGATATATTAAAATAGTTCGTTTCACTTGTTTCAGTTGTCCTGACAACGAAGTTTCCGGATCGTAACAAGAAGAGGCACTTTCCTCATTGCAACAGAGTAGTAGAATTGTTCCAACTCCGAAAAACTTATCCACACCATGGCAAGGGAAACATATTGCCTGCAGCGGAGCTCAATAACACGGTAATTTCAGATACAGCTCCGACTTCTCTTCGCGCCAAATATTTAGATTACTGCAAAAGCTAAAAGTTACAAAATAAATGCATAGATCCTGCGATTTCTCAACCCACAGTACCAGTATTTTGTTATCCGGGTTGGATTAAATTTTTTTGTTCAGTCAGTTCGCCAGCCCGGGGAGGGGGGAGGGGGGAGGGGGGCTGGTGAATTGAGTTTTTTTTTATTTTTTTAAGAAGCAAATATTTAACATAAATAGTGCAGTTCACCCGGAGACAGACAACGTATCCGCAGGAGTGATTAAAGGGACCATGAAACGATTCTGAAATCGAATTTTACACACCGCACGTCGTAAAAGGTGTGAAAAGAAACACAAAAACACAAAAATAGGGAGCCAAAAAAATTATTCGCTTTAGAACTTTTAAAAGAAAACTGGACTCTTTTGCGCCATCTTTCCTTCGAAAGCTCTCTGCCTTTTCACTGCGATGCATCCGCGGAAACGCAGCACGTCTGCCAAATCCACGTCGCCTATTGGGTAAGATCCTACCTCACCAGCACCGCGATCGTAAACAATAGATAGCCGGCGAATGTTTCCTAAAAGTTTTGTTAAATAATACTCAGATCCACATTTTGTAGCAGAATTAGAGATGTGACGAAAATTGCCATATTTGATAATGTTGGGAGCCAATCCGCCATCTATCGTGTGGTAAACGAACCAACTACTGCGCGTGCGCAGTAAGGCAGGGCCGACTTAAGTTACTTGAGTCGCGACGGCCGACGAACGTTTATTTTTCTACGTGTTCTTCTCGGGCGTGCCGACTTCAAGCAGCAAGAAAAAAGTACTTAAAATAGACCACGACGAACAAGAATACTGGATCCACAAGCACCAGAGAAAAGCGACAACGGCCACGAATCCACCGACCCCCGACCAAGCGACCTCGGCAGATAGGCCTAGCAGGTACTCCGACTCTGCGCAGCGTTGCTTCAACGGTACTTGGCTAAGACCGTCAGCCCACCACCGGCTGGCGTGCTGAATGGAATATGCCCGCGCGACCCTTGTGGACCCTTCCCGTATTATAGTTTGATCGCTGACCTCAATTTTATATTAAGAGGTGAGGTCAATCTCTTCCCCTTGTTTACCGAGGCAGCATTGACGAATACTCGTCGAAAAGGGACTCTCGTCGATTGTATCTTGTTTTGTGTGATATAGAGCTCGAATAAACACCGTATGGATTATCTTCGTAGCACGGTATATGTATGCACTTTGTTATTGGTATGCCATTTTTATTCTGACAGACTGCACGTCACTGTCAAGCTATAACAGTTCGTCGGAGCTACGTGCAATGCCGGTCCAACCTTTCTTTGCCGAGTGTCGCGTCAGTATCGAGTTGCAATCGTGAAAGATCGGTCCTGAAGCGCCTACCAACAGCGCGAATACAGCACTTCCATCAAACGCGCGCCCGAGTGTGAACAGGTATTTACGTGGCTCTTGCTGACACTCGTAGTTCAAACGTATCTTTTTTAACGTCGGCTCGCTCCTGCATCTCCGAGACCGCGAAAAACACCACGGTAATTTTTTTCCATACGTCGCTTTGCAAACGACTGACACGGGCCGCCTTTTACCAACAATGACAGTTGGGTTGACTTCTGGAGTCTTCACCGGAAGACTCGCTGCACTTCCCAACAGGCATACCGGCGTATGCGACTAGTCCCATGCTGTCGCTGTAGCGCAACATATCTAATTGAATTTCGCTGAGCTGCGATATGTCCATGGCTATCGCGCCGATGAGAGGCGCCGATTCAGAATATACGTCGGTGACATCAGCGCAGTAAAACCTACCGGCGCACCCCCAAGTCGTCGCCGCTAACGCTCCCATTCTCCTACGGCCGAGAGAACTTCCAGTTCCGGAAACAGGGTACGTCCCGACCGTCAAAATTACGCATCAGCTTGTTTTGCGGTCAGTTGGAGAGAAAGAAAAAGTCGATATTTCATTAATTTTTTGCGTAGAAGTTAATAAACCGAGGGGGGGGGGGGGGGGGGGGGGGGGAGCTGGCTTCAGAAATAAACGCAGTTCGCGGAAAACTCGTGCTACGCTCTTATTTCCTGCTCCTCTCGTCCTGTACAAGAAACGTAGCGTCCTCGTTAAGCCTTATTTAGCTCGACTTACTCGATTCGGGGCCGCCATATACTGTAAAACCCTTTATTTTCGCGGCCCCTATTTTTCGCGAATCGGTCACAGATGACATAATCGCGACCACTAAATTTCGCGTATTCCAGACGCCTGCATTGAAAATCTTAAGGAACGAAATTTTTGCGCGCCCTTAAATTTCGCGAATTCTTCAATTCGCGAAATTCGCGAAAATTGAGGGCTCGCCAACATTAAGGGTTTTACAGTATAGATGCAGGCGACGGAGGAACTTTGTTCCTCTGTTTTAGGGACGAAAATTTCTCCCTTTCTAGAGGAACCTAGGTTACAAGCCCGTTCCTCCCTTTAGGGAGGACTATAGATACCCTTTTTTTAAGAGTGAGGTTTCTGTTTTATTGCGTCAGCATTAGTGCCCCACATGACATGAAAAAGCTGACGGAGTCCGTCGTTAGACACAAGAGTGGAAAGAAAAGCGCACCGCGTAGTCGGGAGGAGAGTAGCAAAGGACAAAGGCGAGAGGGACTCCAAGTCACGGGGCAGGAGCAGAAGCGGATCAGCAGGTGTGCGGAGCGCGTATACACCAACTCAACTCTCCTACATCACGCCGCGGTGGTGGCGCGCCGGACGCACTTCCGGTCTGGGGCGGTGGGCAGAAGTCGCCGTGCCAGACATGCATTCCTGTGTTCCTTCGGAAGATACGAGACAAAAAACCTGCCTTCTCGTCAAAATGCTGCGACGGGGGCTGTACCAAGAGAGTATGGAAAGGTTTGAAGATCAGTTTTCATGTGTTTTTGCCCCCTACGCTCGTCCGAGAACGTGGATAGTAGCCGTGAAAAGGGCAAACCAGACGCTGTCGAACTACGATTGCGTGTGCGAGCAACACTTTGTGGTCGCCAGATGTATTTGCTTTGTTCCAACATGAACGAGAGAAAACCGCCAAGTTGTCCGGACCACCCATGGCCTCAGTGCGTCTTCAAATTCACACGGCCGCCTGATCGTTCGAACTTTCGTCTGCTCTTTCAAACTTGTCTGCTTTTTGTCGTCTGCTCGTTCAAACAGAAGCGGCCCGTAGACCAAACTTTGACGCGGTGATTGCAATAAGAAGTAATTTCAGGCCTGAAAAGACTTAAGTAGGCTCGGTGTAAACAGTAGATACAAGATGTTGATCATTGGTACCGGTGGCCATCGCCGACTTGTTACGCATGGTCTGTTCCCGGCTCTGATTTTCAGTATCGACGTCGATCATCGCCGCTACCTTCTACACTTTTGCGGCACGAGCGACGTCGTGACCGAAAATAGCTAGAATATCATCATGGTTTTGGCGTCCATTCTGCGGCGTTCATGCGAATGAATCGCCGCACGTCAAACTATTTACGAAAAGTTTAGCGGCGTAACAAGCCTTCATAATTTCGCTCAGGCGATTAAAGTGGTAAGACATTGCGATGACGACGTAGAATCGACAATTCTAACGCGCAAAAGAGTATGCAGACTCACACAGACGCCGACAACGTGGTATTGTCACGAAGGACAAGTGATGAGGCGGCGAATAACGGAGTAAACTGAACGTTTAATCGGGCGAACTTGTGCCCAAGAAGTAAAAGCAGAAAGAAAGATAACAACGGAGCGTCGCGAGCGTCGAAGGCGGCGAAGCAGCACGATCGAACGCTGAGGCGAAAACTGACTCGACAATGTCGCGAGCGGCGTCTTATCTAGAGTGAGTCACTATCTCGAAGATTCGGCGGAGAAGGTTCGACCGTAGTGCGCTCGGAGTGAGAATGAACACGCACTTTCTAGAACAACATAAGCAGGGATAAACGACACAAGTTATGTACGGAGCAAGAATAAACAAGAAAGTTCTAGAAGTCCGTGACCCTGCGCGCGGCAATATTCGAATGATTTGTTGACGCGGTGCTTCTTGCCCGTACTCCATTACGCATGCGTTCGAACTGTCGTCTGCTCTTTCAAACTTGGCTGCTTTTTTTCGTCAGCTCGTTCAAACGACAGCGGCCCGGAAACAAAACGTTGACCCGGTAATTGCGATAAGAACTAAGTGCAGGCCTCAAAATACTTTTGAAGGTTGGTTTGAGTAAGTACGCTAAGTGTAAACTTATACACGAAGATGTTGATCATTGTTACCAGTGGCCATCATTGACTTGTAATGCCCGATTCTACTTGCGGTTTTTAGGATTGACGTCCACCATCTCAGCTACGGTCCACGCTTTTGCAGTCCGAGTGACGTCGCGACTGAAAATAGCGAGCAGAATCTCATCGTGGGAGTCAGGCTTTAGCGCCCATATGCGGCGTCCACGTGAAATGAATCGCCGCACGTCACATTATTCACGCAAAGTTTTGCCTCGTTAGTTTTGCTGAAGTCGCTCAAGTAGTCAGACATTGTTAGTAGGACGTAAAATCAACGATTCCAACGCGAAAAAGAGCACGGGGACTCCCACCGACGCCGACAACAACGCAATTCAATGGTTTGTTTATGGGCGACGGCGGGCTTCTTGCCCACCATCCACCGCGCATGCGCGGCGCCGGTGGCGTCCGCTAGGGGCGCTCCGGTTTGTTTGTAAACATGAGTTGGTGTATAGGGAGTATTCACTGGCGGCCATAGCTGTGTGCGCCAATGCTGAGCGCGTGCTGATGGCGAGCTTCCACAGTTCTTTTGCAACGTGCATTCCGCACCATCAAGAGTGCCGGTTTTAGCAGCCTATTGTTGTGAGCTCGTTCTGAGCATGCGCTCTAAAAAGCACCTACAAATATGGTGTCCAGTGAATACGCGCCAACCTTGAATTTTGCTAGAAAATAGAGTCCGAGCCAAGTGTTATAGCGCTGGTCTAAGTATACGTGGCAAAAGAAGCAGCATTGTGAACGAAGATGGGCTGTTGAACCCGGTGAAACGCGAAAGCAGCGTCAGGCAGCGTATGCCGCTGGTGCTCCCCGAGGTTCATCATGCTAACAGATTCCCTAAGATTCTCATCAATAAATCTTCATTTTTGTTTTTACTTTTGAACGATGTAAGTTTATTCCTTTATTTGTTCACTGTAAATGTCCACCACCTCCTTGCACCACTCTAATAAATTGCAACGCGATAATTTGAAAAACGGATTATTATGTATCTTCTAAAGAGCTTTAAAAGCGTTAGTTAAGTGTGTTTCCGAACTACGCTCAAGCGAAAGTGGAGCTCTGACTAGTGAACTATGTGATGCGTACTCATCGGCTCAAGGATTTCTTTAAAGGTGCCAATGCAATCACTGTTTCTTGTTTTATTTTTATTTTCACAACGCGGCAATCTTCGCTACATAGAACTCGCGTCGGGATATCTCCATGAAAATCTACCAGCTTAGACACAACTGACGCCGCCTCACGGAAAACAGGATTCGAGGATTCGTACGGTAAAAACATGTCTGGATTTAGGGAGGACCAGAGAGAATTGGCTTAAGCGCGAGACACATGGACGGCACAATCGTCCGATACGACGTCCGATCCGACAGTCCGAACGCCACTCCGAATCGCCGCACGCGACAGTTTGAGACACACGCTTCCGACCTTGCATGCGACACGACTATCCGCTCGGCTCCGCCCAAGAGGTCCAAGCGCTCCAACGGAGGTCCGCGTTCAGAGATCTCTGGTCCCAGATTGACGGTTTAGGTCACACGAGCGAAGTTAGAAGCTCGTTCTCGTTAGCGCGTGCATTCTCTGCCAGGGCCATCTTTCTCAAATGGGTCAGCGGGATCCACGCATCCGGCTTCCCGCGGCGCCCGTCCCGCCAGACCCAGGACGTCATCATGACGTTCGTGGTAGCTGTGCCGTCATTGGATGAACGCTTCCGACAATCCGTCCCCCGTGCGAAACTATCTGGGACGTTGGACGCACGTCGGATCGCCGATCCGACGTCTGAAGCGACCAAATTTTTCGGATCAGGCAGTCGTACTGCCGATCGGATGTCGGATCGGATGGATTTTTACGCGCGTGTGTCTCGCGCTTTAGTGTGGTCTTGAGGGCGAAAAAAGCCACAATAGACACAAAAGAAATTTTTTAGGAGCCCAATGGAGGTCCCACCAGCTCAATGGAGCCAGAAAGATTATGCTTCCTTGAGCGAGATAGTGACCGCGCTCCACTTTGAAAGTGCTGACGAGTTTTCACAACTGAACTGCCTGAACCGGTGATTTTTGGAAATGGCCCATTTTAGATTTTGGTTTTGTTTTTGGGTCACTACGATTGTATCGGAATATATTCGCCTAAGTTCCGATGCTGTATCTGCATGACTAAATGTGGTTGCCGTTGACGCAATGTTGGATCCAGTTCTTCAAAGTTTGTTCACTTTAACTGATTCAGGCATAATAAGTTGAGTTCAGCTGTCGCTAGCGGCTCAATGACAACTGGCGCCGCTGTATACTTCCCGTTGATCGTGATCAGGTCCTCTGTCGTTGGCTGAGCGACAGTTGCGAATGCTCGCGTAACAGGGCTATTATAACCAATTTTATTCAAAGTAAGATTTTGTTAATAAAAATGTCTAGAACCATAGTTCATGCTTACTTTTCTCGAATGTTCCGTAAAGACAAGTCAGCAGGAGGATGAGTTTCATTGCAAACTGTCGATGTCTGCACATTCGCTCGAGACGCAGCTGCTGAATGTAGCACTTGAAGACTGCCAAATGTAAGACATAAACACCAGACGTGAATGTCTGCAGTGTCTGTATCGACCTGGCTTTCAGGTTGCAAAACATCTTAATTTTTGTAAGAAAACATGTGGGAGGACTATTTATTATATGATTGTTGAATTAGTTATATGAAAAAGTAGACACAACTAAAGACACACCATTAGTGGTTATCGAAGCAAATAATAGTAAGGTTCCATGCCAGATTATTTAGCACAAACCATAGATGAAGACAATAAATGATTGCGACGCACTTTAAACACAGGGGCAGTTTTAGAGGGGGGGGGGTGTTTATTTTTTTTTTTTTATATATAAAAAGTGCACACGCCTGATTTAGTTTTTGTGAAGAAAAAGATTGTTCCATGAGAAAAGAAAATGATATTCCTCCATGACGTCACAATCACATTCCTTTGTAATGTTACATCTTTTATCGGAACCCCCTCCCCCTTATGCCTGACACCTAAATTCGCCCCAGCCTAAAAAAAAAAAAGCGACATTTCGAGGAAAACTAATGATGTGAAACAGTAAGATGCCGCTTTTTGTTTTATTCAATTGTGTGTTTAACTGAATTATTATTAGTATATTATTACGTTGTGCCAAATCAAAGACAGTTGGCCGATCTCACCAGCCAGTTTGACTACGCCACCGCTGCCGCGATGCATCGAGGGAGCTTTAGCCTTTCTGCACGTGCGACAACCCCGCTGGAGCCTGCACTTTGTTGTGATACTGAAAGATTTATGGCTTGTGAATATTGCCCTTTTAACTTTTGTATAACTATTCGTGTTCTTCATTTCCAACTTCTCCCCCCCCCCCCCCTACTGTAATGCCCCATGGCGCTGTAGGTATCTGAATAAATAAATAAATAAAGAGAGCTCTTGCGCACGTGGAGCACGAGGCGGCACGAGGCCTCGCACGCGTCTGCCTCCTGTGAACTAAACATATGGCGGCCTCACGCCGAACACTTAGTAAGATCGGTCTGTTGTTGTTCATGGGCACAGAAATCTGTGCATGACAATGATGTTTGCGGTATGGAATTAAGAAAACAGTGCTTCCTTCATCTGTCATTTTTCTACTTTTTGTTTTAACCGTGGGATTGTTTTGTTGATTATCCTTGAAATTGTTGTTGGGCCGACGGTTCTCAAATCATGAGAATTACTTTTTCAATATAGATGTGCCTATGTATTATTTTAATGTTCTCGTAGGTCTCTCGTATTTTCTTTTCGTTTAGAAGCAATTATTTATATTTGACAGATTTTTTTTATTAGCTGTCTTTATCATATTTGTATGCAGGGTTTTACACCAACATTTGAGAACAATAAGAAACAGGTAGATTTAAAATAAACAAATGATTCTGTGTAATGTTTTCTGACGTGACAACCATCAGTGTGTGAATGATGAGTTATAATTAACAAATTAGCTATAGCCTCCTAATATATTTTGTATTTCTTTTTTTATTCTTTTGATTTGACGCATTCCGACTAGAAATTATTTGTCCGTTGTGAATAAACTTACCAGTAGTTTTTAGGAGTAAGTAAGGTGCACCGTCTTCCTCCTATTTAATGTCTATAAGTTAAGCAATTTCCGCCATATTAAAAAAAATGCTAAGGTTTTTGACCAACAACACACTGTGTATAAACAAGCGCAGTAACCATATTCCGGTGAGGCGATGCATCTGCGCATGCGCAGAGCCAACAGCAGCGCCACCGCAGTTGTGTGACGTCAGAGGGCTGAGTTGTCTTATACATATACTCACTATAACACCTTAAGGAGCGTAGGGCGCGGTATATCATATTCACAAGCTTCTTGCTTTGTGACTGCTTCTTCTGCTTTCTAACCGGCGAATGCAGCAACCTCATTGGCTGCTTAATGACAATGAGATGTCTTCACGGCACCGCGGTGGCGCTGATGTCGGCACTGCGCATGCGCAGGGGCTTCGCCTCGGAGGAATCTTGTTTTTGCGCACGCGTAATGCCCACCAGACCCGGTGTGGACAATCGTGGGCTTGTTTGTAAAACAGCGCTTGTGTCGTTATAGTGTCCTCACCACCCAAAATTGCCAGGATATACTACGGAGCAGATAACATTTTTATGGTTTTTTTTTAATAGTTATGGATGGGCCACGAATATTTCGATGAACTGCGCCAGATAAGAGGAAAACTTTGCACGTTAATTAGTAATGTCAGGTGATCAGCTTGCTAATTAACTCTTTGCACTCCTGATCTAACGTTCGCCGCTGTCGACGACGTCCTTTCAAAAGAATCTTTTTTTATTTTCCTTTCAAGATGTTTTTTTATTCGTATCATTCGTAAAATACTTTCTGTAACGTGAACAACGTTTATTCTTCTAAAAAAACTCCACAGTGATGATTTGTATAAAAAAAGTACAAGTTATGTTTTAGCTGTTTGCTTGAAAATGTTTTAGTAGAGTTCAAGAGCGAGTTTAATACAGGATTGTTCAAGTCATACTTACTGCCAGGTGACTCTGTTTCTTGTGTTTCTCAAATTTCCGTCGTCTCCCGTGCCTCAGAACCTGAACCCAAACTTAATAAAATTGGAATTCAGAATCCACCTAAAGAGCGGCCCGGCCCCGTCGGCAGAGCTGTCAGATCTTCCTAGAGAAACCTTACGGCGGTTGTGAGTTTCAGATCAGGAACAATGACAAAGACGCCGATGCCTCAGCACCTGTGGGGTTCTTTTGTCCCCTGGAGCTACAGCTTATGTTATCGTGAATAATTCCCAGCCCACAACTCATCGATTAATTTAATGCCCCGATGATAATAACATACATTTATTTCGATAGTTCCAGGTGTTTGAATCACAATACCTTCTTTACTACGCTTCACATCGAGACGTACAATGTTCGTAAAAGACAAGATTTAACGACTTACCTGATTTCGTGTCGACGTGTGATAAAGTCGTGCATAGTAAATGGTAAAAAGAAAATTTATGTCTACCTATGTCGAGGTATAGAGGTTGTATTTATGCTGTGGCATCCCATGGGAAAGAATATTTGTTGGCTTTTGTTTAAAAAATGTCCGGGCCACAAGATATCTTGATTTACTCATCACATGTTCATACATAACGTGTCCTGAAAAAAATTACGAATATTTTTAGCCGGTAAAATAAACGACACAGCCTTCGCTTAGGTGTAGTGCCAGCACTCCGACACAGATGCCAGTTTTAGAACAAACCGTTATCCTATGCAAAATTTATAAGTCGTTTTCTGAACACTTCAGTGGGAAGTAATATCTGATTTCACAAATTAATATTTGATTTCACAGTTATCAAACCAAGTTTTGAATCGCTTTTTGTTAAAACGAGTGCATTCGTGTTTGGTGTTATCTATCGGCCGCCTTCTGGGTTGCTAGATGAGTTTTATTATTTTCTAGAGCAAATGCTAGAATCTGTTTCCGTACTTAGAATGGCTGTTGTAATTATGGACGATATTAATATTAATCTTTTGCAGCCATCTCACATAGTTAATGAGTTCGTAGATATTTTATCTTCAAATGGTTTTTCCAACGTAACAAGCCAGCATCACAGATTCCAGCGAAACACTGATTGATCTGTGCTTGACAAGCTGTGATAAAGATGATATTGCGGCAGGCGCACTCATGACTGATATAATTGATCATTTATCGCTTTTTTTTTGTTTTATTTCAAAATATTGGTCCCATACTTTTACAAAATTGAACACAACAACTACTACGCGTCTTATAACAGAGCGGAATATTGAATATTTTCGCCAACTTGTATCTTCTATAGTCTGGAGTGAATTATTGCATTGTACATATCCTAACGTCTTATACGATTCATTCCTAAACACAATTTTTGAAGTCTATGATAGTGCTTTCCCTGCAGTAACAATAAAAAAAGAGCAAGATGGCAAGCAAACCTTGGCTAACTCGTGACATTTTACAGAGAATTAAAGCACGGAATGAACTCTTCAATAAGTTTATATTATGCCGAGATTTATCTACTTTAAAAGAATTTAAATTAGTTGGGAATAAGCTGGGTTCTGATAAAAAGAAGTCTCGTATACGTTACTATGCTGGTAAATTTGCGGATATATTTCTTGATCCCCAAAAGACTTGGCGTACTGTTAAGGGTCTTTCACGGGGAACGCAGAATATTATACCAACCGAAATGAGAGTAGGCGAGCAAACCTGATGTGGAAAGGCTCTCGCTGACGAGTTTAACCGGCATTTTTTTAACTTTTGGAGCCTCTCCTCTGTAGACCTCGGAGGATTTTGAGAAGTATATTGAGTACAATATCCAGCACACGATGTTTCTTTAAGCTACTTCCCCTAGAGAAATCGCCAGCCTAATCTGAAGTGTAAAAAATAATTGCTCGTGTGGTTTTTATGGTATAAAGGCGGCACCAATTAAAACAGTTTCGGATTTATTATGTGATATAGTCTGTCGCTTAACCAACCTTGTGTTATCCTTGGGAATCTTTCCTGAAAAAATGAAAACTGCTAGAATTTCTGTTCTGCACAAGGGTGCGGCTGTGGGTAGTATCAGTATTTATCGACCCATATCAATACTTCCTCTTTTTTCTAAAATAATAAAAAAGCTATAAATTTCAGAATATTTAATCATCTTAACAAATATGAATTATTCTCTGCAAATCAATACGGCTTCCAGAGAGGTAAATCCGCTGAATCTGCTCTGCTCAGCATTAGGGAAAATCTCGTTCATAACATAGAAAATAAGGTCGACACGATAGTCATATTTCTAGACTTTAACAAAGCTTTCGATTCTATTAAACATTATATACTTTTTAACAAGCTGCCGTACTACGGAATTAGACGTGTTTCACTTAAACTGTTGCGGAGTTACCTATCAAAACGTACCCAGTTTGTGGTAATCAATGATGTAGCATCAGGCACTGATAATATAAGATTTGGTGTTCCTCAAGGATCCATATTAGGACCTGTAATGTTTCTTCTTTATATTGTAACGCTTTTATTTAAGCGTCTCCTTTGCCCCAATCTGTTCCCCGCTTGTCCCCGACGTGACGTCTTCTCCCTCTTCTTACAACCGTCACACTATTCCCCTTCCAATAAGAAAATAACTACTTTTCATTCTCAATTTAGATAGAGCTGCCCTCGTAGCGAGCGAGGCGGTTCCTGTGTACCACCAACATGCTAGAACGGGTCTTGTGTCTCACACAGTACACCACGTCGTTAAGACGCGCGATAGCAGTGTATGGCCCTTGCCAGTTTCTTTGAAGTTTCGCTGAAAGTCCTCGTTTTTGTAGCGGGTTATACAGCCATACTCTGTCACCCGGTTCAAAAGCCTCTTGCGTGCTGTGCTCGTCATAGCGTGCCTTCATGCGCTGAAAGCCAATAGACAAGCGGCTTTTGACGAAGTCGTGGGTCTGTTCAAGACGTGTCATCAGGTCATTAATGTACGGCTCTGGCTGAGAGGGGCGGTCTGGCGGTCTTGAGAAAGCAAAATCGCAGGGCATACGAATTTCCCGCCCAAAGAGAATCATAGCAGGTGTATACCCGGTGACTTCATGGACCGCTGTTCGGTAGGAGTAGAGAAACAAAGGAACACAGTCGTCCCAATTGTCATGGTGGCTATTAACAAACATAGCCAAATGCTGCAGTTGCGATTAAAGCGCTCCACGAGTCCATTGGACTGAGGATGCAGTGGCGTCGTTCTTGTCTTGGTTATGTTAAATTGGTGAGAAACCTCTTTAGATACTTGGGACTCAAAGTTCCGCCCTTGGTCGGAATGCAGTGCCAAGGGTGCGCCGTATCGGGATATCCAGTGAGTCACCACAGCATCCGCCACAACAGGGGCAGTCTGATCAGGAATGGCGATGGCTTCTGGCCATTTCGAAAAGTAGTCCACAATGACGAGAAGATACCTGTTTCCAGTTTTTGATCGTGGTAATGGACCTAGAACATCGATGGCGATACGTTCAAATGGTGCTCCACTGATGCACTCTTGCAAAGGGGCGTGCGCTTTCTTGTGTGGACCCTTACGCGAGGCGCACATGTCGCATTGCCGGCACCATAATCTAACGTCATTATGGCACTGCAACCAGTAGAAGCGCTCGCGTATCTTCCGAAGGGTGCGAATGAAGCCAAAATGGCCTCCTTCAGGACTGCTGTGAAGCTGTCATAAAATCTGGGCGCGGAACTCGGGTGGTGCCACTAGCTGCCACACGACTCGGTCACCAGCAGGTGACTCCCAGCGACGATAAAGAAGTCCGTTGCGCAATTCCAGCGTGTCCCACTGGGCCCAGTAGCTTAAGACGTCTGGAGAAAGATGAGATATCTCGGTACGTGGCGGTCGGCGACAGCTTCGCTTCCATTGGACACATAGGCCGACAGCAGGGTCGCGCAACTGGGCCTCTTGGATCTCTTCAGGTGACCACATGTTGTTAGAGATGGCTACCTGGCAGAACATGTCTGTCCGGGTCGAATTACGGTGGATAATGCTCAAGCACTGTCGACAGGAGCCCTTACTGCAAGGTCGTCTGGAGAGGGCGTCAGCGTTGCTGCGATGTGATCCGGCTCGATGTTTCATCTCAAAGTTGTACTGCTGGAGTTGTTCTAGCCAGCGGGCCACTTGTCCTTCTGGCGCCTTGAAACCAAGCAACCATGTCAAAGCCGCGTGGTCTGTACGAATAATGAATTTCCTGCCGCACAAGTAGTGATTGAAGTGAGAGAGCGCCTTGACTATCGCAAGAAGTTCGCGTCTTGTGGTGCAATAGTTACGCACCGGTTTTGTGAATGCTTTGCTATAATACCCGATGATTCGCTCCTGGCCCTCTTGCTGTTGGGATAGAATGCCACCGGCTGCAGTGTTGCTTGCATATGTATCAAGGATAAATAAGGCGTCATCTCTTGGGTAAGCCAGAGCAGGGGGCGATGTTAATGCCTGCTTGAGTGCCTCGAAGGAGTCTTGACATTCGGTGGACCAGTTGAACACCTTGGACTTCTCAGTTAGAGCATAAAGCGGTTTAGCGACTCGCGAGAAACCAGGAACGAATCGCCGGTAGTAAGTCGCTAAGCCAAGGAAACTCAGAACGTCCGCACCTGATGTCGGGGTCGGCCAATCGGTTATGGCACACAACTTCGTTGGGTCAGGAGAAACTCTATTGGCTGAGATAACGTGGCCTAGGTACCGAGTTTCCCTAGCAAATAGGGTGCATTTTTTAGGAGTTAGTTTCAGGTTTGCGTCCTGGAGCCGCTGAATAACCAGCTCAAGATTTGTCAAGTGTTCGGCGAACGTTTTCCCAAGGACCACGATATCGTCTAAATAAACAAGGCAGGCGGACCAGGTCAGTCCCTGAAGAACCTTCTCCATCAGACGTTGGAACGTTGCGGGCGCATTACACAACCCGAATGGCATGACTGTAAATTGGTAGAGTGCACAGCCTGTGCTGAAGGCTGTTTTTTCGCGGTCAGGTGAATGTACTGGAACCTGCCAGTAGCCGCTCTTCAGGTCGAGAGTCGAGAACCAAGTGGAACCCGCGAGTGCGTCTAAGATGTCATCCGTTAGTGGTAGTGGAAAGGCATCCTTCTTTGTAACGTCATTCAGCTTTCTATAATCCGCACAAAATCGAGTCGATCCATCTTTTTTTTTTTTTACCAGGGTGATCGGCGAAGACCAGGGTCCATAGGCTGGCTCAATGACACCTTGTGTGAGCATTTCTTGAACAAGGTCATTTACGTGCGAGCGCTTAGCCAGCGGCACCCTGCGAGGTGGCTGTCGAATGGGCGCAGCATCACCGGTTATGACGCGGTGTGCGGTCAGATTTGTTTTTCCCAAATCGGTGTTGCTACTGCTGAATACCGTCGAAAAACGAGATAGAAAGCTTTTTAGAAGGACAGCGTCATCTTGTTGAAGTCGAGAAGCAGTAGTCTCGTATAGCGGAATAAGGTGAGCGCCAAGTTCAACTGAACACGAGCCTAGCGAGGTAGCAGGTGTAGTTTCCTTGCAAAAAGCAACTGTTGGTTGAGCATCTTCACTTTTTGTTCTGCTGTGGCCTTCTTCTTGGGAACTCGAGCAAGTTATTGTCGGAAGGGTGGTTGCCGACTAGGGATGCCGCGAACTTTTTTCGAATCGAAGTTCGATGATCGAATCAAGGGGTTCGAAAGGTTCGAAACATTTCGATTTTTCCAATTGTCTATATCGTAAAATTCGACGGAAGTCGAATTTTCGAACTTGTTAAGCTAGGAAGTTCGACGCTTTTCGAACCGTCGAACTTATTACGCTAAATAATTCGATCTTTTTCGAACTTTCGAACTTATTGCGCTGCAAAGTTGAACTTCCGAACTTTACTGGCCCAAAAATCGACGAATTTCGAACTTATTTATCACGACAATTCGAAAATTTTCGAACTTTCGAATCCTGAAAAGTCAGAAGGTCGACGAACTTCGAACTTTCAGGGTAAAAGTTCGACGTTCGTCGAACTTCGAAAGACCGGCGGACGGTTTCATTTGAATTCAAGTAGTTAGGTACATTCGTAATTTTTTTTTCTCGAACTTTTACACGCGGTGCTGCGTTCCTTACGAAAGACAATGCCGTTTGTTTCAATGTTCTGGCGTGCTTAGTTTTAAAGAAATAAATTCCCGAAGGGCCGAGGAAGGACTACGGGTTTTTGACGATTATCGTTTGTGCCAGATTTGAAGCGCGCTGTAGCGGAAGCTATTTGTGGTAAAGTTGTTATACTTTTTTAAGAATGATCTATGTATAGCGTAGGTAAGTGCCGTCTTAAGATGTAATTATTGTTATTCAACGTGAGTTTCGAAGAAATGTCCAAACATGTATCTACATGCAATTATGCCCTAAACTTGATATTTATTTTCGTCTAAGTTGTTTGAGCTACCGCATTTATATTAACACCACAGACAGTACATATCATTGCCATCTGCAGAATACAAAATAATGTATTTATTGTTTTTTCACGTTAAGGAATAAATTAACTCATGGGAGATTTCTAATAGTGTTCAAGTTCAGCACGTCATTAAAAGAAATTTTTTTTTTCGCTTCACGTTCCTGTGACGTGTTTCTTTTAGCCTGTACACATTTTGGTAAAAGAAACTTGTTTCGAAGTTCTGAACCTCTGAATATGCAAGGATACAACACTTCCGGCGACTTCTTGGTAGTTGTTTTTTTTTTTTCTCCAGCTTTTTATTATTGCCTTTATTCTTTTTTTTTTTTTTTTTTTTTTTTTTTACTATTGGCACAGGTATTTAGGTTTAAAAGACATAGCTTTGAACTTCCGAACCACTAAGCATGAGACGAGTAGTGCCTTCTGACAACGAGTTTCTAACAATGACCATCTACGCAATCTTTTATGCAGTGAAGAGCGACAGTAGCTATACATATGCATAAATAATTTCAGATTAAAATAAGCTCGATTACGCGCTCTTTCCCCGTATTGTTTTCTTTAACAGTCCGAAATATCTGGAAGGAGGGGAAGGAAACTGAAGCCCCCCCCCCCCCCCCCCCCTACTACCCTCTTTCCCCCGTTTTTCCTCTTCTGACGCCAATTGTAAGGTATAACGCACCTCGACTTCGAGTTGTGTCGGCTTTTTGCGAGGCGATTCCTCCGTCCCAGAAAATAAACCTCCAGGACAATTACAAACTTAACTTACTATATTTCCAGCGTCACTCGGGCGGCGTTTGATCGGATTACCACCAGCGTGCAAGGGGTGGCGAGGTAGTTTGTCAGGTCGCTTTAAGGTTTTTCTGAGCCTCAACCTCTTGCTCGCCCCTGGCTGTTTCGAACTGGATGAGTCTAGTAAAACAGTGTGTTCGTGTGATCACTACTGCGTGATGCAGGTTAAAGACCACCCCCCCCCCCCCCGGGCTGGCGGTCACAATTACTGATCCATGGTCACACGTCACTCTGCACTGGCAAATATTCCAGCACATCCGGGACACTCGTCGTCTCATTTCATTGCCAGACCAACTTCGCAGAATTTAGATATCACACCCTAACTTTTCTAAACTTGATTTTGTGAAAACCAGTGAGTCGTGAAAACGTTATTTGAAACTGAAACTGTGGAGGAACTTGAAAACCGGACTTCGAAATTTGAAAACTTGGACTAGAAAGGAATTAAAAATCTTCGAAGTTTTTTTTCGACTGTAGCGTTAAAAGAGAATCGAAACCTTCGAAATTTTCGACCTTTATGCAGAAAGAAGTTCGAAATCTTCGAATTTTTCGAACTTCATGTCTATAAAAATTCGTAGCGTTCGAAGTTGTCGAATTTTATTTCCAAAGAATTTCGAAATCTTCGAATTGATCGACCCTGAAGTAAAAATATTCGAAATATTCGAATCCGAAATTTTAGAAACCGTGAAAGCTTCGAACTGTTCGAATTCGAAACTCCACTGTGATCGAAAGTTGCGAATGTTTTGAATTCGAACCTCGGTCGGTACGAAAATATCGAAATTTTTCGAAATCGAAGCTCATTTCGCTTCGCAAATATCGAAACCTTTCGAAATCGAACCTGGGGTGGCTCGCGACATCCCTGTTGCCGACTGATGCATGGTTGTCTACCGTGAGGCCTTGCGAGCGGCCTCCGCTTCTAATGCATACGTGTGAGCGGCCCGAAACATGCGGGGGTGGTAAAGACGCACAGCTTCCTGGATATCTTCAGATGCAATAGCATCAATGAACGCCGCAGTGCTGACAGCATCCACGGTGTCTTCGGAAGACCCGAGAAACGACAAGCGCGCAAGACGCTCGATGTCGTCAGCGAGCTGGGACAACGTCTCACCCGATGCTTGTCGTCGATGACGTAGCTCAGCATGGTGAAGGTTGTGGGAGCCGGGGTGAAAGACGAGGTAGAGGGCACGTGACAGGCGGCCGGCGGAGAAGACACGAGCTGGCGCGAGACATTGCGAGCTGAGCGAGGCTGGTAGCTGGACAAAGAACGACGGAGCCGGGGCTGCCTAGCCTGGCCCATAACGAACCCCGGAGCGGTCCACCAGCGAGGTCTGGAGCAAGACCGGTGGAAACGGCGAGCCCGGGCCATATGACCAGGGCTATGACGATCCCGGGGTGGTTCCGCAGCGAGACTCGGGCATTGCCCGGGACAGACAGCCTACGCAGCGCTGGCGTGGGAAAGGCGATCCGCAGGCCTGGACACGGACCCCGACTGTGAGCTCTGATCGACGGGCGACAACAAGGGTCGGCGGGCCCGGACTACCGGCTCTCGACGACGGGCAACCGAGAGGTACAGTAAACCCATTCGCTGCCTTCTCGTTGCTGTATGTCACTCCCTGGGTGACGGGCGAAGCGCATACCGATCGGGCGGGAGTATTAGAATAGAGGGACCTCCTCCGTAAAAGAAACCCACAAGGTGACGTTGAGGCCCATCGCCGAAACGTTCTTCTAACGCCTGAACCAGCAAGGTGTACGAACCACGGGATTCAGGCGGCATGTGGTGGAGCACTTGCAACGCTGGACCGCTGAGGTTTACTGCAAGTACTTGTGCCTGCTGCTCTTCGGTCCAGCGAATGGCTTTAGCAAGAATCTCGAACTGTGTTACGTAGGTAGACCATGTGCCTGTGCTGTCAAACTGCAATGGCCGCGGCTTAAGGCGTGGAGCAGATAAAGGTATAGTCGACGCGACGTTTGTCGTCACTGATGTTGGCGGCAGATAACTTGGACTTGCCTGCGAAAGTCCTGGCTGGACCAGCGCTCGCAGGCCATCAGGAAGTGCGACCGATATTCGTTCGAATAAATTCGACAGAACCTCCAAAAGGGCCGCGTCTCTGTGCCTGAGCTCCTGGGCAGTCCGTTGGTGGTGGGCATCCAGCAGGGCTTCAATGGCCGATGAAGTCTCAGTTCGAAGGTTAGGGTCAATGGAGTCGGGAACCGGCCGGGGCGCGATGGCTTCTCCGGTTCGCGGGATCTCATCCTCAGGCTGTCGAGGAAGGTCCATGCGTGCCGGCAGAAGGCGTCTTCACTGAAGATCCCACTTCTGACACCAGTGTAACGCTTTTATTTAAGCGTGTCCTTTGCCCCAATCTGTTCCCCGCTTGTCCCCGACGTGACGTCTTCTCCCTCTTCTTACAACCGTCACAATATTAATGACACTGTTTTCATTCTTCAAACTCCACACATTGTTCTCTATGCTGACGATACGAATGTTTTTTACTCGTCTAAAGACCTATCATCTCTTCTTCCTGTTATAAAGCTGTGGCTTGAAAATTTGTCGAAGTGGCTAGATGCCAATCAGCTTCTTCTAAATGTGAATAAAACAAAGTATATTGTTTTTTCTTCAATTAACAGACCAATAAATCTTACCAGTGAATTAATATTCCAGTCCCGATCTTTAGAACGGGTTTCCGAATACAAGTTCTTAGGTGTACAGTTCCACGAAAATCTTCGTTGGACGTCTCATGTAAGTCTTGCGAAACGTAATAACGCGCAGTCAGGCGGTACGTTAAATACGCATAGTGAGGTCGGTCCATTTGTATAAACGTGGAAGTAACCCGAAAAATGGTCCTTTATTCAAAAAGTAATTTCTAGACGTCAGCATATTGCAGGCTCCCGATGAACTGTTCAATCCAATTTATGTAGTTCGACACCCGAGTGTAATACCCGTGATCCTGTGCGCAGACCTGACCAAATGATACTATTCCAACCTGCACTGTATGTCCCTCTTCATGCTGCATGGCTGCACCGCCGGAGTCATCCTAGGCACAGTGAAAAAGAGCGTGTTCAGAAATGTGATGAAATCTGTCCGCCCATTTTAATTCAATAGCAGAAAGAGCCCCCGTTGCTTCCGTATTCTTATCAAACTATCTCTCTCTTTTTCTCCTCCGGTGATGATGTGTACTCAGGTAACAAGCCAGAGAAGCGCCTAACTTGGCAAAGCTGCAGCAAACGTAAGGGCCTAACTTGGGCCTATAAATATAGACTGCGAGTTAAGCTAGGTGATGATTCCTGCATACTGAAGAATAAGCCTATAAGCGAGGACAAAAAGATGAGTCGCACACAGGACAGGGCGTACCTTTTCACAGAAATTTATTAGAATACACAAATAACAAATTCCACAGTAAGTACACATTAATATACGTTAAATACGCATTAAAGATATGTATATGCACTCTCGGAAATGTGGGGCGTAGTGCTTACTCCCCTTGTCCCATATAATACAACCCAAAACCTCAGTTCGACGCACACTGCACCGACGTCGAACCGAAGGCACCAACTTTCGCGAGTGGCTTGAGAGCCGAGTGGAACAACTTATTAAAATATTTTGCATTAGAACTTGGGTTTGGGCTAGTTGGTTCATTACTGAATAAAAGGTTAAAAAGCGCGAACAAACGAGGACAAAAAGGAAACACGGACGACAGGACAGGCGCTTCACTCTCAGCTGGTTTTTATTAACACCATTGTCACCTATATATACACATTGCCCAAACCACATCGGATTCAATCGCGACAATCAGAGCCAACCTTCCAGAAACACCATCTCACTCTGGAGCAAATACAAAGACGGAGCGCTGACGCAATTGTTTTCTTTCTTTTTTATGTAGAATGCCTCTATAATCTCTCTTTCCGTTTTTTCCTTTGCCTTTCTTAAAAACTTTGTGCCAGTCAGGTCAGGTTTACATCCACATCTCCTACAATGGTCAGCGAGATGGCCCCCCGCGTTTTTGTGCACACACAAATTATGTTCACGTGCTCTATCATTATCTCACGTGCTCTATCACAAGTTGTGGCAGAGTCTACATTGGGCAGACTGAGCGCTGCTTCAATGATAGAGCACGTGAACATAATTTGTGTGTGCACAACAACGCGGGGGGCCATCTCGCTGACCATTGTAGGAGATGTGGATGTAAACCTGACCTGACTGGCACAAAGTTTTTAAGAAAGGCAAAGGAAAAAACGGAAAGAGAGATTATACAGGCATTCTACATAAAAAAGAAAGAAAACAATTGCGTCAGCGCTCCGTCTTTGTATTTGCTCCAGAGTGAGATGGTGTTTCTGGAAGGTTGGCTCTGATTGTCGCGATTGAATCCGATGTGGTTTGGGCAATGTGTATATATAGGTGACAATGGTGTTAATAAAAACCAGCTGAGAGTGAAGCGCCTGTCCTGTCGTCCGTGTTTCTTTTTTGTCCTCGTTTGTTCGCGCTTTTTAACCCTTTATTCAGTTATTAAAATAGCTCAGGCACCATGTTACTGTCTACAAAACAAAAAGGTTTTTTTCTTTTGCCATACTGCAAAAAAAACAGTTTTTTTTTAATTTTTGTAGTCTTTGAGGCGGTACTTAAGCTGTTTAATATGTTATATCGCACCATTATCACGCCCCTCGTAAAAGTTGGGACCTTTAATTCGATGGGAGTGAGCTGTGCCTCGAACTTAAGTCTTGAGGTGCATTATATGGAACATATAACTAAGACTACACCCTTTTTTATATTGTGGACATTCTAATAAATTTCAGATTAAAGCTATCCCTTACATGAGCGCCACTCATCTTTTTCTTTTCTTTTTTTTTTAGGCGTAATCCACACTATAGGTTTTGCTCGGTGGTGTTTGTTAGTGCAGAACAACTTTGTCTAACTATATTCGGTTTTCGGCGAACCTTAGGCATGCCAAAGTTTTGTTTCTTTCTGATCCGCCGCAGGAATGCCAAATCAAGTGCCACGCTCGAGCCATAACTGCCAAAGCAAACCCCAATCTGGGGATTTGATGGCGTCTTAAAGTATAGCTTTTCTCTGGTGTGCCTCAAAAGTACTCTTTTACGCACTCCAGAAAAAAAAATTAAGAAAATGCGCCTTTTAAACACGATGGTCAATACCATAATTTGTGTTTTAGTCTCAAATGCTTCAAATCGACACTTTACAAAATGAACCCAAAATCGCTGCTGTCGCCACGCTGATTCTCGAAGAAATGCGTGAGGATTTCGCGCAGCGGTTTTATATACCAAAGCTTTTTGAATGCAGCCTCTTGTATCTATTGTGAATGCAGCTCTTGTGTCTCTCGTTTATACCGAGCCTATCACCATAAACGTCCTTTAAATTTAAAACTTTTGAGGCCTGCAGCTACTTTTATCCAAATTACCTCGTCAGCCTGTCGTCTACGGGCGGTTGAAATTTTAACGAACAGACGAAGGTTTGAACAAGCAGACGAATTTGAAAGAGCAAATGACAGTTTGAACGATCAGACGACCCTTTGAACGTGAAAACGCACTACGTGTTCTGCCGGTGGTCAAAACCACTTGACGGTTTTTCAAGACTTTTGTTGACAAAAAAAAAAATGACGACCACAAGTCTCCGTTATATAAAACCGCTTCACACGCAAGTTGTTGTGGCTCGACGGCGTCTGTTTTTGTTTTTTGTTTTCCTTTTCATGGCCTTACCCACGTCCTCGGACGAACTGGGCGGGCAAAACAAACTAGTGAAAACTGATTTTGATACTTTTTCCGACGATTTTGGTGTAGCTCCAGTCGCGGTGTTTCGGCGAGAAGGCAGGTTTTAGTCTGGTTTCTTTCAAAACAAAACAGCAGATGAACTACCAACATGGCGACATCCGCCCACACCCAGGGCCGGAAGTGTGCCCGAAGCGCCACCACCGCAGATTGACATTACAAAGTAGAGTTGGTGTATAGTTGTGCGCAGTGGTGTGAAAGCCATGAGCGGGAGAAAGAGGAGAGCCGCACCCTTGTGCGAATATCTAGATAGCTCCGGAGTTTACTAGGACGTCTTGCCATCTAGAAATTGTCCTTTTTAATCACAAAACACCAAACACACAATATGACGTCAAAAGCAAGCTTCTTCGTTAGAAGACCACTTGAGCGCCCATTTAAGTCCAGACGTAGCCGACGCTACCAGCTGATGGTATCTATGAGACAACGTCAAAAGCACACCATCCTACTGTTCGTCATGTTTCTCTACGTGTTCTATCATCGATGAACCAATCATAAACAACAGTCTATGTCAACGAGCTCCACCATATCCCTGAAAAAAGATTTAAAAAATACCGCTCCTCACCCCTGAAGAAGAGCCGCGTAGGCCCCGAAACGTAGGGTCTCTTTTCATTAAGATTTGGTTGGTTGCCGTCCTTTATTTATAAACAAAAAAGGCACAGTGACTTGCGCTTTTTACGCCGCTGGATTGATTCCATTAATTCGGGGTGTTGGCTGTGCCTGTACTTAAATGGAGTATATTGAGATAGTACACTCGGTTGTGGACCGCAACATTCAAATGATTATTAATCTTTTCTCCGTTTACTCGATTTGGAATGTATCCATTCACTATTTACGTACTGACTCTCTCATTCTCTCTTTTTGTTTCTACCGCTAAATATGATGTTCTCTTAGCGTTTTTTTTTTTTTCTCAATATGTAGTAAAGCTTTTCAGAGCATTAGAAATGCGGGGCGGGGCTTTATTCTTTTTCAACCGATCAGATGGCGGCATCAGCCTTTGATATCCCTTAAAAAAGAATCACGAGGCAAGAAACCTGAACATTACAAGCCTTGCTATTTTTAAGCTGGTCGTGGCTACGCATAGTAATCAACGGCGGTACTTGATTCCAGCTAGAAACCAGCCTACCGTGCAGGAGTCTCGTCCGGGGGCGCCAGCGCAAAACATGGCTGACGGAGAAAAGGGTATCTCTCGGCCGTAGCACTCCCTGTTATTTTTCACAGGAACGACGACAGCTCGCAAAAAGTCTGGTTTTCTCCCACCTAAAATGAAAATAAAAAAGGTTAGGGGGGGATGGCTTGATTTGCAGTATAAACATTACACTCTTTGTGCACTTTACTATAATAAAGTGATCACTTCCATTTCCAATTACTCTTGGACTTGGTCGAAAATGTTTCAATTAGATTACTTTATTACTTAACTGTGAAAAGTAATTGTCCGTTACGCGAAAAAGTAACTGTCACTTTTCCGATTACTTCAGATTTTCAAAGGACAACATTTTCTGCTGGTCTAAAAGCGTTTTTTTTTTTTTTTTTTTTTCGTACTGTTTATTATTAAAACAGAATCACCGAATTCATACCCATAAAAGTGTACCATCGTATGCTTGCGCCCTCTATTTTTCTTTCTGTCTTGTAGAGCGCAGGTTTTAGGCGCCCGTTTCGGGTTTGAGCGGCGTTGCCGTCGGCGTCGCCGTCACCGTCGCCGTAACCGCGCGGGGCATTATGGGTAAATTTTTTCGCTAAAATTAGCGGAAAAATTCCCCCTAAATCTAGCGGGAAAATTTT
Organism: Ixodes scapularis; assembly: GCF_016920785.2. NCBI lineage: Eukaryota > Metazoa > Arthropoda > Arachnida > Ixodida > Ixodidae > Ixodes > Ixodes scapularis. Next base: position 62,593,038 of record NW_024609836.1, read on the forward strand.
CCCGCTAAATCTAGCGGAAAATTTTCTGCGCTAAATTGAGCGAAATACTTCCCCCGCTAAATCTAGGGGGAAAATTTCCCCGCTACATTTAGCGGAAAAATTTCCCCGCTAAATCTAGCGGAAAACGTTCCCCGCTAAATCTAGCGAAATAATTTCCCCCCTAAACCTAGCGGAAAAATTTCCCCGCTAGATCTAGCGGAAAATTTTCCCCGCTAAAATTAGCGGAAAAGTTTCCCCGCTAAATCTAGCGGAAACATTTCCCCTCTAAATTTAGCGGAAAAATTTCCCCGCTAAATCTTTCAGAAAAATTTCCCTGCTAAATCTAGCGGAAAATTTTCCCCGCTAAATTTAGCGGGAAAACTTTCCCCGCTATGTCTAGCGGAAAGTTTTCCGCGCTAAATTTAGCGGGACAGCTTTCCCCGCTAAATCTAGCCGAAAAAGTTCCCGCCAAATCTAGCGGAAACATTTTCCCGCTAAGTCTAGCGAAAAAATTTCCCCTCTAAATCTAGCGGAAAAATTTGCCCGCTAAGTCTAGCGAAAAAATTGTTCCCCTAAATCTAGCGGAAAAATTTCCCCGCTAGATCTAGCGGAAATTTTTTCCCTGCTAAAATTAGCGGAAGAATTTTCTCCGCTAAATCTAGCGGAAAACATTTCCCCGCTAAATCTAGCGGACGGCAATTCCCTGCTAAATCTAGCAGAAAACTTTTCCCTAAATGGAAGCCGAGCAGGAGAGGAAGAGGGGCATAGCGTCCTCTCCGTACCTTCCACTCCTCCTCAAGAGCTGCGCTCTAATTCGGCATTACAGGGAGTTGTGAACGGCTTTCTTTTTTCTGTATTTTTCGCCGCTTTTCCACCGTAGATAAGGTGGACTTCTTTTCGTTTAGACGATTACGATCATTTCTAGTATTCTGCTACAGACATAAATAAACTGTCAAACAAGAAACGCTGTTCTATATTACAATGTAAAATTTTAAAATAGCTTTTCCAAATATTATCCCCAATTAATAATGCTATTTCCTATTAATAAAGTGATTTCTGTTTAAAGGAATGGGAGTACTCCGGTGACTAAAAGATTTATTAGATGATGATTGTTCCCGTAAACTTAACTTTCACATGTCAAAAGTAATATTTAGACAGGTACTAAATACTTACATTCAATTAATTATCACAATTGTCTTCACACGTAGAGCAAAAAAAAAAGAAATTCCCATGACACCTAAGCATTTGTTATGAGTCGTGAATTCGAAAGCCATGAATGTTGTTCTTCCCCTCTCTTAGTTTTTCTGCGGTGTACTGGCGGGGACGGCCACGTTCCACTACCGCCGAGGTTTCTGAGCGCGCGCCCTCTCGTAAAGCGCCCGCAGCATCCCCTCCGGTAACGACTCCCAGGAGGGCGGTGACCGAGCACGCCTTCTCGTTTGGACCCAGGGGTTTCCCCAAACCCCCTCGACAGTTATCCGAGCTCCCAAATTCGTTCTACTATTCCTGCACCTAAGAAAAGCATTATCCCAGTTTAAGGACTGTTCTGGAAGACGTATATCAGGGGTCGGCAACGTTACAAATCTGCCCTCCAGTGAGGGCCAGACGCAAAGTTGCGTAGGTGGGAGGAAGGGAAGGGGGGGGGGGGGGGGGGGACAGGCAAAGAAAAGTGCAAGAAGATAGGGAAGGTGTTCTCTGCCCAAGCTGGGAATTCCGGACTATCCCAACTGGAAGCACTCCTTGTTCCTGTCTAACCCCATTTCAGGTCAAAACTGCCACGTGGTCCTTGAGTGTGTGAGAAAGCAGCAGGGGCGATGCTTTTCTAGTGTTGTGCAGGGGGCCAAACAAAACTTTCACGCCGGCAGCAGGTTGCCGACCGCTGACCTAAATCATCTACTGAGGCATAACTGCGTGGCAAACGTTCCTCATCAATAAGTACTACGTTGTAGCAAGGTTTTTTTAGGACTAAATATAGACAAGATACACATGTCCTTTGTTTTTCATAAAACATGTATCTACAAAAGACATCAAGAGTTCATATATTTATACTAAAAAAAGGAAAACTTAGTTAAAGAAATGAAAGAAAAGGGAACGCAACAGTTACCATGTCTTGGAACAACCGTGCGCAACAGCGGCTCTCGTGTCTGGAGTTGTCCTTGTCGGGCCCCGGTTGTATCTGGCAGTCAGGAGCGGGAGCGGTTGGCTTCCGTCGATGATCCAAGAGTCACCATACCGTGTGCTCTCGCAGTACGAAACCGGCGAGCGTAGATTTCTATTCGCTGCCATCACCGGGACAAGGCTTCTGGGGGGCTATGTTGCACGTTTTGGACTCCCAAGAGACTAGGGAGAAGGAAGTGACGTAGGTGTGAATGAACGTATCTTAGCAGCACCACGCAACGCGTCACCAGCGACTCTACCAATCAACATCCAAAGAGCGTTGTTGACGTCACTTCCTTCTCTCTAGTCTCCTGGGAGTCCAAAACATGCAACATAGCCCCCCTGGTCAGACAGCAGGAGCGAGCAAAGTCAAAGTCAAATTGGACGTTTTAGTGATTTATACAGCGTAAGGTTGGTCTGCCAGTAGGGGCGACACTGGTTTACACTGTAGATGAGGAATTTTGCCAGTGCAGTACGACTGCCAACCTGGGGTCTTTAACGTGCTCACGCTGTAGTGATACACGACCGGACGCCGGTACGATGCTTATCCAGATTGAAACGGGCAGGTGTAGGGCTCGAACCCAGGATCCCTGGGTTCTGCAGCGCGAGCTTTCGCTCCACGCCCGTCGAGCTGGGTGTGCGCTTCAGCCCACTCGGTCACCGATCCCCTGCAGGAGCGAGCAGCCGACTGCCCTGGTCGATGGTATCTTTCGGTTCTCGCGCGTTCTCCCGGCCAGTCCTTCGCACGTTCTTCGTGCACGCACTCCGCATCTCTTCTCTTCTTCGTCGTCTTCCGTTGTCCCTCCGAGCCGATCCATGGTTTGACTTACACTTTTTCTTTTGCACACTGAGTCACATCATTACAAGGAGCCCCCGTTTAAGTTCTTTTTTTTAAGTACCAAACGAAATCACACACACAAAAATAAAAACCCAAACCATGATGATGTGCGCAAGTTCATAGCAGCCTACTAAGATAACCTGCACCCATATTTTCACTTCCTTAAATGTACTCCACGCGAAACGAGTACTCTTGAAGCATCAGACTCCAGCGTAACACTCGGTTGTTAAGTTGTTTTGCATTGTCTAGACATCGTAATGGATGGTGTTCTGTCCGAACAACACAATGTGTTCCCTACAAATACACATGGAACTTTTGTATTACCCAGGCCGTGACCCAGGAATGTTATTGTCCTCATACCGACTTCGCACTTCTTGGGTTTTACCGTAATACCGGCTTGCCGCATTCTATTAAATATATGTTTTACCGTCTCCAGATGTTCTCGAATTTCCTTGAAAATACGCTCCCAAAAATGTACAACCCAAGGTATATTACTAAAGAAAAATTCTAACCATAAATTATTACAATCCATTCTACTTTGCACTCTTCTCAATCGTAATGAATGAATCGTTATGAAGAATGATATGAATCCACTTCGCTTCCCCCAACACTCAGTGATAATGCCCACCATCGTACCAAACCACTTCATACGCGACGAAGTGTTTCCTGGCAGTTTTCGATCACAGCGCCTTCCGGACTAATTCGTCGAACATCTTCATGAGCTCTAGGTGCATCTTGTCCGTGTCGTCGCGTATCCTGCGCTCCTCCTCCTCCTCCATGTCCAGCCTCCTGACCTTGACCGCCATCTCTGCTTCAAGCTTGATCCTCTCAAAGGCCAGCCGCTCTTCGTCGAGCTTGAGCCTTCGACTCGAGCTGCAGTTCTTTTTTCTTGGTCATTTGTCCCCGGTCCACTTGCCTTTCAAGGAACTCCTGCCGTCCATCCTGACACTCTTCCTTGGCCCCTCCGTTTCCGTGCTCCATGGTGTCCTCTCCGGACGAGACGGAAGGGTCGGCTCCCGCCCGGCTGTAGCCCTCGATGAACTCGGCCGGGACGCTGTCGTGAGGATCTGTCTCCGGCACGGGGTAGGTATCAGTCGTGCCCAGTGGCGAACCCACTGTCTGAGCGTCAGGGTCCCTCTTTTTGCGGCGCGGCCTTGCGTAGAGCACTTTGCAGGGCTTGGGGTACACCTCCTGCTCCATGTCGAAGACCTGCTGGAGCAGCTTCTTCTCCAGGCACTGCTCGTGAGTGGTTGACCTGCTTTTCAGGTGCTCCTTGGCGTCGGTGTCGCTTCAATGCGAGAGCAGCACGTCCCCTCGTTGTCTGGCACCCCAAACGTTACTAAAATGGTTTAACCTACTCGGCATACTACCGTCGACGCCAGGGACGATTTCACCTTCCGCGTCAGCCACCTCCTTCAGGGTTTGTTCGGTCAAGTATTTCACTCCATGAATATTCCCTACAATGACGTCATACAGAGGACGTTCCATACACTTAGCGGTTACCTGTCCAGTTAGGAACGGCGACACAAGGTGAATGTTTGCCTCTGGCAACACCAGACACGTCCCGTCTACTAAGAACACGGGACTGACAGTTCCCGGCGCACTATCGCGGTGTTACTCCCGGTGTCCCTCAACACCCTTACTTCTGTGCCGTTTAATACCCCATCTGTGATCGGCATACCTTCCGACAGAATTGGTCTCGCCTTTTCAGTCATATCCATGGGGGACGTTCTGAAGGCGTTTGTTGAGATTTTCTTCTCTCCCCGTAATAACGCGTTCGTCTTAACAACAGGATCATCGTCGGGTTTCGCGAAACATGAAACGTTTGTCTCATGTATATATATATATATATATTGTAAACAAAGAGGGGAGAGAGTGTTTACTGAATTTATTACATCAAAGTTAGGGGAAGAGAATGAGAGCCGGAGAAAAATTCGGCCAGGAGCGGGAACGAACCCGCAGCCTTCGCATATCGGGGGCGACGCCCTAACCGAGTAGACCATCCCGGTAACTTGCTATGGCGGTCTCAATTTTTGACCAGCTCTCTGTCTTCCTCTTAGTTTCGAATTCGCTTAACTGGGTACACAACAGCCGTTGCGGCAGTGACGTGGCACGTCATTTCAGCTTGCAAATGTCGGAAAGGGCCCGTCTTCCAAGGTACTTAGGGAGCGACTCCTCCCCATGGGGACAGGCTGCACCGAATTTAAACAGGAAGTGAGTGAAGATTGATAAGTGCAGCCGTTGTAATATTGTAAACGAAGAGGGAAGAGCGTGAGTATTAAATTTATTACATCAAAGTTAGGTGAAGGAAAAGAGAGAGAGAACTGGCGAAAATTTGGGCCAGGATATATATATATATATACATATATATATATATATAGAGAGAGAGAGAGAGAGAGAGAAAGAGAGAAATCAGCAACGGTTGTCGTCTACCCAGTTAAGCGAATTCGAAACTAAAGAGTACACAGAGAGCTGGTCGGAAATTGAGTCCGCCGAAACCAGTGACCGGGATGGTCTAATTGGTTAAGGCTTCGCCCCGGACAGGCGAAGGTTGCTGGTTCAATCCCCGCTCCTGGCCCAATCTTTCGCCAGCTCTCTTTCCCTTTCCCTCTCCCTAACTTTAATGAAATAAATTCAATAATAACCTTCTCCCCTCTTCGTTCACAATATTACTACGGCTGCATTTGTCAATCTTTGCTTATTCCCATTATCTATACGGTGCAGCCTGTCCCTATAGGGAGGAGTGGTTCCCTAGTTATCTTAAAAGACGGGCCCTTTCCGACATTCGCAAGCTGACATGACGTGCGCGTCACTGCCGCATGTCGGAAATAGCGCGGGCCTTAAATCAGCAACGGTTGTCGTCTACCCAGTTAAGCGAATTCGAAACTAAACAGTACACAGAGAGCTGGTCGGAAATTGATTTCGCCGAAATTAGTGGCCGGGATGGTCTAATCGGTTAAGGCGTCGCCCCGGACAGGCGAAGGTTGAGGGACTCCAGCTCTTTTTCCCTTTCCCATTCCCTAACTTTAATGAAATAAATTCAATAATCACCTTCTCCCCTCTTTCTCTCTCTCTCTATATTTTTTTTTCGTGCTACCATACACTAGCAAATACATCGTTTGCTAAATCGCCCAAAAGAGCATCATGCGACTGTAGTTACATGCGATACACGAGCTAGCATCTGCAGTATTAACTGTTCTAATGCAAAAGCCGAAAACTAATGTCGTCTTGCACGGGCGTTCGTCAACGCCTTATTTTGGTTACTTACTTCGAATATTTTCTAAAAAAGGCTAACGGGTGCGGCGTTTGTACCTACATTTCGAGCATTTTCCTCGATGCTTGGGTAATTTAGTAATAGGTCTATTGCGATGTTAGGACCCGTAGTCGCGTGCAATCATTTTTTGAATCTCGCGCACCTTTTTTTCAGCTTAAGAAAAATTTACACATGATGGCCATTTTTATGAAATCGACACTAACCAATGTTCTTCAACACCCTCAACAACGCTTCTATTGCATGGTTAGCTCATAAAAATATTATTTAAAGAAGGAAATAATCAGTCTGTGTCAGTCGGCCAGGTAGCCACATCGCAAAAAAAAAAAAATAACTTCACTTGCTTAACAAAAGGGAACTCCGGTCGAAAACGAAACCATATAATGACTTTGTCGCTGACACGAAATATGATCGCAGCCAACTATTACGTCAAGGAGAAGCCGCGTACTCCACTAAAACCGATCTTCGAAGTGCGATCAGCTCCTTATAGCAGGGGGCAAGCGGGTTAGCTTTTAGTCAAGCAACACTGGGCGATACGTAGCGCAGCACTACCGTGGCGTCCCATCGCGGTCGTAGCTGATATCAGTGTTGCCATCCCTCTCTAGCGGATAGTTTCGGTTTTGCTGTAGACGCCCGAAACCAAACTTATCAAACTACAAACAATATCGAGAAGAAAAGAAATTATACCTTGTAATTCAGTGACCCTGAAGTGATCCAAAAATCGAAAATACTGAACGGAGTTGCCCTTTAATCGAAATGGTTCGACAACATAGCGTTCCCAGCAGTTATTTAAAGCCTTTGCATTAATTAGATGAAGGACCCTACGTATTTTTGTATATACAAACCCTAGGAAATGCTACAACTGCCACATAATAATGATAGCCGTTCTTACCTTCCCGCAGCGTGCCCCATCCAGCCACCTCAATAGGCTTCATGTAGTCCAGACGCTTCCTTGTAAGGCAAATTGTGCCGATCATTCCACGGCTCCTCCAAATGTTAAAAGGTCTGTACAGCTTTATCAACGCAATGTCGTTTTTCTCGGTCTCTATGTTGTATCCCTCGTGAACGATTAACCGCAGTGGCTGTAAAATATTGTCATACTGGTTGGAGCGCGTAAAAAGAACCAAGTGAAATATTAGGAAACCATTCTCATTTATTTTATTTAAGATGTGTTTATAGCAAGATTTTTTGTCGTAGAAAGCGTTCAGGCATTGCTTAGAAGCATAAACCCCAAAATAAACGTCTGTATTGAAAGACTGAAAACCACAGGAATCGCTAACATAAAGACGAGTGTCACTTAAGCCCCGAAATATTTGAAAAAGTTATCAGGGACACTGGCCCCTGAAATTCTTCCCGTCAAAGCAATGACAAGTGTGAATTACGGCATTTCTACTGCCCTTCGTTTAACGATTATATTTCACATATTAAGATTATTGTACACCATCATACATTTAGTTGTTTATGAGTAATCGGAGGGATGGTCGCATGTTCAAAAAGTACTAGTTTGCAGAACGCTACTGAAGTCAAGGAGAGGTCGGATAAGGTCGACTAGGTTCGCACTTCATCTTCTAGCGATGTCTTGCCGTTCCTGAAGCGCAAGTACCACTCAAAACGCGTCGCACACCTCACTGTTTTTAATGCGAAAGCATTAACTGGTCCTATGGAGTGAGCCGACGTCATCAGCTTCAAACGGAACCTTAAATCCTTTCTCCAAATAAAGCCAGATCCCAGCTATGAAACCACGCGAAGCCGAGACAACGGCACCTATGCTCCGTGTGACTAGTTGCGTGCAGTGCAGACGAAGGTAACGCCAGGCGATGGGAGAAAGGGCAAGCACTAGGGAGGCTGGGTGGGATGAGAGAAAACCTCCTCTCCCCCTTTAGCATTCCAAGTGCTCTCATCTTTTCCCTCACCCTTCATTACCCTCCTCTCCCCTCCCGCCTTCCTAGTGCTCGCCCTCTCCCTCTCTTCGCCTGGCGTTGCATTTGCCTAAACTGCGCGCAACTAGTAGCACGTAGCGTAGTTTCCCCGATCCCAAAGGAGCACAGTAAAGCTGGCATTGGCTGCTGCCATGGCCTCCGAGATCCCGAAGCGGTCGCGCGAAGGCTTTCGCGCGCTTCGGGATCTCAGAGGCCATGCTGCCGCACGCCAGTTTCGTTTACTGGTTTACGAAGTTAAAGAAGGGAATCAACTCGGAACTAATAAGAGATCTGCACTCACAGAACACGTTGGAACCAAAAGAACACGCGGAGTCACTTTCACTGAGGTATTTACTGCACACGCGAGAAGATCTCAAATTTGACTTTCCTATTTTCAATCTGATGAGACATTTTTTTCTTAATTAAATTTTTTCGAATCATAATAAAAAGAATACGCCCTATTCACCGTTGTAGATATTCCAGTGGGATAAAGTGCTGAATATTCTTTTTTCATCATCCAGCTTTTTGCACTGGGGTAGAGAAACATTGGTGACGCTCTTAACTATATGTCGATTGACCTTCTTTCCTTATTCTCCAATTGTTTCAAAAATATCACGCGTAAGTCTTTTGTGTCTTCATTTTTTTTAAATATAGACACCCCTACTCAACGTGGGTTTATGTTCTGCCGATTTACAACTACATTTACAACTACAAGACACTTAAAGAGCCAATCTCTGAGATCTAGGAAATCCGCTCAGCGAGTTATGGGGCGAAGCCAGTCTTGTGCTCGTTACTTCAAAAATGTGATGGATTACAACTACAAATTACCGAGCCTTAAATGTAATCGATTACCGTTACAAATTACTTTCGCTGAAGAGTAACGGATTATTTTACTCGTTACGTTACAAATTACTTTCACGTTACTTTTTCCGTGCACTTATCCAAAAAAATAATGGAAACAATGTTGATATATTTTTCAAATGTTCTGCAACATTACTTTCAGTTCTCATACGCCCGTACTATCCCTTAGCGAAAACTAAGACGTTTGAAATATACCACATCCTAATTTGTGTGTATTTGAAGTACAGTTCATAATTATAAGTACACAATAAATAGACGGAAAATATACACTTCTTTTTTTTACTTAGTACTAAAATGTATTTCTGAAAATCTTTTCAAAATACCTTTATTTAAACTACATTTGAAGTTAACTTCATGCGTTCTGAAATTGTAAATACCAAATTAGTAGGCCCAAAATACCTTTCACATAGATTTTTGTTTTAAAATATGTATTCATTTCATGCAAAATATACTCCAACCGTAATAAAAACGCAGCGATGAAAAATATGTGCAGAATACTCTTAAAAAACCTGGAAATCGTAAATACTGTTGTGTTATGCTCTAAGTATCTTTTGAGTGATATACTTCGATAGTCTGACTTAAACTACCAAAGTATTGAAAAGCTCGCCTATCAGAAGTTCACTTCAAGCAGATTTGGAGTACACTGAAGCGCCTAAACACAACATTTGATTAGTTTTTAAATTGCGTTGTGCAGCATCGCACTGATAAATCAGCGCAGTTTATGTTATTGCTTCCTTTTTTCTATCAAGAACAGACCTGGTAAGTTTCTTGCGCACCAATCACAAACGGGGTTCGGGAACTACAACCACAACACTCGCTGATACTGGAAAGCTTCAGCAAGCGCTGTGAGCAGATATGTTTGGCGTGTAATTGTGTTAACACATTGTTAGTTCACTGAATGCGTATACTCACATTTGTACGTCATGTGAGCAGTGACTTTAATATAGTGACGTGAATGACCATATTAAATAGTCAACTAGCAAAGAAAAGCAAAATAACTATTTGAAAGGGAAGAAACTAGCTTCACTCGCTTCATCCTGGGTGGTGCTACGCAGAGAAGCAATAAATTTTTTCTAGGAGCCGTTTTTATGGATATTGCTTTAGCGACTGCGCCGAATTATTATTGGCTGTATTAATGCTTGTAGTAAGAGATACCGTCCACGAACTTCAAAACACTGTTTCCCCTTTGACAGACTCCCGAGGAGAATATCGAATACTTGGAACCTTAATAAGCGCAGGGCTGGTCACCGGCCAAATGATTACCTTCAATATGTAGGCTATATAAGGCTCTAGAGCAGTCAACGGGACTGTCATTCAGGTGTTCAGTGCGTCATGGTGTTGGGTTCGTTTCTGATGGTTATTTGAGGGATGTGTTTACTAGTGCCTTTAAATACCGGAAGCACACATTTACTAACCAAATCCCCCCGAAAATGTGTAGCTGGTGTAGCTGTGTAGCTATACGAATATTCATTCTGTATTATTTTGTCCCTATTCGAAATACGTGCGAAAAGTATTCAAAATATATCGCAAATATTAATCAGAAGAAAATTTATATATACCAAAAATATAATTCCTTGCCCCTCAAAATGCTGTTGTGCACTAAAAAGTGCATAAATGGCATCTTGAGGGGAGAGGAATTAAATTTTTGGTACATCTAAAATTTTTTCTGAGATGTGGTAGTATGGTAGTAACTCAAGAGCTGGGGCTAAAAATCAGCATCATCAGCACTACCTATGAACAAAATCAGTATCGTGAGCACCACCCGAGCTTCGCCCCAATCAACACCTATCACCACGTGGAGATGCGGTCATTTTTTCTAGTGGTTCTAGTGACCGGTCATAAAAAAAGGTGTTTTCTTTTCGGCTATTCTCACCGTCCTGATGTGTTTTATTTTGTTGAACTTGACCTTTTTGTGCTGCTGAATGTCGAGCTCGTATCGCTTCAGTTGCTGTATTATGCTGATATCTTTTTTTTAAGTAACGAGTAATTGAAGTAATCCATTACCAATATTTTGTAACGAAATTACATTACAAAATACTTCCGAAGAAAAGTTACGTGGCAATTACAAAATTACCTGAAAAATTAACGGATTACAAGTAATCCGGTACTTGTAACAGATTACTTCCCAGGTCAGGGCGAAACATCCGTTTAGACCTAAAAATGTAGTCCGCGCTGTGGCATTACGCCGTGCAAAGCGTCAGGCTTGCATTGCGTAATGCCACAGAACAGACTTAATTTTGAGATCGGAACAGATGTTCCGCCTCATCATTCGCTGAGCCGATTTCCTAGATCGCAAAGTCTGGATCTTTGAGTGTTTTGCGGGTAAGTAGACGCGCAGGCATTTCTTAGAGTGTACGCATTTCCCAGCTTTTAATTCTACTTCATCTCGTGTAGTTTGTAAAGATGTCTTATGGATGTTTTGCAATGTTACCTTAAGCGCCGTTCAAACATATGCAACCGAGTAAGACCGAGAGAGACCAGACCGGTTTTTAAAACTCTTGTGACGTCTTAGGACCGAGTGTGCTGCTGCGAATCCGATCCTAAGACGTCGCAAGAGGCTTAAAAGCCGGTCTGGTCTCTCTCGGTCTTACCCGGTCGCAAGAGTGTGAACGGGCCTTTAGAGGCGATTTTCACATTATTATTTAGAATATTTCTAATCCAAGCACATCGCCTATTGTTTATGTTACTCGGTATACAATTGTATTGAAAGATATCTGTAAAAAGTGCAAGTAGGCCTCTTTTCAAAATGGAGGACCTTTCTTGGTATTGCCGCGCGCAAGGCTGAGAAAGCAACGCTCGGTCACGGTCCTCCAGAAAGTTCCCGTTTATTCATGTACCGCCCGTAACTTCTATCATTTATCCCTGATTTTGTTTTCTAGAAAGTGCGTGTTCATTCTCGCCCCGATCTCGCGACGCTCGAACCGCTTTCGCCGAATCTTCGAGATAGCGACGCACTCTAGATAAGAGGCCGCCCGCGACCTTGTCGAGTCAGAAGACTGCAGCTGGGCCCGACGGGATCCCTTACCAGGCGCTCACGAACTTAACGAACGATGCACTCGAGGCCCTCCTCACCTGGTTCAACTCCATATGGGACTCTGGCGACGTCCCAGAAGAATGGAAAGTAGCAACGGTTGTTCCACTACTGAAGCCAGGGAAGCCCCCAGACAAAGCTGAGTCTTACCGCCCAATCTCGCTGACCTCGTGCATAAGTAAGTTGTTCGAAAGACTTGTGCAGGGGCGCCTTCGGTGGTACCTGGAAGAACGCACGTGTCTCCCGGAGTGCATGACTGGCTTTAGGAGAGGGCTGGCAGCACAAGACAGCATCCTGGACCTCACGAGCGACCTTGAGGAAAACAAGAACAGGCGGAGAAACACGGTGGCAGTCTTCCTCGACGTGGAACGAGCCTACGACGGCGTGCCGCCATCCACTATACTCCGGAGATTGACAGAGATTGGACTGACCGGAAAAATTCAAGTCTTCCTGGCCAATTTTCTTACCGGACGCAAGATCCAGATTCAAGCTGAAGGCGCGGCATCCTCGCCAAGACTGCTTCACAGAGGACTGCCTCAGGGAAGCGTGCTAAGCCCGATTCTCTTCAACATGGTTATGGCACCACTACCGCACTCTCTTCCTTCGACCCCTCTCCCGGTTCAGGTGTCGATCTACGCAGACGACATCTGCCTCTGGGTTACGGGCATCTACACCACGCAGATCCACCGCAGCATACAAAGCGCCGTTCAAGCGGTAGACACCTTCCTGACCAAATCCGGGCTATCCCTCTCCCAGGATAAGACTGTCTGGATGCCGGTACGCGGAAATGGTCGACGTTTTCGCCCCCCTGACATCAAACTGGCAGGAAAACCCCTCACGTGTGTGAACAAACAACGCTTCTTAGGAATTGTCATCACAAGTCGGTTGCGCTAGGCACAAGCAGTGAAAGCGACAGCCGCCGTATGCAGGCCGGCCATGAACGCTGTCCGCCACATGACGGGTACCACATGGGGTTGCACAGAACGGACCATCACTAGCGCCCAGTCCGCGCTGGTGACGTCTAGAATCCTGTACCGGCTTCCTTACATGTTCCCGTCCCAGACGGATATGGAGAGGCTGGAGCAAGGGCACAGACGCGGGCTACGTACAGCACTGGGAATTCCCAACGCGGCCAAGAATGCTGTGGTACTCCAGGAGGCGGGAGCAGAGCCGCTTACAGTCCAGGCCAGAGCCAGAAGACTCTCCCAATTAGCCCGGCTCTCTACGACTCTCCCAGGCAGGTGTTTCCTGCAGCGAATCCAAGCTCGGACCAAAGGGTCATGGCACGACACGGTAGAAGATTTCCTTAACATAGCCGGACCGCTACCGACGATGACGAGCGAAGCAAGGGTAGCGCCCTGGGAAGTTGCCAAGGTATCCATCGAGCTACGGATCAAGCGCCTGCGAGCCAAAAAAGTTGGACCGATCAACGCTCTCAGAGAAGCTGTGGAAAAACATATCGAAGAACGCTACGGTGGTTGGCTGCAGATATACACGGACGGCTCTGTAAACAAGGCTAGAACATCCAGCACGGCAGCCTTCTACATCCCGGAGTTAGCCCTGGAATGGTGCGGCAGGCTACAGGCGCCTACATCTTCCACGACGGCCGAGCTAGTGGCTATTGACAAGGCCCTCCAAGCGGCTGCCCAGCTGTCACCTCACCGGATGGTGCTCCTCACCGACTCAAGGTGTGCCCTCCAGAAACTGGCCAATGCAGAATGCGCGGATCCCGCGACCACTGCAGCGAGACAAACTCTATCGTTCCTGTTATCCCACGGATCTACGGTATGTTTCCAGTGGATCCCAGGACACACTGGCATTAAGGGCAACGAACGGGCTGACAGTCTGGCCGGTGAAGCTCACCTAGCGCCTCGCACTGTCCCCACACCACCACACCCACAGCAGGCGGCACTCAACGTCCACTGGCACCTTCAAGACAGCAAGCCAAAACCGGCGCTACCAAGAGGTGCGCTGTCCGGCCTATCTCGGGCGGCGCAGACTCTTGTGCGACGCCTGCGCACAAACACGGCCTACACGAATGTTTTCCTTACGAAGATAGGTAAGGGGCAGCACCCACTTTGCTCCCAGTGTAACTCCGCAGAGACGGTGGAACACATTCTGTGTGTCTGCCCAGCATATGAAACTCAACGAGCAGCACTACGCAAAAAACTTGGCAAGAGCGACCTCACAACAAGTGACATCCTCGCACCCGACGGTTCCGGACGAAAGTGCCAGAACATCCTGAAAGCCATGTTGGCATTTCTACGAGACACAAAAACCATAACCCGACTTTAATTTTTTTTTTTTTTTACGTTACCTGCCCATGCCAGCTACCCCGTGCTAGGCTAACCTAGGTGACGTTTAAAACCAAACGACGAACACACACACACACTTGTCGAGTCAGTCTCGCCCCAGCGTTCGACTCTGCTGTCACGCCGACTTCGACGCCCGCGACGCTCTGTTATTACCTTTTGTACCCTTTTTATTTTTGGCACAAGTTCGCCACATTAAACGTTTATTTCTTCTTGTTTATTTACTGTTTTTGGTCACCACCCGTGACATTTTGGTGGAGGTGCGGGGTAACGCATGCCCCTGCCGCGTACCCCTTCGAGGGACCGCAGTGCAAGTCCGACGCCAAGCCCACGAAGAACCAACGAAGGCACTACCGAGATCCGGTTCAGTCGTCGCACCCAAGGCCTACACCCGGAATTCGGACTTCTGCCGCCCAGGACCAAGCAGCCAACGAAGCCGACGATAGCCAACCAGTCGCCGACCCCCGCCGCTCCTGCCGTCGTCTACCTGCCCGCCGCCCCCCGTACGCCGACTCCCTTCCACGGTGAGATCCATGAGGATGTCGAAGACTGGATCAAGCACTACGAGCGTGTGGCGCGGCACAACGGATGGACTGCGGAGCAGTGCCTCCAGAACCTCTACTTTTCGCTGGAGGGTACTGCGAGGTATTGGTTCGAGAATCACGAGGCTTCGCTTACGTCGTGGGACATCTGTGTGGCTGAGTTGCAGCGGACGTTCGCCAACCTACACCGACGGGAGAAGGCAGAAGATCTCCTCCGAATTCGAACGCAGGGCCCCGACGAAAGCGTCACAAGCTTCGTAGAAGATGTCCTCCGCCTGAGCGCCCGTGCCGACCCACGAGCCACAGCCGACAAGAAGCTGCGGGTCCTCATGCGCGGGGTGAGTGACGATATCTTTGGAGGCCTCGTGCGCAACCCACCGGGCACCGTCGAAGCCTTCGTCACCGAGGCGACAAACATCGAGGGCGCCCTCCAAGCGCGCGCTTCCCACTACCAGCGACATCCTATCGCTGCAACCGCGCTGGTTGGCAGCGAGAACACTCCTGGTACGGACATCCGCGAAATTATCCGGGAGGTCGTCCGGGAGGAACTCCGCCAGTTGCTGCCAGCCGCAAGTCGACCAGCGACGCTCTCCATTGCCGAGGCTGTGCGCGAGGAAGTACAACGGGCGCTCCAACCAGAGGTTCCCGTCACCACGGTGGCACCGGAGGAACCGACGTTGAGCTACGCTGCCATAGCCCGGCGACCGCCGCAAGCTCCCCGCCAAGCCGCGGCGCCACCCCGAAGAGACGCCCCAACGCCGCACTATCCCCGACGACAGGAAGATCAGGCGCACGTTCACCCAGACCGACCTGCGCCGAGGAAGACAGACGTCTGGAGGACGGCCGACCGACGCCCGCTGTGTTACCACTGCGGGGAAGCTGACCATCTGTACCGCCGATGCCCATACCGACAACTCGGACTGCGTGGATTCCACCCAAGCGACCCGCGCCCCCGGTATGGTGAACGCCCTCGGGGGATCGACGAGTACCTGCGACGACCCCAGTCCCCCAAGCCTGCGTCCCGCCGAGAGTTTCGGTCGCCATCGCCGCGACGTCCAGCTTCGCCGAAGCACCGACCCCGACGTGAAAGCCTGTCGCCCCTCGATCCTCGCCGGGGAAACTAGGCGCGGCAACCCCTGGAGGTGGAGTTGCCGAAGACGACCGACGCCAAGATCCTCCACGAACGCCGGAGGGCCCCCACTCGAACGCTACCGGAGACCGAAACGACGCTCCTGAAACGGTGTCCAACAACCTAAACGTCATCATCGACGGCCACGACGCATCGGCACTCGTGGACACCGGAGCGGACTACTCAGTCTTGAGTGGGAGGCTCTCCCGCCGCCTTCGAAAAGTCACGACGCCGTGGGATGGACCTCAAATACGAACCGCCGGAGGGCACCTCATCACACCAGTCGGGAGGTGCACTGCTCGCGTCGCGATCCACGGTGAGACGTGCCCTGTGAAGTTCGTCGTTCTGCAAGACTGTTCGAGGGACGTTATCCTCGGAATGGACTTTCTCTGCGAATATGGCGCCGTCATCGACCTCGCTGGAAACCAGTTGATTCTTCGAAAGCCCGTCGTGCCGCCGGTGGAGATGAACACGACGTCAACCGCGATCCGAGTTACCGCCGACCATGTGAACCTACCGCCGCGGTCGAGTGTTTTCGTCACCGTTATAACCGACGCAGCCATGCACGGTGAAGCTCTTCTGGAAGGCAGCGTCCAACTGCTCCTCGAAAAAGGAATTGGTGTCGCAAGAGGCGTAATGGATCTTCAAGAAAGACGTACAACTGTTCTTGTGACGAACTTTCGAGAGGAGCCGCAGCACCTAACGAAGGGTACCACCGTGGGCCACATCGAGGAGCTTCAGGCGCCAGCCGTGGTCACCGCAATCTCCGAGGAAACCTCGTCGCCACAGCAGAAGAGCACGACGCCACCGCCGCTCGACATCGACCCAGAGCTCCCAGCTCCGAAGCGCCGGCAACTGGTTGACCTCCTCGCCGAATACAGTGACTGTTTTGCCACGACATCGAAAGTTCGCCAAACACCAATGGCGAAACATCGCATTATTACTGACGACGACGCACTCCCTGTCCACCAGTCGCCGTATCGAGTCTCCTTAAAGGAAAGGAAAGTGATTCAAGATCAAGTCCAGGCGGTGCTCGACGACGACATCATTCAACCCTCAAGAAATCCATGGGCGTCCCCAGTCGTCCTTGTAAAGAAGAAGGATGGGACCCTGCGGTTCTGCGTGGACTATCGTCGACTGAACGCTGTGACGAAGAAGGATGTCTATCTGCTCCCCCGCATCGACGATACGTTAGACCGACTGCGCCACTCCCGATATTTTTCGTCGATGGACCTGAAGAGTGGTTACTGGCAGATTGAAGTCGACGAGCGTGACCGGGAGAAAACTGCCTTCGTCACTCCCGACGGACTGTACGAATTCAAAGTGATGCCGTTCGGACTTTGTACAGCACCAGCCACCTTCCAGCGCGTCATGGATACCGTGCTGGCAGGTCTGAAATGGCAGAGCTGCCTCGTCTACCTGGACGATGTCGTCGTATTCTCACGAGATTTCGACGAACACCTCAGACGACTTCGAGCCGTGCTTCAAGCCATCAAGACCGCCGGCCTGTCACTCAAGCCAACAAAGTGTCGGTTCGCCTATGGGGAACTAAAGTTCCTCGGCCACGTCGTGAACAACAAAGGTGTTCTACCTGACCCCGAGAAGACCCGCGCCGTAGCTGCATTTGCGCCGCCGTCTGACAAAAAGGCAGTAAGAAGATTTCTCGGACTCTGTGCCTATTACAGGCGCTTTGTTCGAGACTTCGCCAAACTATCCGCACCGCTGACACACCTCACGAAGGACGCCGTAGAGTTCGAGTGGACAGAAGAACAGCAAAGGTCATTCGACGAGCTCAAACGAAGACTCCAGACGCCCCCGATTCTTGGCTATTTCGACCAGTTTGCTGAAACCGAGATCCACACCGACGCCAGTAACACGGGACTGGGTGCTGTACTAGTCCAAGTGCAGGACTAACAAGGAAACGACTGAAAAGGAGTGCCTCGCTGTCGTCTGGGCAATAACAAAGTTTCGCCCATATTTGTATGGAAGTCCTTTTCGCGTGGTCACAGACCACCACTCGCTCTGCTGGCTGGCAAATCTGAAGGACCCCTCCGGACGCCTCGCTCGGTGGAGCCTACGACTGCAGGAGTTCGACATGACCGTGTTGTACAAGTCCGGCCGGAAGCACAATGATGCCGACTGCCTGTCGAGGGCCCCAGTCGAGGCCGGTCCTTCCTGCACCAAAGAGGACGACGATGAGTGTTTCCTCGGCGCTCTGGATGTCAGCGACATGGCAGCACTCCAGCGAGACGACCCTGAGCTGCGAGCACTCATCGAGCACCTAGAGGGACAAGGAAGCGCCGTTCCGCGCGGTTTTGTACGAACACTACCAACCTTCTCCATCCGACAAGGTGTGCTTTACAAGGAGAACTTCAGCGACAACAGCACGGCGTGGCTGTTATTGGTCCCTTCCAGTCTACAAGAAGAAATTTTTCAAGCCTGCCACGATGACCCGACGGCGGGACACCTTGGTTACAGCAGGACTCTTGCCAGGATACGCGAAAAGTACTACTGGCCCAAGCTTGCGAAGACAGTGCACCACTACACCCGATCTTGCCACGAGTGTCAACGACGGAAGAAGCCACCGACGAGACCGGCAGGACTTCTTCAGCCTATTGCGCCGCCATCTGCTCCATTCCAGCAAATCGGTATGGATTTACTCGGACCTTTCCCACCGTCGACGCAAGGAAACCGATGGATCATCGTCGCAACCGATTATCTCACGCGGTACGCCGAGACAAAAGCCCTTCCATCAGGAACGGCTGTTGAAGTCGCGAAGTTTTTCATCGAGTCCATCGTCCTCCGGCACGGTGCTCCCGAAGTACTGATCTCAGACCGTGGATCATCATTCATGGCCCAGCTGACGCAGGAAGTCCTTCGTCTCAGCCACACCAGCCATCGTCGCACCACGGCGCACCACCCGCAGACCAACGGGCTAACGGAGAGACTCAACAAGACCATCGCCGACATGATCTCCATGTACGTCGACGTGGAGCACAAGACATGGGACAAGGTGTTGCCGTACGTCACATTTGCCTATAACACGGCCGTACAAGGGACCACCGGAGTGACACCCTTTCAACTGGTGCATGGGCGCAAGGTAACGACAATGCTGGACGCTATGTTACCCCACGAACCGGCAGTCGACGCAAGCGACGACGCCCAGGTGGGTGCCCAAAGGGCAGAAGAAGTCCGTCAGCTCGCCAGACTCCGGATTAAGGCTCAACAACGTGTCGACACTGGCCGCTACAACCTTCGTCGTCGGGACGTCCACTTCCAGCCCGGAGACAGGGTGTGGGTGTGGACACCGATCCGCCGCCGTGGTCTCAGTGAGAAACTCCTAAAGCGCTACTTCGGACCCTACAAGGTACTTCGTCGACTCGGCGAGCTGAACTACGAGGTGATGCCCGACGGAACACGAACATCGTCACGCCGCCCACCACGACCTGAGGTCGTCCACGTCGTGCGCCTGAAGCCGTAGTACGCTCGATAGGACTGTGGACCTTTTGTGCTCCAAAAGACTCTTTAGTTTATCGTTCTTTTTTATTTTGATTTGTTTTACACTGCATCGGGGCGATGCACTTTTAAAGGGGGGGGGGGGGGGGGGGGTAATGCCGCGCGCAAGGCTGAGAAAGCAACGCTCGGTCACGGCCCTCCAGAAAGTTCCCGTTTATTCATGTACCGCCCGTAACTTCTATCATTTATCCCTGCTTTTGTTTTCTAGAAAGTGCGTGTTCATTCTCGCCCCGATCACGCGACGCTCGAACCGCTTTCGCCGAATCTTCGAGATAGCGACGCACTCTAGATAAGAGGCCGCCCGCGATCTTGTCGAGTCAGTCTCTCCCCAGCGTTCGACTCTGCTGTCACGCCGACTTCGACGCCCGCGACGCTCTGTTATTACCTTTTGTACCCTTTTTATTTTTGGCACAAGTTCGCCACATTAAACGTTTATGTCTTCTTGTTTATTTACTGTTTTTGGTCACCACCCGTGACAGTATAAACTATTATAGGCAGTGTCGCTCCTTGTGAATATGTCCAAGGCCCCGTTCACTTCACAATTGCTGAAAACGGCGGCCGGCTATGTTATTTTTTCTTTTTCATCTCTGGAATATTCCGGTGACATAGAATTGGACCAATATGGTATCGAACCTATAGCGTAGCACTTTGCTAAAATTCGACGCGTGTTATTTCTACCAATGTCGAAACACACTACGTAGGTATCTGGTTTGTTTTGTACATAAAAAAAAACTGTATAGAGTTGCTTAAAATCGCTTTAATTTTTTTAGACGGGTTTTGATTTAATGGTGTTTAAAGGAGCTGTGCAACAATTTCAGTGCTCGGCTTGAGTAATTTGGGAGTTGGTGTCTCGACCTTTCTGAAGTAAAGAACAAACAAAAAAAAGGCTTTTGGCTGCATGCCTAAGTTTTTATTGTAAGAATTGACAAAATTTATGTTTTCGGGACCTCTCAACACCTTCACCATCTTTCGAGTCACGTGCGCTGTGACGTGAATGCGGGACGCGTGGCGTTCCGGTGAAGCTCTCTTTCTATCTAAAGCGATCAGTGAGCAGCGAGAATTTCCCCCTCGCCACCACGTGACCACGTGCTTGCGCAGCACGATCAACATTGCGAAAGGAGGAAAGTGCCATCGTCCGGGTCCGGCAATCAACGTCCGGCTCTGCCTTCGACCCCCTCCGGCTTCTGGTGGCTGCTCGCAATAGCAGATAGGCCTGACGGTTTTGTTGACCTTGGATAGATGGCGCCACTAAAACTCCGTATAATAAAAGTTTTGTCAATGTTACCAGGTTTTTGACGCATTTATATTTATGTTGCAAGTACTAGATATATAGAAAACTACCTTTTATCGAGCAGGTATTTCCACAATTTCCTATACTTTTACATGTCCCCCATTGATGTCATGCCACATGGTTCTCATGGTCGCCGCTCGCGGCTGCAGGTCGGGAAATATTCTAAATTTTGCCTCGCGATTACACGGCGGAGTCGCAATGTTTCGAAGCAAGGAGATGCGTTTTCTATCCTTTGTGACAAGATAAAACATGTCAAAAGTAGAAGATGAAAGTTTACTCAACGTTAAAATTGCTGCACAGCTCCTTTAATGAAATGTAAATACACCTGTTTGATTCAGTTGTGTTCGACAAAACACCATTTGATAAAATGCCGGTACACGTGTTATGTATTATTTTATAGTTAAGAAAGTCTCACTGATTTCATACATCTGTTAGGACGTCGTCGAGATAAAGCAGTGACAGTATACAAAATAAAATACTGTGTCACAGCTTCTGTCAATAACGTCATAGAGTTCATCATGACATTCAACAGATATAATATATCCTTACAATATATTCCACCTAAAAAGTTAAAATTTATTCTTACGGGTATTCGTTTACACTTTCCTTGGGCTTTTTTTAATTAAATTAGCATTCGCTAACAACAACAACAAAAAAAAGCAAATCGCGACATCGATAATAATTCTTCTTTTATCAGTTTTATTTCGAAAGGGTATCGTAAGCACAAAATGGACTTCTTTAGCCTAGTGCGCCAAGTGAGCCCTTTCCACCAGAAACTTATTTTAATGACAGCTTTTCAATTTTACCCTAAAACATGTGAAATAACCAACAATTGCTTCTAAGCACAAACAGTGTCCCGCAGTGTACAAAAAATTCAGATCAAATTATTTGTTTTCAATGCCATATTGTGGAACATGTGCAATATAAAACGTTTCAATATTGTCTGCAACTTTCGTTTTCTTTGCACGTTTTACATTGTTACGTTTCGCCTCCGTCACGAATGAGTTCAAGTATTTCAGGGCATGATTGGAACATCATGTGTATATTCCGCCCAGCCTCAAGCTGATAGCGTGTTGGAACCCCCGAGCTCGTTGGACGAGTCACACGTCTGTCTTCCCCCGCGCAACCTTTATCCCGCCCCCCTAGCCACGCCCAGCAAGGGCGGGGTCAGGAAATGAGAGGGAGGCGGCTGATTGGTCTGGCGAGTGCATAGCTTCTACCCCACTGTCAGCTTAGGGTTGAACGAAGCATAGTTAAGCAGCCATTAGCTGGCCAGCAGTTTCGCACAAATAACCCAACTCACAAGGCGTACTTGGTGGTAAGGTCTTCCTCCCGTCCACATATCTATTATCCCGGCGTGAACTCTAAACGTACTTGTGTTCAAGCTAAAAAGAAAGAAAAAATCAAACAAAAATATATTTGCCAGTTTTTTATGTTTTTCGTGATCTTTGAGTTACTAATTAATTAATAATTAGTAATTATTAATTAGTATTACTAATCACTTACTAATTAAGGCAGTGTGCGGCTGTCAGCACAATGTTGGCTCTGATTAAAGATCCACCACAGAAATGTCTTCCGAGTTTTCGCGAGCGCAAGGCCACCTATAAAACGACACAGGCAGATTAATAGGTTTATCTTTTTCTTGTTACAAAAATATTGACGGAAGCACCCGAAATCTCGGGTCACTTCAGCCAGAGGAGTTTGAGTCAGAGAACTTTCACGATATACCCAAGAAATGGTTTCTTCTGTGTGAGTTCAAGCAATGAATCAACTATCGTTGGTTTCATCCTACACTCTAAAAAAAGCCCGTGCGCCCACTTTCCCGCGCAACGCTCGGAGAGCCAATCCCCGCCACTTACGGAGGCAGCTCAGCGAATGACGATGCCGAAACATACGTTTAGACCAAAAAACGCAGTCTGAGTTGTGACATTAATCAATGCAAGCGTGACGTTTTGCATTGCTTAATGTCACAACTCAGACTGCGTTTTTTGGTCTAAACAAATGTTTCGGCATCGTCATTCGCTGGGCTGCCTCCGTAAGTGGCGGGGATTGGCTCTCCGAGTGTTGTGCGGGAAAGGGGACGCACGGGCTTTCTTTAGAGTGTAAGTGAGAACGCAGTCATCACTGCCAGCCAGTGGGAGCTGTCAAACAGCGTCCCATTGGCGACGCCTCGTGTGTTTGCCATGTTTCCGTACTTACACAGTCATCTCTGAACCAATCGTGCACAGGGAGGGCCCAGTGACTTGCGCTATTATTATGCGTGTTCGTGGTGGTATCTGGTCGTGACTTTAACTGGGCTCGGAAAATTGATGAATCAAAATATATAGCAACAGACTTTTCACGCGTATTGAAACTGTATGCGGAGATGCTTCTACGATGGCACTTTCTTAATGGTGTTTTTGTGTGTTTGTACCGCTCCTGCTACAGCATGAACGAGGCTGGCTATAAGTAAATATTATTAGGAGATTTGTTTCTACGTACAATGCGTAATATTCTTCTTTCTGTCCTAATAGAAGGTCAGAGAGAAAAAAGCATCGCCTTCGAATTGAAAAAAAAAATAATATCGCTCGTGCCAATATAAAAGGCGAGATTTTTTTTTTTTAGGGTGATAAAAGAGTTTACTTCCGCGCACTAGAAGCGTTTGTGTACTAACGTTTTTAGTTTTGTTCTTAAGTGTGCTTCAAGCTGCAAGTAACATTTTCCTTGCGTTCAGGCAGAGTTAGACTAGCCGGTAAGGCCGTTAAACAACGGATTGCGATGAAAAAAGCGTGAGCGCAGTACTTCCTCCGTCAGACGGGCACCTAAAAGGACGTTTACGCCAAAGGCATTTAGGATTGTCAAATGACCTTTAAGGGGGCAGTGCAACGATTTTAATTTTGAAAGAATTGTCTGTTTCCATTTTTTATATTGTTTATGCAAGGCCAAGTGACCAAAAATGCGTCACCTTTCCCCGAAAAACTGCTATTCTGCTGCGTAATCGCAAAGTAAAAAATGAATTATTTGCCGATCTGCAGCCGCCTGTGGCGGTTACGGGAAAGAAAATGAAAGCGTCTCTGGGGGATACGCGGAAGCCAACAAACCCTGTCCCCCTCCGCTGCTACACTCGCCGTCAGCCCCGTGGCGAACCGTCCTTTGTGTCCATCGCTCGCCACAACCTTCGACGAGGCTAATCCTTTGAAAGTCGAGAATCTCGAAGGAAGTGGCTGGTCTCTGAGGAGAGGACCCAAGGGAAACTACGTGAACCCCCAGAGTACGCCACTCGAACGTCGATGTGGAGAATGGAGAGACACTTCGACCTTCGATTTGTTTCTTTTTCCTTTTTTTTTAATAAAAACTAGCGCTCGCGAGAAATTGCGGTTTTCTTTTTTTCGTTTCATAGGTGACGCAGATTAATTTCCGAAAATCGTTGCACTGCCGCTTTAAGTTCTGCCGTGCCAGTCAGGGCAAGCACGAGGGGCATGCATTCATAAAGCTCGTATTATCGGCACAAAAAAAAATTGAAAAAAAAAAAAAAACGGAACAAAACAGGCATTAACACGAGTGCGCGTCCCTCTAGTTTCCGCACAGTCTAAACGTCGCATGCTATAGTAGCTGGGAACGCCGCTAGGGAGTCTAAATAAAAATTGCACCGCTCGTCGGTGCCTAGCACATGCAATGATCCGCCTTTTTTTTTTTTTTTCATTTGAAGGGAAGCAATGCCAAGGATATTCATTCCAGTCTAGAAGCGTTGTTCGGGGACAACGCCCCTCTTTATGACACTTTGGTTAAATGGCGCAGACGTTTCCAGTATGGCCAAATAAGACAAAAGCATTTCAAGGATGGCGACCAAGTGATTGTTGAAGTGAAGCGATTCAGAGCGAACTTACCCGAGGAAAGACTAAAGAAAGAAAAAGGCATAGCTCCTATGGAAACGCAGCGAAGCCACCGGTCTTCAAACAACACGGCGCCGTTTCGCACGGGAGACAGGACTAGCGGTCCGGAATCGATGTCAAAGTGTGCGAAATTAGATATATCATTCAAATGCGACGAGTGATTTTCTAAAACTTCAAATGGGAAAATGGGACCTGTTCTCGCGGTAGTTTGTGCCGTTTAGCACTCGAATTCGTGGACTCTGACATCAACCAATTTCTTCTAAAACAATTTCCAATAATCGTTTTGAATGAGAAAACCCTTCGTTCCGAAACCTTGGCATATCTGGTTCGTACTGTTAGGGCCGGTTGCACCAACGTCGCTTATCTTAACCCAAGGCGGCGCTTTCCTAAGCCGGCTTAGCGCCCTAAACCGAGCTTAGGTAAGCACGGGTTTAAATTCCGGTTGCACCAACGTTAAGCCGGCTTTACAGACGCGCCCCTAGCTAAGCGCTGGATTTGCGTAGGGAATCTAGGGACAAACAGAGCAAACTCGGGAACGCTCAGAGCGACGAATACGATTGGCGGAGAAAAATCACGTAATGTAAACAAAAAAAAAACAAAAAAACTGCCGTAGTTGTTTTTGGCGTCTGCTTTTCGCTGTATTTCTTCGGTGAGTAACAAATTAAAGGTCTCCAAATTCAATCATTTTTTTGTTTAACTTTCAATAACAGAAGTCAAAGCTTCAAATAAACACGAATTCTCTTTACATCTGTGATTGTGTTTAATATCGGTTGATAACAGGATATTTTGACAGTGGTAGTAGTTTTCGTGCTCACATTTTGAGGTGAAGGAGCCATCGGGGGCCCCAAATCTCACCGAACGCGGGAAGGACACTCTACTCGCTACATCGCTGAAGACAAAACATCATGGATATAGTAGGCAGGTAAGATGTCTACTAAAACCAAGTCAAGCCTGAGACCGACGAAGTTCAAAACAGTGACTAACTCGCCACGGCAGCTGCGAAAATGCCCGGAAATCGTCGAATAGAAGTCGTCGAGAGGTCAGGTCACGAGACCTTGCATCGACGGTACTCGTTGCTATCAGCAAGGCGACAGAACTGCACTGTACCGTCATTGAACATCCGCTGCAGCCTCAAACGGACTCCAGTTTCACACTGTCGAGTTCAGAAAAAAAAAAAAAAAAAAAAAAACTCCCACTAGTACATCACATCGTGCCGATAAGAACGGTCGTCTCCTCGCATCACCTGCCCCTGCCTGCGCCGATACAGCAATGAACGAATCTAACATAGTAGTCGTTACGATTTGTCGTCGCCACGAATGAAAGATATAAAGCAAAATATTCCTAAAAAATCGCGATCACCAAAAAAGTTACGGAGGACACAACAATGCGCAACTTTCAACTGAATTTTATTGAAAACGTGTTCCGGTATATAGTCTCAACCATCGTCACAATGACAACAAACGACAAAAGTAAAGGGAAAACACCATCACAGAGCACAACTCGGAAACAACAGTATCTCGTTCTCGGGAAACGAATGAAAGATATAAAGCAAAGTATATAAAAAAAAAAAAAATGCGATCACCAAAAAAGTTAGTTATGGAACGATACAGTTTTCTGAAGCCAAGATTCTACTCGCGAGATAAGGAAAATTCATTGAAGATTGTCTCAAAACTCAGAAAACGAAAGAAATTGAATTTTCACTGTTTTATTACTTAAAAGCGCCGCAATCTAATGCAAACGGCAGAGGTGTCAACAATCAGCTGATCGCCGAGATCATGTACTGCCACTATTCAACGCGCTGATCAGATTGAAGGATACGCGCTGCAAGTGTAAATAAACAAGGTGGTAAATAACAATACGTTACAGCTATGCGAAAATTAGTAAGTACATACAATAAGCTCGTTGACAGAAGAACCAACGGGAATACAGACGTGAGCCCCACAGCTCCGTACGTTTCTCGGTTAGGGCTAACACGCCCTGAAAGTGGAGAGCCAACTTGAAAACAGGGGTCGATAAACACTTCACGCGACAATATTTTGCATCCTTGTCACAATCGAAAGTCATTTTGTCGAGACTTTCACGCTGATGTAGCCTAAAACACTTTGCACAACCAATTTAGTCCACCGCGTCGACCGTGACAAACCAGCCGCCATGTTTTTAATCCAGGATTAAGAAACAACCAGAAGCAAAGCGCCCAATGTTGGGCGCTTAAGTTAAGCGTAGTTTAGTGCTAGGTTTAGCGATAAGCGAGTTTGGTGCAACCGAACGAAACCGAAACTAAGCTTAAGTTCCCGGCTAAGCTCCGCTTTGCGTTAAGCGACGTTGGTGCAACCGGCCCTTAGTGCTACATTCTGCTCAGAAACTGAGCGTTCAACGAAGCTTAGTTTAGTTTTTCCTGTTGAAAAATACACTTTAAATGTTTCGTCTGGACACACTGTACTTCTCAAAAGGCCAAGACGGACTCTCGCCAAAAGCGTAAATTGACACGAATACATACTTTCTTACAGGAAAACATTTCTCACGCACTTTCGAAAGGCAGTGAGGTATCATTCTAATAGTACCAGTTTCACCAAGTACACCGCTCACGTTCCTAACCATGAAACCTTATGACGAACGACGTCGTCATTCTTGTCCAGCTCGCTTGCACCTTTGCACTTAATTGCATTATAATCCTAATGCAACCTTAAACTTTTTTTTTATTTTATAGATTTTTTTTCTTTCTGCATATGTCTGCCTTTTGAGACGCATATGTCTGCCATTGAGATCAGGGTGTCAAAGTCGGTGGCAGGCTAAATACAAGGCGTGACTTTCATGATATTGTCACGGGTGGTGACCAATAAACAAGAAATAAAAAGGAATAAATAAACGTTTAATGTGGCGAACTTGTGCCACAAACAAAAGGGTACAAAAGATAATAACGGAGCGTCGCGGGCGTCGAAATCGGCGTAGCAGCAGAGTCGAACGCTGGGCGAAAACTGACTGCAGATCAGTACGCGGAGTCCCTTATGTACGCGCGTTGGGTTCTGGAACAATCCGCCTAGATTGTTCGGCGACTGGAACATTCAGAACTCAATCTGACGAGAATGTTCTCGAACTCACGAGAACGCAATGAAAGAACAAATAAATGGGCATTCCACTGACTGGAATTGAACCCAGACTCTTTGCACGACAGTCAAGCACGGTAACCACTCGGCCACGCGCGCGGTTGCTCGCTGACGAGCGTGGCATTACTCCCCCCTTTAAAAAGGCATCGTCTCGATGCCACGTAAAAGGCAACAAAACGGAGCGAAACAAACAAAAAAATGGGAACCTACGGAGGCTCGCGAAACACAATCCTATCAAGCGGTGCACAAGATCACAGTTCGCAGTCTTATCGCGCGTAGTACGGCTTGAGGCGCACGACGTGGACGACTTCTGGTCGTGGAGCGCGGCGTGATGAAGTCCGTGTTCCGTCGGGCATCACCTCGTAGTTCAGATCCCCGAGTCGACGAAGTACTTTGTAGGGTCCGAAGTAGCGCTTTAGGAGTTTCTCACTGAGACCACGGCGGCGGATCGGTGTCCACACCCACACCCTGTCTCCGGGCTGGAAGTGGACGTCCCGACGACGAAGGTTGTAGCGGCCAGTGTCGACACGTTGTTGGGCTTGAATACGGTGTCTGGCGAGCTGGCGGACTTCTTCTGCCCGTTGGGCAACCACCTGGGCGTCGTCGCTTCCGTCGAGAGCCGGTTCGTGGGGTAACATCGCGTCCAGCATTGTCGTTACTTTACGACCATGAACCAGTTGGAAGGGTGTCACCCCGGTGGTCTCTTGCACGGCCGTGTTGTATGCAAATGTGACGTACGGCAACACCTCGTCCCATGTCTTGTGCTCCACGTCGACGTATATGGAGATCATGTCGGCGATGGTCTTGTTGAGTCTCTCCGTCAGCCCGTTGGTCTGCGGGTGGTACGCCGTTGTGCGCCGATGGCTGGTGTGGCTGAGACGAAGGATTTCTTGCGTCAGCTGAGCCATGAACGATGATCCACGGTCAGAGATCAAAACTTCGGGAGCGCCGTGCCGGAGGACGATGGATTCGATAAAGAACTTGGCGACTTCCACAGCAGTCCCTACAGGAAGGGCTTTCGTTTCGGCATACCGTGAGAGATAATCTGTGGCGACAATAATCCATCTGTTTCCTTGCGTCGATGGTGGAAAAGGACCAAGTAGATCCATTCCGATCTGCTGGAACGGTACGGTCGGGGGAGCGATCGGATGCAGGAGACCTGCCGGCTTTGTCGGCGGTTTCTTGCGTCGCTGGCACTCGTGGCAGGACCGTGTGTAGAAGTGAACGGTCTTCGGCAGCTTGGGCCAGTAATACCTTTCACGAATTCGGGCCAGCGTACGGCTGTAACCAAGGTGTCCGGACGTCGGGTCGTCGTGACAGGCTTGGAAGATATCCGCTCTAAGGTCGGTGGGGACTACCAGCAGCCATGGTGTGCTGTTGTCTCCGAAGTTTTCCTTGTAAAGAACACCTTGTCGGAGGACGAAAGTCGGCAGGGCTCTCGAGAGGACACGGGGGACAGTACCCCCTCGTCCTTCGAGGTGCTCGATTAGCGCGCGCAACTCAGGATCGTCTCTTTGACGTCGTGACATGTCGTCGGTGTTCACTGCACCTAGGAAGCACTCGTCGTCTTCGTCGTTGCTGCTGCCCGAAGGTGTTTCGATGGGGGCTCTGGACAGGCAGTCGGCGTCGCTGTGCTTGCGGCCTGACTTGTAGCCCACAGTCATGTTGAACTCTTGTAGTCGTAGACTCCATCGAGCGAGGCGTCCTGACGGGTCCTTGAGGTTCGCAAGCCAGCAGAGCGAGTGGTGGTCCGTGACTACACGGAACGGGCTCCCGTACAAATACGGACGAAACTTCGTGATTGCCCAGACGACAGCAAGGCATTCTTTCTCAGTCGTGGAGTAATTTTTCTCTGCCTTGGACAGTGTCCGACTTGCGTAGGCGATAACTCGCTCGGTGCCGTCTTGCACTTGAACCAGTACCGCGCCAAGTCCAGCGTTACTTGCGTCCGTGTGAATTTCGGTTTCCGCATCTTGATCGAAATGTCCTAGAACAGGAGGAGTCTGCAGTCGTCGCTTCAGCTCGTCGAATGCCTGCTGCTGCTTCTCGGCCCATTCGAACTTCTCGGCGTCCTTTGTGAGGTTTGTGAGTGGTGCGGAAATCCTTGCAAAGTCCCGGATGAAGCGCCGATAGTAGGCACATAGTCCAAGAAACCTTCGCACGGCCTTCTTGTCTGTCGGTACTGGAAATGCTGCGACGGCGCGAGTTTTCTCTGGGTCGGGGCGAACGCCTTCGTTACTAACCACGTGACCTAGAAACTTCAGTTCGTCATAGGCAAACCGACACTTTGACGGCTTCAGGGTGAGTCCGGCGGTCCGTATGGCTTGGAGAACTTCTCGGAGTCGTCGCAAGTGCTCGTCGAAGTCGCTGGAAAACACTACGACGTCATCGAGGTAGACGAGACAGCTCAGCCACTTCAGTCCTGCCAGTACGGTGTCCATGACACGCTGGAAAGTTGCTGGAGCCGTGCACAGTCCGAAGGGCATCACCTTGAACTCGTACAGCCCATCTGGCGTGACGAAAGCTGTTTTCTCTCGGTCCCGTTCGTCGACTTCGATCTGCCAGTAGCCGCTCTTCAGGTCCATGGATAAAAAGTATCGGGAGTGGCGCAGCCGGTCTAACGTGTCGTCGATGCGGGGGAGTGGATAGACGTCTTTCTTCGTCACTGCGTTCAGCTGCCGGTAGTCCACGCAGAACCTAAGCGTTCCGTCCTTCTTCTTAACCAGTACAACTGGAGAGGCCCACGGACTGCTTGAGGGTTGGAATATGTCGTCATTCAGCATCTCTTGCACTTGCTCCTGGATCACCTCCCTTTCTTTAACGGAGACTCTGTACGGCGATCGATGCACAGGGCGCGCGTCGTCCTCGGTAACGATGCGGTGTTTCGCAATGGTGGTTTGGCGCACCCTCGACGACGTCGCGAAGCAGTCACTGTATTCGGCGAGAAGGTCACTTAGCTGCCGTCGTTTCGGGCCTGGAAGCTTGCGGTCAATGTCGAGCTGTGCTGGCGCCGTAATGTGTTGCTGAGGTGGGAATGATTCTTCAGCAATCGAGGCGATTTCGGCGGAGTTCCGAATTTCCTCGAAGTTGCCTACAGCGGCACCTTTCGTGAGGTGTTGCGCTTCTTGTCGAAAGTTTGTCACGAAGACCACGGTGCGCCCATCCTGAAGTTCAGCCACTCCTCTTGCGACGCCTATTCCTCTTTCTAGGAGTAATTGAAGGTTGCCTTCAAGAACAACTTCGCCGCAGGTAGCTACATCGGCCACTACGGGTACGACAACACTTGATCGCGGCGGCAGGTTCACGTGGTCGGCAGCGACTCGGACGGCGGCTGACGCTGTTTGAGGTTTCTCTGAAGACGGAACGGGCTTGCGCAGCGTCAATCGGTTCTCACCAAGGTCGATGACGGCGCCGTATTGACACAGAAAGTCCATGCCGAGAATAACGTCTCTGGAACAGTCTTGTAGAACGATGAACTTCACAGGGCACGTTTCACCGCGGATCTCGACGCGAGCAGTGCATCTTCCGATGGGTGTGATGAGGTGCCCTCCGGCGGTTCGTATTTGAGGTCCATCCCACGGCGTCGTGACTTTTCGAAGGCGGCGGGAGAGCCTCCCACTCAAGACTGAGTAGTCTGCTCCGGTGTCCACGAGTGCAGATGCGTCGTAGCCGTCGATGATGACGTTTAGGCTATTGGACACCACTGCAGCGGCGTCGTCGTTTTGGTCTCTGGTAGCGTTCGAGTGGGGGCCTCCCGACGTTCGTGGAGGATCTTGGCGTCGGTCGTCTTCGGCAACCCCACCTCCAGGGGTTGCCGCGCCTAGTTTCCCCGGCGAGGAGCGAGGGGGGACAGGCTTTCACGTCGTGGTCGGTGCATCGGCGAAGCTGGACGTCGCGGTGACGGCGACCGGAACTCTCGGCGGGACGCAGGCTCGGGGGACTGAGGTCGTCGCAGGTACTCGTCGATCTCGACAGGGCGTTCACCATGACGGGGGCGCGGGTCGTTCGGGTGGAACCCGCGTAGCCCGAGTCGTCGGCATGGGCATCGGCGGTAGGTGTGGTCCGCTTCCCCGCAATGGAAGCACGGAGGGCGTCGGTCGGGCGTTCGCCACACGTCGGTCTTGCGGGGTGCGCGAGGCTCCGGGCAGGCGTACTGGACCTGGTCGTCGTGGCGTCGGTCGTGCTGCGGCGCAGGAGACTGACGTCGGGGCGGCGTGACATAAGTGCGACGAGGAGGCGGTGGCCGTCGGGCCACTGCGGCATAACTCAACGTCGGTGGTTCCGGAGCGGTGCTGACGATAACCTCAGGCTGCAGCGCTTGCTGGACTTCTTCCCTGACAATCTCGGCGATTGAGGACGAAGCTGGGCTTGCGGCGGCAGGTAGAAGTTTCTTGATCTCTTCCCGGACGACGTCTCGGATCACCTCGCGGATGTCCGTGGTGTTGCAGCCGGAAGGCGAAAAGGAACCGACGCCGGTAACTCGGTGATAGTGGGTGGCTCGTGCTTGAAGGGCACGTTCGATGTTGGTGGCCTCCGCCATGAAGCCTTCGACGGTGGTAGGCGGGCTCCGCACAAGACCACCGAAAATGTTTTCCTTGACGCCACGCATCAAGACTCTGAGCTTCTTTGCTTCGGATGCTTCGGGATCGGCGCGGTTGCTCAGTCGCAGGACATCTTCCACGAAGCTAACGACGCTCTCGTTAGGGCCTTGAATCCTCGCTTGAAGAAGCTCTTCCGCGCGTTCTCTTCGTTGTAGGTTCGTGAACGTTCTTAGCAACTCAGCCTTGAGTTGCTCCCAGGAAGTGATCGAAGCTTCGTGGTTCTCGAACCAGTTCCGGGCGGTGGCTTCCAAGGCGAAGTAAGCGTTTTGCAGACACTGTTCCGGTGTCCACCCGTTATGACGGGCCACTCGTTCGTACTGTTGGACCCAGTCGTCGACGTCTTCGTGGCTTTCGCCGTGGAAGGGAGCCGGTGTCCGGGGAGCGACGGGTAGGTAGACGACGGCAGGAGTGGCGGGGGCCTGCGACTGGTTGTCCATCGTCGTCTTCTTCGGCTTGGGTTTGTCCAGGAGCAAACCGTACTCCGGATCCTCTCCCTTGGTGCGGCGGCTGGTCCGAGTTTCAGGTTCCGCGCTGAGTGGTCCTCTCAGCGAGCTTGGAGTCGGGCTTGCACTGCGGGTCCTGGGAGGGGAACGCTGCACGGGCATGCGGTACCCCGCACCTCCACCAAAATGTCACGGGTGGTGACCAATAAACAAGAAATAAAAAGGAATAAATGAACGTTTAATGTGGCGAACTTGTGCCAAAAATAAAAGGGTACAAAAGATAATAACGGAGCGTCGCGGGCGTCGAAATCGGCGTAGCAGCAGAGTCGAACGCTGGGCGAAAACTGACTGCAGATCAGTACGCGGAGTCCCTTATGTACGCGCGTTGGGTTCTGGAACAATCCGCCTAGATTGTTCGGCGACTGGAACATTCAGAACTCAATCTGACGAGAATGTTCTCGAACTCACGAGAACGCAATGAAAGAACAAATAAAAGGGCATTCCACTGACTGGAATCGAACCCAGACTCTTTGCACGACAGTCAAGCACGGTAACCACTCGGCCACGCGCGCGGTTGCTCGCTGACGAGCGTGGCAATATTAGTTCGTTAATTATGAGTCCTTCAACGTTCTATACGCTTGTGAAAAAATACTTCCACCAATTTTTTAATACTATGAGAACTTATATTCATATAAAATTATATATGTTTACTTACGCGAGTCTTATATGCGCCTTACGTCATTTATATAAATTTTGATGTGTTTGTTGGTCAAAGCATAAATGATATATTGTGGTATAGGGTATCAATATTATTAAATGCAGATGGATAAAAAAAAGCTTACGGGATCGCCACGCACTGTCTTTCTTAAGCTGTTTTTCTTTCTAAAAACATGCATATGTTGTTTGTTGTTGTTTCTACTGGATATGAAAATAATCATACCAAATGCACAAGGGTGGTACTGATTTGATGCAGAGGCGCTCGTGGCACTTCTAATGGCTATAGTTGTGCCTCATGGAAGACCACAGAAAATTAATTTATATGTAAATCTGACATTTATTTGACAAAAAAAACAGCAAGACGTTTAAAATATTGCAGAAGTGGCACATCAGTGTATTAAGTGCTATGGGACAAAATACCATCTTAGCGGTGTACGAAGCTGCTTCAATTAAGAAAATTACATACGACCGTGCCCCTTCAAGTTAGCAGCTCAGAATGCGCCTAAAAACTTAGAAATTTATCCTATTTTAATCACTCAGAGTTATAACACTTAATAGGTTGCAATCCTTTACCCTGATTTGTAGTTTTAATTCACAGCCTAAAACCGCATGTGAATAGAAACATTTATTCCATAACCAAGAAATATTTGTAATCAAATTGCTTTTCCTATATTGTTTCAAACAATGAACGTATGTAACTGGGTGAATATAAAAAAACTGATAAATGATTCATAATGTAATCATTATAATGTTCTCAGAACAGTGGATTATATTGTCATTGTTACTATCGCGTGTCGTTGGCTTGATAAATCGACACCGTCATCTTCTGCCAACAAGTGTCAAACTTTTAATCTATAACACTTTATTTTTCTCTCATATAAACTACTGCCACCTGGTTTGGGGTAATAGTACAAGTACAAACTTAAATAAAGTACTTCTGTTGCAGAATAAAAATCTAAAGAAACATTTCCAATGTCCCATACGACTGCCCTAGTGAACCCATATTTAAAAGTTTAAAATGTATTAATGTTAATACCATATATAAATATCGTTTGTGTGTGTGTTAAAAATTTGTAGTGCAAGAAAAATTATTTTAATCTGATTGACCTGGCTTCTCTTGCTCCAAAAGTGCCAATTTACATCACTGGAAGTTTGAAAAATTGAAAGTTACGTAAAATTAGAACGACCTATACTGAGCAAGTGTTATCTTATACGCTTCCAAACCTACTTAATTTTCTTAGCTTGAGAAATATTCATCATAAGCTAGACCACTAATAACCGAAACGACGACAATCTTTCTGCTTACCATCCAAGGAAACTCTCCCATTTTTGCTCGACGTCCTCCGACGATAAATTTGCTTTTTCTCACATTGCGGCGAGTGCCACAACCAGGTTCATTCAGCGCGGTACTTTCATCTAATATTTCAAAAAGGGCAAAACGCCAGCTGAATAAATTAAATTAATAATTTTTGTTAGCTTCAATGCTGTGGCCATGCTTTTTGTTTTGTTTTTTCTAGCATTATCTCTTGAAAAATGTAGTATAATTCCAATACGCCTAATTTATTCGTGTCACTGTGACATCTGAGTAAAACTGGGTAATCTCAATCGTTGCTCAGGAATGAAAATTGTGACAATACAAACAAAAAACTATTTCCAACAAAAAATAATTTATTTATGGACAATGACGGGCACACTACTTTCTTATTTAAGAAATGTTAAGGCATAAAACAAACAATAAAGGCAAGCGTACTAAAGGTTCAAAGAACGTAAATAAAAAAAAAAACATCTTTATCATTCTTTACTGTACTTTCTTTCACATTAAAGGGTAACTGCAAAAAAAATAAAGTGTTCTTTTTTAACAACCTAATTGGGACAAGCATGTCTAAAAACAATTTTTTTTTCCTAGTTTTTTTTTTTTTTTAACAGCGATATTTATTGCGCGAGACTGATTTTAGTTTGCGGCTATTTCGTCCGTCTTAAATCGCGCGCCACACAGTGGGTATTATACGTCACGGAGTGGCTGCTGTACGCTGACCTGATTCACTGCGCGTGGGTATGCGCGAGGGAGCGTGATCACGTGGCAAAAGTGTGGCTGGCCCAAAGAATACGTGGCTTCCAGAGCACTGTCATCTTCGGGGTGAACGAGTTGGGGAAAGCAACTTTTGGCTGAATTTTGAGCGACGGGCTAATCTCCAAGGGGGAGAATGGCTGTGTCCGGGTGCACAAATGAGAGTCTGAGCAAGAGGGGACTTTCCCCTTTCCGTCTTGAACTGTTTGGTAGAATGCGCGATTTATGAGTTGAGATAGAAAGCTAAACAGGAAAAAGTTGAAAAAGCGTTTCACGACCCCTTTAATTTGTTCACTGTAAACGTCCACCACCTGCTTGCACCGCTCTAATAAATTGCAACGCAATAAGTTGAAAAACTGATTATTCTGGGTCGTCTAAAGAGCTTCAAACTCGTTAGTTAACATGTTGTATTGTGTGTTTCCGAACTACGCTCAAGTCAAAGTCGAGCTCTGACCAGTGAACTGTGTGATGCGTACTCATCTACTCAAATATGTTTTTTTAAGGCGCCAATGCACCTACTGTTTTTTTTTTATGTTTTTTACGAATATTTATTAGTTTAGACATAACTGACGCCGCCTGACGGAAAACAGGATTCGAGGATTCATACGGTAAAAACATGTGTGCATTTAGGGAGGAGCAGAGAGAATTGGTCTAGCATGGTCTTGGCGACGAAAAAACAAGCCACAATAGACACAAAAGTGACTTCGGAGCAGACTTGGAAGTAATCCGTTACAAGTAAAGAAATGTAAAAAACGCTGGTGAATGATATCCATAGTAACCCTGAGACGTGGGAAAATAAAAAATAAAAAAACGGACAGAACAACGAAATCTCTAACACAGCTTGAACTTTATTTAACGACCATCATCCTCCATCACAATTTAAAAGACTTCCTCGCCCACTACACAGTGTGCCCTAACCCTCAACCTATGCCGACAAACGCACACAAAAGCAAATACACCCAAAACACAAAGGGACACTTTCCTTTACTTTTTGAAAATGTAATTTGTAATGTAATCTCATTCTTTTTTCAGTAACGAATTACTGAGATTACTCGTTACAATTCTTCCGTCCCATCAAAGAGAGAAATAGAGTGAAAGAAGGACAATGCAACGGCCTTCGCGCTTTTAGCATGCTAACACAAGACTTGGGTGAGGGGCTGGCGTGGGAAAGGAAAGAAATTCACGGAAAGCACGAGAGCCCAGCCAGAGCCCGTTTCGAGACTCGTTCGTAGGGTCAGCCATGCTGGGCGGATTCGACTGTCTACATGAAGGCAACAGGCATCGACTTCTCGGAAAACAAAGGGACTGCTTCGACCACACAAAAGATCAGAAAACTAATGGCCCATAAAACCGTCGCGTGGGATTCGTGAGGACTAGGGCCGCGAACACTGTGACCGTGGTGCATACGTTCGCTTCCCTCCCCCTCTCGCCTCCTCCTTTCTTCCCCACCCCTCTGAGTTTTGTCCCACAAATACCAACCAGTTTTTTTTCGTTTTTTTTTTTTTTGTTACACAAAACCGTCTTTTGCTTGTCAATGTTTCTACCTACGACCTACCCCCCCCCCCCCCCTTTTCCCGTCATACGCGAAAAAAAAGCTGTAATTAGACCTCGCCCCAGTTGATCCTTGGCATCGCTGCAAAAGCTAAATACTGACTGGACCAACCAGCTATGTAGCTTCTTTCACTTGACTTCGCACTAGCGGATGCATAGGGACCAAGGCGCCCTGTGCATGAATACTATTAACCCTCTCCCCCCCCCCCCCCCCCCTTCTATTCTTACAACGCTTGCACGCACACACAAATGCATAAAACAAAAGCATGAGGAGTACGATGGCAGCAATTTATTGGAACAAAGAAAAAATTAGCGTCAACCCTGCTGTCAGTTTAGACAGTAGCTTCCGGCAGCAGGCAATAAGCTGGTCGGGAAGCACAACAAAACGGCTTGGGATATGCAAGCTGGGGTTTTCGTCAGCGGAATGCGCCTGCGGGAACTTATACCGAAAGTTTAGGGAGAGGAACACAGCCCGAGCTTTCTGAGAATAAACAGTGGCTGACTTGGACACTGGAGTTCAGAAGCCGCCTGTAAACGCGTGAAAGACATGAAAGCGTGCTGTTCACTGAAAATTTTGCGTTTTTAAATAATTCATAAATGACAAAAATCAGTTCAGCTGAGAGAGTGTGCATTAATATTTCGTGTGACGTCTTGGTTCTGATAACTTTGGTGATCAAGAAAGAAGATCAAGTGGGTCATTTAGTCGAATAACAGCCTTCATCAAAAAGGAGTCTTTGAAATGTACCCAGACGCAAGTACCGCATCTTGGTCTCACAGCCAGTCCCATTTAGTATTTAGGCAACATGCAGCAAACATAGAAAAACCATATCTTTCTGGCGAGTAGTGTTTTGAAGCTCGCCGATGCCAAACTCGGATTAATTCAATTGGTGTGCGTGCCTTCACCGCCCAAGTGCATTCGTCGCAGGTTCATGGGATTTGGTTCTGTCACGGTGCTATACAGCGCAAGGCTCGTTTATCTGGAGCACCTGCTTAAGTTCCTTATAAACACGCAGTACTTAGTGTGTTTTTGGTGTTTCTTTGGAGTAACGAAAAAAGTAATCCAGTAAAGTAACGAAGTAATTATTCGATTACTTTTTATGGGGAGTAGTTTGTAACGGTAATCTATTACTTTTTAGGCCAAGTAATTGTAACTGTAATTAATTACTTTCTTGAAGCAACGATCGCAAGTTTGCTTCGGAGGAGCCCAATGGAGGTCACTGCGGCTCAATGGAGCCAGAAAGGTCATGCTTCCTTGAGCGAGAGAGTGATTGCGCTCGTTGGGAAAGTGGTTCCGAGATATCACAACTAAACTGCCGGAACAGGCGATTTTTGAAAATGGCCCATTTTAGATTTTTTATTTGTTTTGCTTTTAAGTTTCTACGATTGCATCTGGATATCTTCGCCTGAGTTCTGAAACAGTAACTGCATCTCTAATGGTGAGATGCCGTTGGCGCAATCTTGGATCCAGTTATTTCAAGTTTGTTCACTTTAACTGATTCAGGCAAAAAATAGTTCAGTTCAGCTGTATTTATCGGCTCAATGACATCTGGCGCCGCTGTATACTCCCCGTTGATCGTGATTAAGTCTTGTTTCATTAGCTCACTGTCAGTTGAGAATGCCCGTGTAACAGGATTATTATAACCAATTTTATGCAAAGTAAGATTTTGTTAATAAAAATCTCTAGAACCGTAGTTCATGCTTACTTGTCTCGAATGTTCCGTAAAGGCAAGTCAGCAGGAGGATGAGTTTCATTGCAAACTGTCGATGTCTGCACATTCGCTCAAGGTGCTTCTGGTGAATATAGTGCTCCAAGACTGCCAAATTGAAGACATATGCACTAAGCGTGAAAGTTTTCAGTGCCTCTATCGGCCTGCTTTCAGGTTGAAAAATATCTCAATTTTCGAAGAAAACATGTGGGGCACCTATTTATTATACAAATAATAAAATTAATTCTATAAATAAGCAGGCATAACTAAAGACATGGTTGAAAAAAACACGAAACTGCGGGTAAACGACACAACACTAAAAAGTCTAGTGTTGTGTCGTTTACCCGCAGTCCCGGGTTTTTTTCAACCATGTGCAATGTACACCAGCTCGTTTGCGCCCTTACTTTTTGTTCATAACTAAAGACACAGCCATTAATGGTTATCGAAGCAAATAGTAGTGAGGTTTGTTGGCAGACCATTTAGTAGAAACCATAGATGAAGAAAACAAGCGACTGCGACGTACGTTAAACACAAAGGCAGGTTTAGAGGGGTGGAGGGCGATTAATTTTTTATAAAGAGAACACACACCAGATCTTGTTTTTGTGAAGAAAAAAAATTGTTCCAGGAGAAAATGAAATGATCTTCGTCCGTGACGTCACATTCACATTCATTTGTGGTGTTACATCTCTTATCAAAACACCGCCCCCCCCCCCCCCCCCCCCCTTATGTCTGACACCTAAATTCGCCCCGGCTTAAACAAGTGAATTTTCGAGGAACACTAAGGATGTGCAACAGTAAAACGGCGCTTTATTTGTTTTATTCGATTGTGTGTTTACCTAAATTATTATTATTATTTTATTACGTTGTGCCTAATCAAATATCAAATCAAAGGCCGATCTCTCCAGACAGTTCGACTACGCCACCGCTGCCGCAGTGCATCGAGGGAACTTTCGTCTTTCTGCACGTGCAACCACCTCGCTGGAGCTCTTGCGCGCGTGGAGCACGAGGCGGCACGAGGACTCGCGTGCACGGCAGTCTGCCTCCTGGGAACTAAAGCTATGGCGGCGGCACGGGTGCCCCGAACGCTTACTAAGGTCGGTATACTGTTGTTTGTGGGCACAGAAATAAATGCATGACAATGGTATTTGCACTATGGAATCAAGAAAAAAATGGTTCCTTAATTTTATAATTTTCTACATTTTCTTTTTTTTTTTTTCTTTTTCTGAAGCCAAAGGATTGTTTTATAAATTATTCTTGAAAGATTCGTTGGGCGGACGGTTTTCAGATCATGAGAATTACGTTTTCAATACGGATGGGCCTATGTATTATTTTAATGTTCTCGCACGTCTCGTTTTTTTTGTTATTTTTTTTCCCCCTGGAAGCAATTGCTTATATATAAAACATTTGTTTTCGATTCGTCGTCTTTATCATAAATGCATGAAGGGTGTTACACCAACATTCGAGAATAACAAAAAACAGGTTCATTAAAATAAAAAAAAATATATTTCCTTCTGGGTAATGTTTTCTGACGTGACAACCATCAGGGTGTGAATGATGAATTATAATTAAAAAATTACTTACAGCCTCCTAATATATTTTTTAAATATGTTTATTCTCTCGATTTGACCCGTTCCGACTAGAAATTTCTTGTGCGTCCTCCATCTATTCACCAGTAGTTGTTAGGAGTAAGTACCGTGAACTGTTCTCCCGCTATTTAACGGCTAAGTTAGGCAGTTTACTTCCTACCGAAACTAAAAAAATTACACCATCCTCCCGAGGGGAACCATGGGGTGATGCGGAGCAACGTTCCATCGCACTTCATCGGAAGAACGGTGTGAAGTGGAGTCAACAGCGGTGAACTGAACGCGCGCAGAAATTGGTTTGCTCTTTATGTTTATACAGCCTTGATGGAGATGCGCCTCAACGGGTAATCGGTCTCTGAGCCGTAGATGAGAAATTTAGCCAGTGCAGTACAACCGCTAACCTGGGATTTTTAAAGTGCATCACGCAGTAGTGATCACACGAACACGTGCCGGTACGAAACTCATCCAGATCGAAACGGGCGGGGGGCGGCGGGGACTCAAACCCAGAAGGTTCCCAGCGCAAGCTTTCGCTCCACGCTCCGAGCTGGGACGCGTTAGCCCACTCGGCCACTTCCTCACCTTGAACGTACGCAGCGCGCTACCGCTGCTTATTCGCGTCTCCAGCTCGACGCTCGCCCTCCCGCGGCGGAAGCGGGAAGCGCTCTAGTGAGGGTCCCCCGATTCTCCTGCTCAGCGGGCATGGCGGAACTGCTCGCGATCATGGCTCGCCAAATGTCGCTTCCGAATGCAAACAACACTCTTCACTGTCCCAACGTAGTGCTGCAGCCGGTATGGGATTGTACCTTACTGGAGAGGTTTAGTATTGCGCATAGAAGCAAACGCAAGCGGCGTGCGTTTGCGTTAGAGTTGCGTGCCCCACGTTGTGCGTGCGCCTCATCGCCATGCGCCATCCAAGACCGCAATTTCGGGCTCCGCGCACGCGCAGTGTGGAACGCGCAAAGCTAACGCAAAGACACAGCGCTTGAGTTCGCTCGTATACGCAATATTAAAACTTACTACTGTTTCACCGGCTTCCAACACCAACGAAACGTGCTGCAGTGAGCAGAGGTGCAAGCAGGTAGGCGTTCCTTCGAACTGGAAACGCTGAGATTTGAAAAACGCCGGCGAGCAAATACAAAAGTAAATAAATGTTACGAAAAAACTAGTAACTAAAAAAAAGGCTTTTTTTAACTTTTGGGCATTTGGTCTGAAAGTATATTGGCGGCGACTTTGGACGTTTCGCCGATTGTCAAAAGTCGCGACTTTGATAGCACAATATACTTTACCCACAATTAATGTAATTTTACATGGATTTCTCACATTAGCTAGAATGTTTTCATTGATTTTACACTATTTTTATTTTATTTGTAATTAAAATGCTGCAATTGGAACCAGTGATGATAATCAGCACAGTTTTCATTGTCATATTTCTTCGCGCGTTTAAAATTAGATCATAAGCAACAAATTATATTAGAGCTTGAAGAATTACTCATTCAAATATGTGAATTTTAATATTATTATTATTAATACAAATCGCGGCAATGTATGCCTCTTATTAACGCCCTGATCACGAGAATACTCTATTTAACCATAATAGTCTTTCCAGAAAGGTATAATTCTGTTTTCTTTTTAGCATATGAAAAACTCTGACATAGTTATCAAGATAGACTAACAGTTAAACGCTGGATGTAATATGAAGTCCTACGCGTCACGCGGTGCTATAAAAACGCACACATTTCAGCTGTCTGACTCGGATTCCGTCTTGGGTTGTTGCAGTGAGAGCAGCGTTTATTAGTTTATGCGTTTCGTGGACATATCGTAAAAATTGGAATTATTATCTTATTCTTGTGCTGGGATAATTGTCATTATTTCCCATGACAATTATCTGAGCGAGAAAAAGGCAGCGAGAACGCACAGATATCAGCACTGATTTTTTCAACAACTACGAATATCAGCCTGGATCGAACAGTATGTCACAAAATAAAGTTTCCGCAAACAACTTTTTTAAGTAAATAATTACGATGTGAGACACATCTTGAGTCATGAAAGAATCCGAAATTAAGACCTCTGTCGAGAAATTAAATCCAAAATAGAGGTAAGTTTCGGTTTCGCTCCAGAATTAGAACGCGCATCCTTCCGTAACTAATGCGCTAAACACCGTTCTTGTTTTCAGGTTAAAGAGGTGACCTGCGCTCATAGAACATTAGCTTACTCGTATTACCAGAAATAATTTATGTCGCTCAGTGAAGCCAGCACACTAGACAGGCTCAACAGCGGCACGCATCTCTGACCCTCACTAAACCCGCCATCTTGGAAAATGAGTGGCGCCACCTATAGTTAGTTGGAGTCACGAATATTCACACTTGAAGGAGAGGAGACTAGAGGAGGAGAGTTGCGCATGCGCGCGCGGTGTGGGTAGAAGCGAACGCACGCGAAGTGCACGCAGCTGGTAGAGAGAGAGAGAGAGAGAGCGGAGAGAGTAACGCGCAGCTGTTGGAGAGAGGGAAGGAGGAGAGATGCGCATACGTAGTGTGAGTGCGGACTACAACGCCGTGGGACATAGACCCGAGCAAGAGATGCTCCGCATCTAAAAAACAACAACAAATGCTGAGTTTATCGACCAAGAACAGACTGTTGATAAACAAGCGCAGTAACCAAACTCCAGTGAGGCGATGCATCTGCGCATGCGCAGTGCCGACAGCAGCACCAGACATGTACAAATTACTCAAAAAAAGGTAGTTAAGTTACTGAGTATCGACGCCAAAAGTAATTAGAGTAGAGTAGAAATTACGCATTTGTTATAGTAATTGAGTAAACTAATAACTACTGTAAAAAGTAGCGAGTTACTGTGAAGTTACTTTCGAAGTTATTTTCTTATATTTTTGTGGTAGCAAAAAGGAACAGCAGTTTTGATCACTGAAAAACAATGCGAGCCTAAAATTAATGCAGTCTATTTATGGCTTGCGTTTTCGCCAAAATAGTTTATTCGCTGGCAGAAGCAATTGACTTTCAAAGTTCTTGATAGGAGAGTTTTCCCTTTTTCCTTCTAAAGACGTCCCCAGCCAAGCTAAAAAGACGTTCAATTGACGGGCTGGATGAAACGGCAGCATTGAATTTGAGAAACAGGCTGTGCAGGGTCGGGTAAGCGAGTGTCGGCATCTTAGGTATCCATGACGAAACATGTAAGGTTTGCCTCGGGTAGAGGGTCTTTTATAACAAACTTTCCTCCTTTTTTCTTTTTTTTCTCGTCAAGTTGAGATTGCTATGACTGGCCCCTCTTTATTCCGACGTCGTTCTGAGAGTACGCTGAGCGAGTGCACCAGACCGCCAAGGGTTCAAATCTCGCGCCACGACGA
This sequence comes from Ixodes scapularis, assembly GCF_016920785.2. NCBI lineage: Eukaryota > Metazoa > Arthropoda > Arachnida > Ixodida > Ixodidae > Ixodes > Ixodes scapularis. Next base: position 62,636,885 of record NW_024609836.1, read on the forward strand.
TGAGATCATCCGGACGACTGCGCGTCCCGTTGTAGTGCTAGTGCTACGCTCCTGGAAAAAAAAAAATTGTTTTTGTTTAACAGAAGATGAAGTTCATCTTCTGTTAAACAAAAACACCAGACATGTACAAATTACTCAAAAAAGGTAGTTAAGTTAAGTTACTGAGTATCGACGCCAAAAGTAATTAGGGTAGAGTAGAAATTACGCATTTGTTATAGTAATTGAGTAAACTACTAACTACTGTAAAAAGTAGCGAGTTACTTTGAAGTTACTTTCGAAGTTACTTTTTTATATTTTTGTGGTAGCAAAATGAACCGCAGTTCTGATCAATGAAAAACCCTGCGAGCCTAAAATGAATAGAGTCTATTTATGGCTAGCGTTTTCGCCCAAATAGTTTATTCGCTCGCAGAAGCAATTGACTTTCAAAGTTCTTGATTGGAGAGTTTTTCCTTTTTCCTTCTAAAGACGTCCCCAGCCAAGCTAAAAAGACGTTCCATTGACGGGCTGGATGGAACGGCAGCATTGAATTTGAGAAACAGGCTGTGCAGGGTCGGGTAAGCGAGTGTCGGCATCTTAGGTATCCATGACGAAACATGTAAGGTTTGCTTCGGGTAGAGGGTCTTTTATAACAAACTTTTCTCCTTTTTTCTTTTCCTTCGTCAAGTTGAGATTGTTATGACTGGCCCCTCTTTATTCCGACGTCGTTCTGAGAGTACGTTGAGCGAGTGCACCAGACCGCCAAGGGTTCAAATCTCGCGCCACGACGATGAGATCATCCGGACGACTGCGCGTCCCGTTGTAGTGCTAGTACTACGCTCCTGGAAAAAAAATTGTTTTTGTTTAACAGAAGATGAACCGAGGTATACTTCGCCGCTGACGCCGGGTCCAACAAAAAGATCTCCCAAGGGTAACTCCCAATCCTCACCGGCGACTACAATATTCTGACGCGCCTGACACGCCTGACAAGTAAATCGTTTTTAAAAAAGAGGAGGTCTCCCAGGGATGGAGGTTCGGAAGGACGCGAAGGATTACGTGAACAAGCATCGTCGCTCGTATACAGTTGCAGCTGGAAGCTGGAACGTGCTCCCATGAACGGATTATCCGTGCCAGGGTTTGTGCGCGGGGGAGTCCGGCTTTGCAAAGGCGTATGCGCTGACGACAAGGCGACCATGGGAACAGGCGCCCAGCTGCGAGGTCATTCCAGTGGCCACTCCCGTTGAACCTAACGCTTGAGCCAGAACTCACTAAAAACAGAAAACACGAAAACAACAACAACTCTCGGAGTGTCCTCGTCTTTCACGGTTCCAGCTGGAAACGCGGCGCCTGCGTGCATTACAGGATTAGGTCAATACCTGACCAAGGCTTGCTAAGCATCTCTTCCTGCGTTCGTGCGTGCCGGTGTTATATATTGGCTGCTCGTCGCCACCTTGGCCCAAGGACGCCTTCCCGGACAAGGGGGCCCCTTGTTCGGGAATGCCACTTCATCTGCCGGCGTCTTATTCATTTCTGCGCTCAAACGTTCGTGATAGGCAAAATTAGCACTATATAATTTCGAAAGTAGTTAGTAATTTGAGTAGAAGTTACCTGAAAAAAGTAGTTAAATTAAACTACTAATTACCCAACCAAAGTTGTTTTTGAAAGTTACCAAAATACTCGAAAAAGTAGTTAAACTACAGTAGTTTGAGTAGAGTAGTTGAACTACGTCCAAGTCTGAGATGAACCGCAGTATACTTCGCCGCTGAAGCCGGGTCCAACAAGAAGATCTCCCTAGGGTAACTACCAATCCTCACCGGCGACTACAATATTCTGACGCGCCTGACATGCCTGACAAGTAAATCGTTTTTAAAAAAGAGGAGGTCTCCCAGGCATGGATGGTCGGAAGGACGCGAAGGATTACGTGAATGTGCTCCCATGAACGGATTATCCGTGCCAGGGTTTGTGCGCGGGGGAGTCCGGCTTTGCAAAGGCGTATCCGCTGACGACAAGGCGACCATGGGAACAGGCGCCCAGCTGCGAGGTCATTCCAGTGGCGTCTCCCGTTGAACCTACCGCTTGAGTCAGAACTCACTAAAGACAGACAACACGAAAACAACAACAACTCTCGGAGTGTCCCCGTCTTTCACGGTTGCAGCTGGAAACGCGGCGCCTGCGTGCATTACAGGATTAGGTCAATACCCTGCGTTCGTGCGCGCCGGTGTTATGTTTTGGCTGCTCGTCACCACCTTGGCCCAAGGACGCCTTCCCGAACAAGGGGGCCCCTTGTTAGGGAATGCCTCTTCATCTCCCGGCGTCTTATTCATTTCTGCGCTCAAACTTTCGTGATGGGCAAAATTAGCACTATATAATTTCGAAAGTAGTTAGTAATTTGAGTAGAAGTTACTTGAAAAAAGTAGTTAAATAAAACTACTAATTACTCAAATAAAGTTGTAATTGAAAGTTACCAAAATACTCGAAAAAGTAGTTAAACTACAGTAGTTTGAGTAGAGTAGTTGAACTACGTCCAAGTCTGAGCAGCACCACCGCAGTGGCGTGACGTCAGAGTGGTTAGTTGGTTTATATATATAGCCACTATAACAGCTTAAGAAACGCAGGGTGCGGTCTATCATGTTCACGAGCTTCTTGCTTCGCGATTGTTTCTTCTGCTTTCTAACCGGCGAATGCAGCAACCTCATTGGCTGCGTAGGGATAATATGGTTATGTCACGGCACTGCGGTGGCGCTGATGTCGGCACTGCGCATGCGCAGATGATTCGCCTCGGAGGAATCTTGTTTCTGCGCATGCGCAATGCCCACCAGACCCGATGTGGGCAAACGAGGGCTTGTTTCTAAAACAGTACGTGTGTGGTTACAGTGTCCTCACTAACCTAAATTGCCAGAATATATTGCGGAGTAGTGGAGCAGATGTCAGTTTTATCGTTTTTATTTTTTTTTAACAGTTATGGTATAGTTTGAGGATAGGCCACGAATATCTTATTGAACTGTGTCAGATAAAAGGAAAACTTTGCACGTTAATAGTAATCTCAGGTGATTAACACTTTGCACTCCTGATCTAACATTCGTCGCTGTCAACGACCTCATTCAGAAAGAACCCTTTTTATTTTTATTTCAAGTGTTTTTTTTTTATTCATATCATTCGTAAAATACCCTGTGTAACGTAAACAACGTTTATATATATTCTTCTAAAAAACCTCCACAGTGATTATTTGTATAAAAAAGTACAAGTTATAAGTTCTTTAGCTGTTTACTCGATATTGTTTTAGTAGAGTTCAAGAAGAGCGAGTTCAATGCAGAATTTTTCGAGTCGCACTTACAGCCAGCTGACACTGTTTTTTGTGTTTCTCAATTTTGCGTCGTCTCCCGTGCCTCAAAACCTGAACCCCAAACTTAATGGGGGAATTCAGGATCCACCTAAAGAGCGGTCCGGCCCCAAGCGACAGAGTTCTCAAATCTTCCTTGATCAACCATATCGCGGTTGTAAGTTTCAGATCAGGGACAAAGACAAAGACGCCGATGCCTCAGAACATGTGGGGTTCCTTTGTTTTGTGGAGCTACAGCTTATGTTATCGTGAATAATTCCCAGCCCACAAGTCTTCAAGTAATTTAATACCCCGATAATTATGGCATACAGGTAAGTCGATATTTTGAGGTATTTGTATCACAATAACTTCTTCACGGGGCGTAACATTGAGACGGACAATATTCGTTAGAAACGAGTTATGAAGACTTACCTACTTTCGTGTCGACGTGTGATAAAATCGGGCGTAGCAATCGGTAAAGAGAAAACCTATGTCTACCTATGTCGAGGTATAGAGGTCGTATTTATGCTGCGGCATCCCATCGGAAAGAATCTTTGTTGGCTTATCTTTAAAAAATGTTCGCACCCCAAGATATCTTGATTTACTTATCACATGTTCATAGATACCGTGTCCTGAAAAAAAATACAAATATTTTTAGCCTGTAAAATAAACGACACAGCCTTCACTTAGGTGTAGTGCCAGCACTCCGACGCAGATGCCAAAGTTTTAGAACAAACCGTTATCCTATGCAAAATTTATAAGTCGTTTTCTGAAAACTTCAGTAAGAAAATGGGGTCCGATATTTTGGTAACTGGCGCCGTTCGGTTTCATATATTTGAGCGCTCCATCGGTAAGTTCTGAAACTTTGGTATTTGTTTGGAACCGTTAGCGCTACATTGGCGAAGATAATGCGTTCGCTGATGCGTAATCTAGTTTGCGGTAAAAAGATCCCTGTAAATTTTGCGGAAGAACATCTTGTACTAAATACTCTCTTGCGTGACGCGTGTCGCCCATTAATTACCGGCATACATTAGTCATTGTAGTTCTGCGTGATCCTGAGGTTACACCATTAACAAAAACATTATCAAAATTTTATTTATCAGAACTTACGCAATCCTTTAACGTCCAGTAAAAGGATCTAGTAAACAACATAAGCAACTTCTTAGGACCCACCACATTTTTTTTATCTCTCAATATGTTTGAAACAGTCAGGTCTTCCAGTTTTGTTCGCTTGAATGTCGTTCACGAAACGCACTCGGTCGTCATTCTGAATCAGCAGGTACACATTTAAACGGAGGACGTGGAGTGAAAAATACGTGTAGAAAACGTATAGGCTTCAACAGGTCATAACAGTTATGTTTGTACTCGTGCCGATTAAATGCTGCAATTAGTCTATGTGACCTATAGAAGAGCAGAACATGTTTGTTTGTTTGTTGTTTTAACCCGAGCTACTTTTTACTTTTAAAAAAATACGCAATTTGAGGTTTCCGGTATCCTTCAACTCACATGCCGTCTTCCGACTGACATCATCAATGACACCTACAGGGCCAAGGGTGGTAAAGAACGGAGAAGAACGCGGCAAATCCGGGGCGCTGACACCGATGGGCCCGAGAGAAAGAACGAGAAAGGGAGCGACAGAAGAGCGGTGGAAGAGAGCAGACAAATCGTTAGACGTGTTAAGTTTCGCCGCAACGGCTTGAAATTACTCGAGCAGTTGTCAGTTTTATTTTTATACAATGCGCGATTCCGGCTTGCCAAGTAAAAAAAAAAAAGTACATGAGTGTAATCGTGTTCAGATCTCTCTTTTTGAGAAGTGTTAAGATGTGAGTAATACGCACTTCAAAACACTTTCAAGGGTGTAAATTAATTTACAATGTTGAAAACGTTATGCCTTGATGATATCCTAGACCTAGAGCCTTGCTAGGGGCAAAGTGATGATCGCATCGCGCACTTCAGAAGCATCAGTTGAAGACAATGTAATTACGACGTGATGAAACTTCATCCGTTGGGGCTTGATTTGACGAAAGAAAAACTGCGATTCCTGCGTCAACAGAAACTGTTGCACGAATGGCCAGAATGATGGAAGGCGAGCGACCAGGCAGCGACTCTAAGAAAATCAGCTACGGAACGTCCACCCTTCGCCATTGCTATTCAACTCTGTGTACTGTTTGTAAGTCCTGAGTCACCCAATCAGAGCATTCTGCGTTTATTCACATTATTTACAAATAAACTGGACAGCGCTATGTGTCTGAGGTTACAATCGAAGGTACTAAGAGAATCACGAGAGCCAATGTGTCCCCTTTTGTTTCTATCGACACGGGGGACAGCCACTGCGAGTTCTACCCACGCATCTTGCAATGTCTATTGAATTAAAAAACAGACACACCAATGTTTGCTCAAGGATAGCATTTACTTCAGCTTCTACAGTCTATCAGCAATCCACTCTCTATAAGTGCTAACTTTGGTGAATACCACAGAAGCATACTTCTTCCCCGGACCATGGAAGGAAACGATTCCAACCTGCAATGACTTGCGAGTCCTTGTCACAACAGCAGGACCGCCAGAATCGCCCTAAGATTGAGATAATAAGACAAATGCACAATTAGTGTGACGTCGCCGGCAGTGACCTAATTAAAAATCTGAAGACAAATGGCCGTTTCGAAAATCGCTCAAGTTCAGAAGCCATTTTTTTTTAAATCATTATTTTCTCTTGCTTAAGTTGTTGTATACATCAAGGTATTGCAGTTCTCTTTTTTGTTTGTTTCTTTTTACAAAAAAAATCCGCAGAGACACTTAAAACTGCTTACGTGTGGGAATGCGAAAGCATTGTAGTCCCTTTGGTGAAATGTTTTCTATTGATGTCTTTGATATGCATTAAAGTTCTAGTTGCTGATTCAGTGTGCGTGCTTGCGTTGGCCACAGAGCAGAAAAATTCAGACCTTCCGCAACGCACTGAGAAGCATTGGATGCGTCATCATTGATGAGCTCAGCTTGATGTCTGCGGACACACTCATTCTGGTCGACATCCATTTCTATGCGCCTCAACGAGGCATTCGGAGGTTACCATGTCATCATTTCCGGAGATTCCTCCGGTCAGAGCGTCCGGGGTGTACAAACGGTCGTCCCTAATGAGCAGCGTCGTCAACAGAGTTCGGATTCTATGGCATGGCATACCTGTCATTTTATGCACTCATAACGTGGCACCACCTCCTCCACATTGGCTGCGCCATCACGTGCCCTATGATGCACGGACTAGGCCACACATTTAGTCAGCCAGATGGCTGCGACGTGACGTGTGCAATGGCGCACGAAGTAGGCGCACCTTTAGTCAACCACAAGTGTGGAGCCGCCGTGACGTCGGTGAAGCGTGTTCGTCCTGCAAGCCGAAGGCCCGGATTCGATTCTCACCCAGCCCCAAACGTACCGATTTTTTTTTTTTTCAAAGCCGTTAATTTACTTTGTTTTCAAGACCCTTCCTTAGAAATTTGACGTCAAATTGAGCATTTTTGACGCGTTTTTATTCTTGGCGCCGTCGGCCATTTTCGGTACCATCGCTTAGTCACGCCACCGACGCCGACTCCGGATTTTCGTGTAAAGGGTATATAATGCTTGCGCATTCAAAAACACCTGAAATATTACCGTAATATCACGAGAAATAGCCAACCTAAAACTGAAAGAAAATTGGTTCAAAATGAGGAGCAGAAAGTAGAAAAAAATACTAGTTTTTGATATTGTGACCCGCGAAACGTGTGAACGCAAGGAACCAAAAACGACAGTCCTTCCGGTAAGCAATGTTAGCTGATTTCCCGCGGTAGCACCATTTCTGCTGAGGTCACTATTAGCCACGCCCTGCACTTACTAGAAATCGGCATTTTGACGGTGGTTTCAATAGAAAAAGCAAATCATGCTAAAAATAGGGGCGGGTTATTTTCGAAAATGGGGCATCTCGCGGGATATTAAGGTACTTCAAGTATCGGTGCCTTGCCGACATACCAAAAAGGAGAGAGGTAGAATCATCCGGGAGAGGTTCTTCTACAACACGCATCTTAGACTCCAGAAGTGTTGTTAAAATGGATCTGCGGTTACCCTTTAAATCGGCTCACTTCGGGATGTAGGGTTTAAGTATCGGTGTTTCTTATCTTGCGTGTTCCAATTGTAATGTTTGTAGGTTGATGAACACTATAGCACTCAAAGCCATAGTGGCGCCGCTCATGCATCATAATATCTGCGGGCATTATCCGGGGATAATCTGCTGACCCGCATGAATCATGTTCGAAACATGCACACTAATGTATGAACATGTCTGTAAACTGTCTTCTGTATGGGTGCATTAATACTGTGACTGAGGGTTCGTTGAAAACTATGTCGAACATTTTCTAATTTAGCCGTGCTTATCGAATAGGAGGCTCGTTCGATATACATATCGTTGTTGCCTGTAGATAATGGTTTCTATATAGTATCTAACTTTATATATCTTATTAGGCACATCAGTCAAAAATCACAAGCTTGTACACAACACCATGAAGAAATGAACTATACTTTTATACTGAAAAATATATATAAAGGAGTCGAGGAAACACGAAGTGGCAACCCTAGTTATTGACAGCTCGACTGACAGTCTAGGCTAGGTGGCGCAAGCGATCGCCCATTTTAGAGTGTACAGCCATTAGCATCCCATCTATCCATACATAAAAAAACGCAGAGCGTGGCGAATCCCGAACGTAACATTATCCCTCTCCCCAGCCATGCATGTTGCAGAATCCGAATCGAATATGAATACCGAAGAACGTATAGCGAAGCAAGAAGCCCGTACATAATGGTATTGCCCTGCGATTCTTAAAGGGGCACTAAAGTGCTTTTTGAGATCCTCGTTCTATGGTCATCACTAAATCTACAAGCTCTAAGTATCCTAAAAAAAACAAAATTACATTCAAGTGCAGCCGATTTGCATATTTAAAAAAGTGTTAAAATTTCCCGAATTATACGGTGGGCGCAAAACAACAGACGGCACAACCGAACCTTGCTGAATATGGACTGCGCGTGTCAGCCCCTCGCGAGCGATGGCTTCTAGCGTAGACGAGCGGTGTCCCTCTTGTCCACGCAGGCGCCCATCGTTCTTCAGTGGCTGACAGGCGTCGTCCGTCGTTCGAACATATTCGATTATGCTGATGATGCTCCTCCTTCCCTTTGAAACGTGCAGGGTCGAACCAGGTTTATGCCCAGGCTCAGGTATGTGCGAAGCTTAATGCCCCCTGAGGTGCATCTACCTCCACTGTTCCTCCAGTCCTCTTTTAAAGTTTACCAATGATTTATGCAGGCCACTGGAAGTTACCTGCAACTCCCTTATGGGGCAATTTGTTTGGCTTTGCCCGGCATGATTTGTTGAAAAGCCGAGCGCTTCAGCAAGCAACAAGGGGCCCTAAGAATGTATGTCATTGTTCTGCGATCGGGATGGCAGGAGTCCCGCGCAATCGAGCGCAATATGTTTCACCGTTTCGTCGTGGGCCCCGCACACACTGCAAACACTCAAAGTCTCTGGTGTCAAACCGAGGTCTGTAAGGCGGTGTCTGTAGGACCCCGGTGCATGGCTCAAACAATAAGTTGCTGCCGAGGCGGTTATCGTACAGTCGTACTTCCGAGGCGATGGTTCTTTTTGGTAGGTCAAGTACATCCCTAACATCGACTTAGTTTGTGCGTCTTGAAGCGAATGTCGGGACTCCTGGTTGCGGACCATCTTCCTTACCTCTTTCGTCCGTTACATTCCTGTTGACGCCTGAACTGGGTCCGAAAATAAACCGTACTTTTGTTCAAGTTGATAAGGACGCTTCTGCTAGTGGTTCCGTAGTCCAGTCAAGTTAACATTCGTAAACAACCTTTTGGCCCATCGGCAGCTGTCCCTAAGGCGAAAGCGCCCGTCGTATGTATTTTTGCTTGTCGCCTTCCAAGCCTCGAAAGAGGACCAGCCGAGATCATCCTGGACTACCTCGTTGGCAATCGTTCCGTGGAAGCCTTTAGTGCTTAGCGTCCTACCTCTCGCTGCCTACACTTCATAAGGGCGCGGACATCTCCGGGGTCACACGCCACAGCCTTTGCAAACGTCAGGCCTGGCGCCACTGCTTTCCACAGCTCCCACGAAACGATGAACCTGTTGCAACAACAGATGCTGTCTTCGCGAAGAAGGTTGGCTCCTCGTATAGTTCTTTGACGGAGGTGAGAGTGGTGATCCTGCAGGTAATCTGCCGAGAGTGACAGTGCGATGCCCAGGATACTTGCACGAATTACGGACTGGTAAATCGGGGATTAGACTGACCATGCCGTGCTTCCAGTCCTGAGTTATTCTCTCCCAAATGAAATATTATTGAAGCTTCTGCGAGTTGATCCCGGCAATCTTTCAGCAGTGCCCTGAACACACATGCCGGAATCTCGTCTAATCCCCGGGCGGTGTGGCTCCTAATATGCGCCAGCGCACGTATAACTGACAATCTCCCAATAGTCACGCTAATAATGATATCTGATGTATATCCCACATCTTGCTTGGGGCAGATATCCTGTAGTGTCGCTTTTCCGGAGGCGGGAACATCTCAATCCGATGATATGTGAGGCACTGTTTCAGCATCTCCTTTAGCGGTCCTGTGTCTAAAATTGTTGAACTAAAATTCTGCATGTCTGGTCTTCCCCTCTGTATTTTCGCCTGTCAACACTTCGGGGCGCTTAAACCCTGTACCTGATACCGCCGTCGGCTCGTTTTGTTTTCCACAATCACGGTTCTGCCGGTTATTGAGGCTGGCGCCCAAACCAGCGTTCACGACGTTTAAATGCTCCTCGGTCATCAATAGCGGCACTTCATAAGAAGCTGGGAAGCTTGTTTCTAGAAACCTAGAAGCCATACCCTGTTGGGCCTTCCTCCATTCCATCCGTTCTTTTATTTGTGGCTCGAGCAGTGTCACCTTCTGCTGCATTTGTTGTAGTGAGTTTCGATCCACCTCCGCTCGCTGAACTTGTTCGTCAAGACCATTCAGCCGCCATTCTAGCGCCAATTTCTCCTGCTCGTGCATTCTATACAGTTCAGCAAGCGAATAACAGTCCTTGCATGTGACTTGGGGCGGAACGTCGTTTGTCGCGGGCTGGTCATCGCTGACTTGGGAAATAGAAAGTTGCCATGTCTAATCTCTGCTCTTGTCTTCAGACGTTTCCTTTACCCCATTGGTAAAAGGCGTGGTCTTCGTGGATGAGAATATGTCGGTGCAGCCGACGAGCTGGTCTCCATCGTCCTTGGCAGCTATAGCGGTAAACCAGTAATTCAGGTCTTCGTTTGCCTCTACGCTGTGACCCCGAAGTTCCACCGAATAAACATCTGGCCTGATATCTCTGGAAGATTCCGTTGTAGCTTGTAGGCGTTCCATAAGTTAGTATTTGATGCCGGCAATAAAAAGACCTCATGCTTTCAGCTCTTTCAAGTATGTAACCTTAATCGCTGCGGTTGCCGTCTCTTAAAGGTGCAGGGTTCTTGTCCGATACTCCAGTCCCCTGTCTCCAAATGAACGTGACACAGCGACGCATGGCTATCGGCAAAAAGGGTTTCTTACACTCACAATCTGCTGGGGGGTTTCGGGATCGGGAAATGTCATCGAGGGAGCCCGGGAGGGCTACGCCGCCATTATACACACTGCAGGCCGATCATCCCGGTGGTTATAGTCTGTACCACATCCTGGGGACGTCGCGGTCGAGGGTTAGATCCGGGATCTAAATCCAGACCATGTCACCGTGCCGTCGCCCGAGTCGACGTCGAGGTCACCACCACCGCGAACGTCCGTCGTGGCCCGTTTCCCGTGCAAGAGTCCCTCTTCCAATCTCCCGTCGTCCGTCGTCCCATTTTCCCCCGTTGTTCCCGCGGTCGCCGCGCACCAGAGGCGACAGTCTTTTGTCTCCCACCGTGGCCGGTCTTCCGCTGGAGTTCCCCGTCTGGCTCTGCCGCAGCGCGTTCAGGTCCTCTGGCGCCGACGCTCTCCGAGAGGTGGGTCCGAGGAGTTCCACCGCCTCCGCCTCCAATGTCTTGCAGATGGCCCCCGATGGAGGAGGCACTAGGGCAGTAAAGACGCCGTCTTCGCCACGGAAGCGACTGTCAACCAGTCTCCGGGCGCCACCGTCCGGATGTTGACCAGATGGAGGCCAACAAGACCCCACAAAAGACGCATACTAAGAAAAAAAAACATTTTTTAAACAGCCTAGATAGAAAAGGTATGTCATTAAACAAAATTTACAACAACAACAGAAAAATGTGAAGCTATGCTTACGGCTCGGAACGAACTAACAGTTGGCGTCCGCGGGAGCCCGAAGAAAAGTAACCGCTATGGTCACGTAACTGGCCGATATGGTCACGTGGTGCTTGCGCTCTTTCGGGAGCTTCATACAGGCCCTAGAAGTAACTTATTAATCTTCGTCTGAAGTGCAACAAAAAACGAAGATTAACAGGGAACTTTCAGAGTCCAAAGGAAGCTCCTGAAAGAGCGCAAGCACAACGTGATAAGCCCGTGCACCGGTCAGAAATTGATGGCGCCGGAGTGCTCCCTTCCGGCGGCGGCGCACAGCGTGACGGAGCAATGGTCCACCACGTGACGTGTGGCGGCTCCCACGGGTGCAAACTACAAATTCGTTGCGCCGCAAATATGCCTCTAAAAATGTTTTTGTTCGTGGTAAATTCATATCATGGCATTCTTTTCCCGTCATGACTTAGTTGTTTTTTTTGTTTTTTTTTTTTGTTTTGTTTTTTTTACTTTGCATTTGTCCTTTAAAGGATCACGAAATCGCTCGAAACCGAAACCGAAACAGGACTGGGGAGGAAGCAGAAATATAGAGGAGGAAAAAGACATAAAAAATCACGTGGCTGTGCAACTTTTTTTTTTCTTCTTTCAGTCATCGTATTTGGAGATTTTTAGAAACCACAAAAAAAGGTGCCATTTTCATTCATTTCTAGTATTGAGTGTGTGCCTTCAATACATATCACTTTGATTATCTTTGGTAGTTGCGTCGAAACCTTAGAAAACGGCCCGTGACCACGGAGAAGGGAGTGAGCGCGACTCAAACCGGCCAGTTCTCGATCGGCGGTTTTCGGACGGAGAGAAACCGAATTTTGAGCCGCAAATTCTCTTCTGAGTAGTTGGGCTCTCACATGTCACGTACAACTAAAAACTTCGGCGAGCATAACTGCCCTGTCAGTGTCCCTTTAAGGTGTGAGTGATAGTAACATCATCTCGAAACGCAAGCTGCATTTTTTTTTTCCTCGTCTCTAAAGGTTTTTTTTTTTTTTTTTGCTGTTTTTTTGTTGTTGTTTTTTAGTGCGACAGTTTCTTGTTTTGCACGCGCGCTAAGACTTTTTATGCGACGTACCTGTCCAGCTTGTTTGCTGTTCTCCCCGGCGCAAAACATTAATTTGCGCCGATAGAAAAGTGAGTGGGTATTCATGCAGATTTTGTCTGTTATCACAGGGACGGTGGTAGCCAACAAATGGTCGCTGGGATATCCACCTGCACGCAAACAAGTTTACATAGCATTGAAATCGGGAGAACACGGCCTAATGCAGAACAGAGCCAACCACGGCCGACACTACAGGTGTGCAAAGAATTATTTTGCTGATCACTCTAAGCGTAAAGCAATGCACTCACAATTTTTTCGGCAGTGCAAAAATAACGTTTTTCTTTTTCTTTTTTTTTAAGAATTCTAAGACTATACTTGGAACGCAATATTTACCACTAAGGTTAGTGTAGTACGCGTAATAATATGTATAATTAAATATAAAACATGGGTTATGCAACGGCAAAGACACTGAAATAACTAAAAAAAGGTATAAATTACAAAGAGTTAATATAGCAATCATTGTAAAGCCGTAATCCCTCAGGCTGTATGGGGAAGGTAAAATGGCGGACGGACTTGGTGCATGCATTGAAATCGCATACGTCGTAGCAGAGAGAAAAAGTTCCCGTCTGCCCTACGTAATTCATAATAGCGATGTTACAATAGATATTTTAAACTATACGTCATTTGTTTCCTAGTGTTCCAGAGAGCAAACCGAAGTCCTCGCTGCACTAATTCAACAACTTGTGAAAAACAGCAGCCTAGATTATGAAGGAGGGCACGTTTTCTGCAGCTATTCGAGATTGTGATGGGTAAGAACAAACCGCGCGGAGTAACGCGCAGCCCATTGTTTGTATCTGTTAATTGTCATGTTACGTTTCTCGTACAGGCAGAATAAAAAGAGTGTTGTCCCTGCCTCGAGTGACCCTTGTGTGTCCAGTTTTAGAATCGGGTAAAAAAAAAAAGTGCGAAACACAAACGAATCAATAGTCTTAAAGCCTGATGTCGTTTCGCAAAAGGGGCCATTTAGATGAGCCTGTAATATGGGCTGTTGTGTCAACCGCAGTTACCAAGCATATAAGCCGCGAAGGCACTAAAAGCGTTTAGTTACTGAACCGGGCAATCGTGAAAATTATCCACCATTTTATGTTCCCCGTGCTGGATAATATCCAGCACGGGGAACATAAAATGGTGGATAATTTTCACGACGGATAAGCACAACGAAGACCGTGTCCTCCTCACAATATTGTACTTTGTGAGGGGAAAAAGAGGTTGTATTCATCAAAAATAGTCACGGGGTATTAAAATAGTCAATAGGCTTTATGACATAGAATAGCTTCTAGATCCGCACCCGACTACAAGAATGTAAAATTGTGCCAATTAGATATGCTTTATTAAGCACAGTGTTGATTTGCGCTGGATGTTTTACGGTATCTCGGCAATCATTCGTAATTAACACGCTGATGTTAATGTCAATCAGAAGCATTCCCAGTCGGATTGCTCTCGTGGTGACCATTCGAAGAGGGGAACTTGAGCAAGAGCATCTAGAATGATCGTGTTAATTTAACAGAAAGTTCTTTAAAGCTCTCAAAACCATAAAATCTGCAGCCATGAGTGAGTTTTAGAATAGCGTACGCAAAATCTTTTGCGTATACAAAAAACAAAGCGGCGTTGCCTTTACTTATGCTGGAGCACAAACTGTGTCTTGGGTTGGCGCGTAGCTATGACACGCATCCGCAGTGTGGAGCACGCAACGCTAACGCTAACTCACAGCACTTCGGTTTGCTCTTATACGCAATACGTAAACTCTATTCTTACTCGAAGAAGTGAGTCCCCATCCTGTTACTGTAATGACATCCCCGGGCTGGGCTGGCGTCACGGCAAGGCACACGGTTCCAATGTGTCCTTTGCTGGCCTCAAAATCGAAAGGTCGTGTCAACTTGATAAGCGCGATGTCATTGCTGTGCTCGTTCGTGACGTGTCCCTTATAATCCTCGTGTATGAAAAATCGTTTGATCTGTAGTGGAGAGAACCCTGTTACGTAATCACGGAGGGGCTACACATTAATCCATGTTCAACATAAAGTGCTTTAATATGTACGCGCCTATTTCTTCGCGGTTACAATTTGAAACGACTGAAAGAGCATCACCTCCAACCCTCAGCTTAGATGCGTGCTAAGGTGAAGCAAGGTATTTTTTTTTCTTGCGTTTGTGTGATGAAGTCGTGTGGTGCTATCCCCAAGAAAGTCACAACCTTAAAAAATTCGAATCATTCTCGTTGCATTTGTTTTTTCGGGGTGACAAGTCAACTTAATTCGACAAAAAACATCTAATGATAAGGTTCATCCGCCTGTGCCTTAAGCTCCTGGCATGCTGCGCCATCTCACGGCGTTTGTCAGAAATGAAATGGAATCTTCGACGCACTTGCTCCATTCACTACACGCTGTATGTGAGCCTAAAAATTTTGCAGTGAAAACAAACGTTGCCAGGCGCCCGAACGCGTTCACTGAACTAGAAGGTCGGCTTCAGTTCTTGACAATTAAAAGTCGCGCGTTTAAAAACCTCGTATATTTCTGTCGTATTAAATATGCCGGCTTCTCTAGTTAGTATTTGGATCATTACCACATCCCATTACTGATGAACATATTTTGGCAAAGCTTTGTGTAAACTATTACCCGTAGCCGGAATAATATTGTTTACAATATTTTGGACATGAATTTGGGCGGTAAAACTTTTTTTTTTGGCCGAGTCTATTTCGATTTTGCCGGAACTGTGCCTGGAATGAGAAGTGTTTTCGCCATCCGCGCAGATAGATAAAATATGAAATACATTATCGGTGTTCATTCAAGGACGCGGTGAGAGACAGGACAACCCACGAACATGGCAATAATATTGGTGTGGCTTGTATATAAAGGTATTCTACAGTTTCGTACACTGAAACATAATTTTATCGCTACAAATATAAAATAATATGTTTGAAGCGGTCTTTGTGATAATACAAAAAATGTAATGTGTGTTTATTTTTCCTGTCCTAAAGTATGCAGTTATAACATTCCATACGTGTGTTAATTGATTGTATAATTTTAACCTTTGCGCAAAATTTAAAATTCCCATAGCTAGGCAGCCGATTTCAACCGTCTCCGCAATATAGCACCATAAAATTGATTCATTGCTTCGCAAAATCTGATGTAGCAAAAACAAAAAAACAGGTTCGATAATGCCCGATCGAATTTTTCGAGTCGTTTGTAAACGATTTGATAACATTCTGATGAAGATGTATGATGCTAAAATAAATATATTTCTATTAGGGGTTACTGGGCAATAGCAGTAGTCTATAAAATGAACTTGATCATCGGAGCATTGCGTTCTAATTTAGTAGAGAAATTATTCTTACTTTCCTTCGTTGCCAGAAACGTCCCACTTTGTTTACGTCCATACTTCCAGCATAAATGTATGACTCCGTTCTATTGAATCTGAAATATAAAAACCCGAGTTAATAAAATGCATTACTAAAATTTTCGCAGCCTGACTTACCCCTCCAGCAGACAGTGAGCAGCAGTCAGCACCACATCTTTTTTAATTATCGATCCACCGCAAGCACCTTGGTGGTATTTCGTTATGCAAATAGTGAAGTACACCTACGGGTCATATAAAAAATAACGAGCGAGTTTTTCTAACGATTTAATCGAGCTTGATCGATTCACTCATAACAATAATCATGCATTCATACTTAATCGTATGGGTACACCTAATTATTGTGGTCTTGAAAAAAATGCGAAACCTTCAAGTTGGAGGCGGAAAGACAGCGGTACGACAACGTCTCGATAGTTTGAGCCGTCGAAAGTCTTCAACTAATCATCATTAGCTCGCCTGCCCATTTGCGATCTTCTTTTACATTGAAACTAATCTTGGCACTTGGGCATTAAACAAGATTTCCAAGTCGTGCTAGTCTGCTAATGTCACGCCAGACCGCATTTTTGTTCTCCCCTCAAGTAAAGTACTAGTTACTATACTTGAGGGGAGAACGAAATCGCGGTCTGGCGTATTCGTACTCCCCTCAATGCAGACGGCGGTTGACTTAAGTCAACCGCCGTCTGCATTAAAACCCTTCATCGACCAACACACACTGCTTACGAACAAGCCCGCGTTCCTCACACCGGGCGTGAACATATTGTGCGTGCGCAGAGACCAGATTCGGGTGACGCAAAGCATCTGGGCATGCGCAGTGCGAACAAAAGCGCCACCGCAGTGGCTAGACGTTACAGTGTGAACGCGGGGCGTGTCTAATTATGTTATTTCAGGCTCCTCGGTTCGCGATTGGTTCTATGGCAAATGCCGCAACCTGATTGGCTGGGGAGAGATAATGAGATGCTGGGGACTCGCCACGTCGTGCATTTACTAAGCATGTCAGTAGCCGCGTTTACATGAATGCGAGTTAATCGCATCGAATCCAGTTGTCGCATTCAATGCGGTCATGTAAACGGCATAATGTGCAAAGAAAGCGCATCGCATTCAAATCGCTAGACAGGTGGATCGAGATGGCGAGTGCGCATTCATTCAGCCCATGTAAACGGAGGTCGCATCGCATTGTGGAATGGGGAGGATTATGGGAAGGCGCTCGCTGCGGGAGCGAGTGAACAGCTGAGAACATGGCGGTGGCCAACCTCGTTGGCGGCGCAGAGAGCGGTTCCGTATGGTCGGGTTTTTGGTTGTGTAGCACATTTTGAAAATGGTTCTGTAATAGGTAGCAGTGGAGACCCCCTGACAAGAGAAATAATGGAAGCGCGAAGAATAGAGCATCTGGAAGACAAGTGTTTAAGTAGTCCTTTTATAGCGCTGTCGACCAAAGAGCTTCAATTTCTATCTAAATGATAGCGGTGAGATCGAGGGATGACTTGTAAGGGTTTCCTTTTTCTGTTGTCTTTTCCTTTTGCTTTAGTCTTGTTTTTCGCCTTTTTTCCTTGTATTTTGTGCTACTTCTTCTGCTTATCACGTACTGGAAAGTCAAGCCAGACGTTGAAGAGAAAAACGAAGTAGTCGAATACACAAGAGTTGTAAGTTCAGCCCGTGTGCTTGTCTTTCTGAGTATCTGGTGTGTGATTGTTTCTCTGCGCTGTCACCGTAAAATATGGTTCACCGACCCGCCCAAGCATCCATCCTATCAAAACAAGCAGCAAATGAACGCAGTTAAGTGTTAACTATGTGAATACGTTATAAACAGCAGAGATACTTTTGAGCAAAAAAGAATCGACGATATGAAATGCCTATGGCGCACGCCATTTCCACCATTCGAGGCATGGGAACCGGGTTTCGTAGCCGGTTGCCTGCAGGCCGTGTCCCAGGAAGTGGCGGGCTACATGCGGCCCGCGGGCCGTAGGCGGCCCGTGGTCCACGTGTTGGAGTCTCCCGCTATGGACACTTTGCAGCAGCTGTGCCTTGGCGCCGCCGTGACCGACCTTCAGTTTTTGTTCTCTTTAATTCCGTTCGCTTCACTTCATCACTGTCATGGCATGACAGGTTAGTGACACTTTAGGGGCTACTGCGTCCTTCTCCCCAGCACAGGCCTTTGTGGAGGCTCGTCAACGCCCGCTTCAGTGCCTCGGCATCCCGGTAGGACAAGAAAAGTTCGGCAATGGCGTCTCAATCTGGAGCGTGTTTAAAGCCTGTATAGGAAGTATTCACTGGCGGCCATATTTCTGTGCGCGTATGCTGAGAGCGTGGTGACGGCGAGCTTCCACAGTTATGTTGGAACGTGCATTCCACACCGTCAGGGTTGCCGGCCTTAACAGCCTATAAATGTGAGTTCGTTCTGAGTGTGCGCAGTGAACAGTTCACTCAAATATGGCGTCCACTGAATACCCCCTACTGCAAAGGCGGTCACACACGGACGAGTATCGTTTGGTTCTAGAGTAGGTACGGTGAGAATCTGAGGGAGAGGACGTATGAGACCACGGGGACGTCAGAGTGCCGACCTCTGATTGGAAGGATTAGTGGGTGGACCCAAAGGCTAACTGCCTTCGTCTCTACTCCTTTTTCGAACGCAGTCGAACGTCGAACGCCGTGGTGTCTCACGTTCGAACGCGAGACACCGTGCGAGGAGCAGACGACGCCCATCTGCGAGGGAGACGGTGGATCGAGACGTAGATAGCCTCCGCGTCTGTCCACTAATCACTTCAATGGGAGCTCGGTGTTCTGACGCCCCCAGCCTCTCCCATCCCCTCCTCTCCCTCATTTTCTTACCGTATAAGTAGGAGGAGCAGCCAATAGACCCCTTTGGAAATACTGCCCTCTGTTGGTAGCTGTGGAATCCCTGCACAATGGCGGACAAAAACGTCAACGTCTCGGCACGCCTTATGCGTTCGGTTGGAGTAGAAGGAAAAACGCAACTGCAGAAAAAGGTGCAGAGCGTAGTGACGTTGCACTTCCGACGCTGTTTAAATGGAACGTCGGCCGCGCTCCGACGTTCGCTATCTTATGGAATTGCGTTCTACGAGGTCGTTTGTCCTTCCACTGTACAGTGGTCCCGACTTTCTAATAATCGGTACGCGCATTTCGAGAGGGGTCTATAGACTGGTGACTCCCCGGTTTCAAGCGTGCTTTTCACAGTACCATCCATGGGAATTCTCCTTCCTGTGCCTTCCGCCCATTATAAATAAATCGGCCTCGACTGCGCACAAGACTTCGACCGCATTTGTGATCCGGCCATCCGGAACCTTGGAGGAACATGCACAAATGTTAAAGCATAAAACGTTTTGTTTTGTTTTTTTGCCTAACGTATCCCCCCCCCCCTCCCCCCCCCCCCCCTCCATCTCCCGATCCCAAGCTTTGGTCGGTCCGTCTGCGCCTTTCCCGCTGAGATTTGCAGGTAAATTCATGTCACGTGACCTGACTTTGCGAGACTTTAACATCCATTCAGCTTCCTCCTCAGATATACAAAAGCGCCAAAACCCACAGAGACGAAGGAGAGTGGAAACAACACGATACACTTTCCTCGTTAAACTCAGCTGAAAATTTGAAGTCACGTGACCTACAAACCCCCTTCGTTTCCCCGCCAACTTTTGCGGGGATATTGATGTCACTATAAGGTACACTGAAGCAAGAGGGGAAAATACTTTCTTTCTGATTGGGACAGGCATAGCTCAAAATAAACTTTCCTCAAAAAAAAAAAAAAAGATGTGTCCCTAATATTTATGTTACCATTTGAGTTTTTGTTTTTTTTATAGACCGTTTTCCCACCTGCGCTACGCTTTCCGGCACAAAGACGCCACTACTGCGCATGCGCGGTGCAAGTCTTGCCAGCAGGGTCTCGGATCTCGTAGCGGGTTTCGGAGAATCGGAGAACGTTGCGGGAGAGCGAAAATGATCTACGAAAATGCCGTAATGAGGATTTTTCGATTTGCGGGCAAAACTGAAATTTGAAATCTGTTGGGTGATTATGATAGCGTTTGTACCCAATTAGTGTGCGATCTGAGGTCTAGCGAACTGACGGCGAACTCACCCTTAAGTTGGACCACTGTGGGAACTACGTGCCCGCCGGACCGATGAGCCGCCTCCCTCTTACCACTTGACCCGGCTCTCCGCGCGTGAGTGTGGCCGGGAGCGTGATGACTTGGCGAAAGAGAGGTGTGCGACTGGTCTAACGAGGACGTAGCTTCCACTCCGGTCTCAGCTTAGGGGCAGAACGGAGTGTCTACCAACATATTGTTCACAAACAAGACCGCGCTTGCCCATATCGGGTGTGACCACTGGGCGGGCGCAGAACCCAGATTCGCTCGAGGCGAAGCATCTGCGCATGCCCAGTAGTACCGACAGCAGAGCCACCGCAGTGGTGTGACGTCCAGAAAGTTTAGTTGGTCGACACACGTTTGCAGTGGTGTCTGCTTCAGCAAGAGACGCTTGGCAACATTGCACAACAAGCAGCGAATGCCCTGGCTGGAGACTAGCTTCACCTGACCTCGGCGCACGATTCCAGGTTAAGCCGGGATCCCACTTGCAAACGTGTATAGTTGGGTACAAACGCTATCATTATCATCTTACAGGGGTATGATGTGCGCTTCGCTCGCGAAGAAAAATATTCGTGCTGTAGCTTATAAATATTGGGCAAACAATTTTTTTTTTCCGACGGACATTCATTTTGAGACGTGCCTCTCCTAACCAGGTAGAATTTTTTTTTGCTATGCTCAGTATTTATTTTACTTGCTGTCACAAGTTCTATGCACCAATTCAGTTTTTCGCCAAATTTGGCGCGAAAAATAATGTCACGTGACCGGACGTTACGTGACTTATGCACCAAAGTTTTCCCGCTAAATTTGCCGGGGAAATTGATGTCACGTGTCTTAAAACCCAACGTAGCATTTCCGCCAAATTTAGCAGAAAAATTGACGAAAAATTGACCTATACTATACATCTTTTTTACAAGGGCGCAGCAATCTTGAATGTCGTCACTTCTGACATGCGTTAATACATCGTTCTGATCTTTCCACGCCGCTGGACTGGGTTCACGGAAAATGCGTGATTGACCTACATTCTTGTTTTTCCTTACCTATATTTGTTTCGCATAAAGTATTCCAGGTTGACATGTTTCATTTTTTTCATCCCGCATACCAGATACGGAACCCACTTGACCTGATACCAAAAAGAAACACAACACGTCTATGCCCGACCGGTTATTGCGTTCTAAATAAATTGAGAAGATCGCTTAAATACTGAATTTTATGCAGTGTTTAAGGACTGTTTTAGAGTTCATAAATATGTTAAAAAGCGAAAAAAAAAGTTGTTTAACGAACTTAATCTTATATTCCTAATAAAGTATGAATTAAAACCGGTTCACGCTTGCACTGCCGCGCTGAAATATTGAAACGTCGGCCTATACATCAGCGCAAGTATTAGTTGCTAACTCAGCACAAAATTAGCGCTTTACTGTCTCTTAAAACAGCAAAAGTCTGGGTCGCATGCAGCAGAGTACTGATACAGCGCTGAAATAGGTCAGAACTGTGTCTATAGACCTTTTTCGCATGGGCCACCAGCGCGCGAAGCATGCACTCTCGACCCGGTGCATTTTTTATTGACCGCTAACACAGGACATGGAACCGGCAATGGTATAGGCAAAAAGGCTTAGGGACGGTGGTTTGTTTTAGAGCGCAGCTCTTAGGGGCCCGTTCCCGGCTTGAGCGGCGTCGCCGTCGGCGTCGGCGTAACCAAGGTCATCCCAAGGTCACGTGACCCCCAAGGTCACGTGACCCCTCCCAAGGTCATCTCAAGGTCACGTGACCCCACGTGACCCCCTGAAAATCACGTGACCCCTAAGGTCACGTGCCCTTGGGGGTCACGTGGGGTCATCTTGGGATCACGTGACCCCCAAGGTCACGTGACCCCTCGAGGTCACGTGACCCCTTCCAAGGTCATCTCAAGGTCACGTGACCCCACGTGACCCTTGAAGGTCACGTGACCCCCAAGTCACGTGACCCCTCTGAGGTCACGTGGTCTCCTCCCCAAGGTCACGTGACCCCCGAGGTCACGTGACCCCTTCCAAGGTCATCTCAAGGTCACGTGACCCCAAGGTGACCCCCACGTGACCCCCCAGGTCACGTGACCCCTCTGAGGTCACGTGACCCCCCCGAGGTCACGTGACCCCTCCAGGTCACGTGACCCCCAAGGTCACGTGGGGGTCACCTTGGGGGTCACGTGACCTTGAGGTGACCCCCAGGTCACGCCTCCCCGAGGTCACGTGACCCCCCTCCCCGAAGTCACGTGACACCCCCCGGAGCATATTAAAGAATGAGGGGAGGAGGAGGAGAAGGGGGAGGGGTCTACCCTCCCCTCAGTACCCTTCACTCCTCCTCCTCAAGGGCTGCGCTCCAATTCGGCGTTACAGGGATTTGTAAACGGCTTTCACTTTTTTAGTTACCCTGTTAGTCTTTTAAAAAATTTACGGTTGCCAGGCTATCACTTCGTCTTCGTTGGGTACCAAAATAATTTAAATAAGCATATGATCAATGGCGGAAAGTGTGCGATGGGCACTAGAGGATGCAGCGCGAATCTGGCAAGAATGTTTTTGAGCTTTACATGTTCCCCGAGGATATTTTAATTATGACGCCAGTCGATTGCGAGCGTCAGTTCCAAAAGCTTCTTACCAGACTCCTCGTCTCGTTGATGCTCACGACTGTAAGGGCAGGCGGAACAATTCCAAACCGGTGCTTATGCACCGAATAGTTTATCACTGCAAGGTATAGATGATTGCAAGCTGGGCGACTGGCCGCCACCATGTCTCTGCTCGAGCAGGCACGCCCGTGCGATTATGGGCTTGCCAAAGCTACGTTCACCCGCGCGTTGCACGCGCTTGCACGCATGGGGCACCACTTGTGGCGCCATGCTTGCAATTGTCTATACACTATAATTTTCTGGCATATGAAAGATATGAGAATGTCCACGTGCCACCACTCAAGATGCAGCTATCAAATACCGAGAGCTTGTCTTCATAGATTACATTAAACTTCTCGTTATTCCTTTGTTGTGGAAATTCTATCTAAACAACCCAACGTCTTGCTCCTCGTTCTTTCCAGGAGGCAAGGCAATGGCCTGTCATTAGCCAGCTCGATTCGATTTGCCAAATGCCAGCGTAGCGTTACAAGCCCACCATAGCCCCCCCCCCCCCCCCCCCCCAAGCCTAGCCAAGTTCTCCACATACCCACACCGTTGCCTAGCAAGATAGGCTGTGCTGCCACAACAGCCTGTATTTCAAGGTTACAGCCCCCAGACGGAGTGATCGGCGCCGCGATTCTCAAGATAGCGGAACCCTAAAATAAGGTCTATAAACCAACACGCTGTGTACAAACGAACCAGGCTCTTGCGCCTGCGCAGGAAGGAAGCGTCTGCGCATGCGCAGTACCGACAGCAGCGCCACCGCAGCACCGTGACGTCTGAGAGCGGAGTTTGTGCATGTGTGAACAGGTATTTACACTCCGTCTTTAACGCACGTTCAAGCAGAAGGCAAAATAAGCGCAGGCTGCTCTCAAAACTACTGCACGACTTTCTAATGTGCGACAAACAAGTCTATATATATATTTTTTCCGCTTATGAAATTAAAAAGAAACAATTAGGCGTGAAAAGAACGCTCTCATTAGTCCTTCGGTCACAAAGCCCCATACACAAGCTCATTTGTGTTCGTTTTCGTGGCTGCACAAATCATAATATAGTGAAAACCAGAGAAGTAAGTTCGTTAAGCTTACCAGGGCAAACCAATTTACAAATGAAAAGTTACAAACGTAAAACAGTGACGATAACATGTAGAAAAAGCACAAGCTAACCTTCTGAATTAAAATTGCGAATGAATAGCCACGCAGTTTTGGTGACCACTCCTCGCGAACCTCAACATTAGAGAATAAATGGCTGCGTTGTCTATACACCGAGTGCGCACTGTAAAGCGGGAAGTACGGTGATCGTAAAGTTGGTAAAGGAGTTCAAGTAGAATTGTTCTTGCTTACCTTCCGTGAACAGCATTAATGTGCAAGCGACCACCAGAAAAAACATATTGCCACACATTGAAGATCCCTAAATAAAATGTTCAAAAATATTCAGAAATGTTTTTAGTGACTAGACTGGCGCATACGAAGTCTTATTTAGGCTGCTTTCTTTATTAGGCTTTGGTACCAATATTCACTCTTTTTATACCACTTTTTATGAAACTATAACTTATTCATCGCAAGTTTTGGCCATAGAGGAAGAGGTAAAAACGTTAATGTCTTTGGCAACAACTTTGGCAGAATATCATTGCATGAATTCCAGTATGGCAATAAAACGCGGTGAGAGGTTGCAGCAGTATATCTAGAAATTCGTAAATTTTTCATTTGTGTTTATTATACCTTCTCTATTATTTCTCTCTTTAAGTTGCTCGTAACAACAATTTTACCTGCGGTTAAGAAATGAGTACATAATCTCTTATGTTCATCTACAGATATAAATTCCTTTAATTAATTCGGCATACATTGATCCAGGGTTTGCTTTTGTTCGTAGCTTGCTCGCGTAATTCACACTTTATGAGCACGAAGTATTTATAGGATTACACAAGCTTTAATCCAGTCGTCACCACATGTCAATGCGTCTGCGTATTTACTTTCTTTCAAGGCGATTTTGCCGTGAGGTGTTCTTCAACACAAAAAGAAAACGCTATTTCTGGTTGTATGAACCACTAAAAAGGTGCGCATGCTTTATGTCTGTCTTTTTTTGCGTTGTAGTTAAACTATATGGTGCTTAGTGCACAGCGGGTCATTTTGGTCGACCAGCAAGTACAAGTTTTTTTAAACGAAAAGTATTAAATGTTCTATAGCTTTCTATAACGCTAACTTTATCGTTCGATAACACTAACACAAACGTGGAATATAGTCTCATCCTCTTTTCATGCATTTGTCTTTATTTCTGGAACTGGGGATCTAAAAAAAACTTGATAATTTTACGACTTACCTTCTGTTGAGCTCGGTTATTGCGTACAGAGACTGGCAATATCAGACCTCGATATTGGGTCAGCAGGTGCCACTAACTAGGTATGAATTTACCCGCCTACAAACGTCTGCATTATTTGCGCTATAGATAAAGTATAAACATCTGGATTAAGACTATTGAAACAGGTACGAGCGCCATGCCCGCAAGCATTGTGACGCAGATTGAATGCCATCGTAATGTTTTGTTCAGTCAAGCAACACAAGGGCAGCTGAGAACACTTAAATGGAAAATTTAACGTATTCCATCAAATTGGGCTGGAGAAGGTCAGATACTAAGTGTTGTCCGTGAGCAGATGGTGGTTAGAATTATGGTTTCATGTATTCAAGGTGAGATATGCTTTTCAGTGCATGTCACGACAGATAGAACCGGCAAGTTGTATTTTTTTCTTCTGGTATTACCAGCTTTTAATGTGTTTCACAGATATCTTCAAAAAGATTTAATAACTGTTCGAAAAAAAACTTTGTACTCTGCGCGAAAGCGTTTACTATAAACATAATTGAAAGAATACTTTGTGTGCATTATTATAAGGGTTCGGTGTTTTCAGGGTTATTTTTCGACAAATTTGGGGCGTTTTTTCGGGTTTTATTTTGTTGTTTTTTCGGTATCGGTGTTTTAGATCTTTATTTTAGTGCAGGGCAGAAAATCGGGGTTTATCAGAACTAGTTTTTTTAAACGACAGCATGCCACATACGAATTTGTGACCATGGTCGTTGGTACCGAGAACAAAAGGAGACGGGGAAAAGTGCGTGCTTCTCAAAGGAAGAAGCAAAGTCAAGTACAGTTTCTCAATTATACAGCAAGTAATAGTGAGGCACTCTAGCAGCAAGGACAGTTAGCACGGGATGTGTTCGAGTTCACAAAATAAAAATGCTGCCGATAAAAACGTTTCTTTCAAAATCGAATTTCTCTATTCAGATGCAACTCCAAATCGATCTTTTTCAGTTTTCCCAGATCGAGGTTTATCAGTATTTACCGAAAACACGGAAACCTAATTATGAAGTAGGCATTTACTGCGTATCATTTTAAATACACTTCACGATTATTTGGCATCCAGTACGGCAATGTCACCCTGCAGGGGGCAACTGTGAAAGCAGGTGTTTGGTGAGTGGCGTCACCACAGACACCGAGCCATGCGGATTCGTCCGCCCACGTCTGGCTGTGCGTGGCTTTCCCGTTTCCGGCGAAAAGGGCATCCTGGTGGTTGAGTCAAACCCGGGGTAGTTTTGGAACCTTCGGGGCCCCCCGGGTGAGGCAATACACCACTTCGGCACCCGCTTCCCCTAGACGGGTGTCCTGGCTTGGTCCGACCAGGATGATTCAGCCAGTCGGCACTTCTACTATCCCCTCTTATCTTCCGCTTTCATTCCTTTTTTCCTTACTTCCCTTTCACATATCTCATACTCCTATTTCACTTCTTTTGGCAGCACGGACTCATCTTAGGTGGTAACAAATTTCTTTATCCAGACCTACTCTTGGTTATATAGTTACTGGGTAGCACTGCCAGTGTAGCATACCCAGCACAGCCATATTTGTTATGGGGTGCTACCTACCCCCTTGTTGGGCTCGGTGGTGGACGGTGCACCACAATTACTGAACACCATCCCCCTCTTATGGGTTCCAAGCTTAAACAACCTGATCGGACTCCTAGAAGAGTCCGCACCGAAGCCCTTTCAACGTGTCTGAACAAGGACAACTGCAATTCTAACGGCTACCTTACCAGGTTTTTGTACTGCACTCTGAGGACACTGCTAAACCACTGTCCAAGGTGTCACCCTTCATTGTTTCTAAGTTTGTCCAAAGCATACTAGGAACGAAATCTGAAGCTAAGAAGCTCTTTTCAGGTCACCTTCTTGTGGACGTATTCCGAAAGTTCCGAGCCACAGCTCTGCTGAATATTCAAACTATCCACGACCTCAAGGTGACTGTTTCCCCTCACCACACACTCAGCAACTTCCGCGGTGTGATACCGGAAGATGGTCTGGCAGACAGCTCCGAAGAAGAAATGGTGGAGGGCCTGCAGGCACAAGGTGTAGTCGCCGCAAACCGAATCAAAATCCAACGGGATGGTGAGGAACGACCCACTTGACACATAATTCTAACCTCCAAGAGAAGTGCGCTGCCACCTTCAGTGAAAGCAGGCTACATCAATTGCAGAGTGCGGCCATACATCCCAAATCCTCTCCGCTGCTTCCGTTGCCAGCGCTACGGCCATGGTTCGCGCGCTTGCCGCGGTCGTGAGACCTGTGTCACATGCAGTGGCGCAAAGACCACCCTGCTGGTGCTCGCAGAGCAGACTACAAGTGTGCCAACTGTGACGGTGACCACCCTGTATACTCAAGGGCTTGTGACCACTTCAAGAAAGAAAAGGATATTCTTGCGCTCAAAGTGAAGGAGAGCATTAGTTATCAGGATGCGAAGCGTCGTCTCTCCGCTTTTCAGAGAGCCTCTTTTGCCGAGGCTTTGCCTAGCAGGGGACCTGCACCGTCCAAGGCATCACTGGCAACCCAGGTCCCTTTTCCAGACCATGGCAAACCACTGCAATCCCCCACGCCCAGGCTGGAAATTGCTCCGCCTGGGCATTCAACCTCAGCTGCAAAAGCAGCTGACACACCCGGTGGTGCCAAGGACCCATGTGCCGCTGAGGTGATGGTGACGACTCCATTGTCCCTTCCTTCTACTCAGTCGCCCCGGAAGAGGGAGCGAGCCCATCGCTTCTCTTCTCTTGGGAGGACTTCGACGAGGAAGGAGGACGTTTCACGTGCAGTGGACAATACGAATATGGCAGTGGGTCGGCCCAGTACGTCAACCGTCCCTCCAACAGGGCAAGCCAGAGGCCGGGGGCTGCCTCCCTCCTCCCTCCCCCCCCCCCTCCCCCGGTCGTCTGATAGCTCCCAGGCTCCTGGCAGGCCTGCCAATAAGGCTATGGACGCAGAGGTGACTACTGATGCTGGCACCACTTCTGCTCCAGAAACTGACCTAGAGAACATGGAGTGGCAGACAACGAATCGGAAACAGAAGGGGAAAAAACCAGTAGTTAATTCCTTCAAAATGATTCTTCCATTCCTACCCTTTTTTTTTTCTTGAATTTTTTTTAATAGGGGCATTTTAAAAAAAGAATGATTGCGATCATTCAATGGAACTGTCGTGGTCTTTTGAGGAATTTCGACGATGTGGAGTTATTCTTGGAGGAACATCGGCCACAAGCTCTATGTCTGCAGGAAACTCATCTCAATGCAAGTCATAAACATTTTCTTAGGCGGTATTGCATTTAAAAAAAAAAAAAAGATATGACGCATTTGTTTCTTCAGGGGGGTTGCAGATGCCTCCCTTTGATGACAGAAGGGGCGATCTTGACTCGTATTTGAGGAGATTTCAGCGGGTAGCTCAGGGGCAAGATTGGCCACAAGAGAAGTGGGCGACTGCTCTAAGCATGTGCCTTGTTGGCCAAGTTCTGGAGGTCATAGGTAGGATGTCGTCTGAAGTCTCTCTAGAATATAATAGAGTGAAAAGGGCTTTGCTCCAGCGGTTCCGTTACACGGCGGAGGGGTACCGCGAGAAATTTAGCGAGAGCAAGCCGTTAGATGGAGAGACAGGGAGCCACATTGACTTAAAACGAAACACACAAGAGGACGAAACAGCCGACACAGTTTGTTGCAAGACGAAACAGACGACACAGTTTGTTGCAAGACTAGAAGGGTTCTTTGACCGCTGGGTCATATGAACGCATGCCCAAAAACGTATGAGGGGATTTGTGACTATGTGATCGGGGAGCAATTCCTTCGGAATTGTCATCAGAGGCTCGCGGTCTTCTTAAAGGAAATACGCTGTAATACCATCTTGTTGGTGGCTGAAATGGCGGAAAACTTTCGGGAGGCGCAGGGACAGCCTAATCTGGCCAATTTCAGGAGGGAGGCCAAAGAAACCTTAGATTCCCTGAAGGAAGATGCACGTAACAGCAAACCCGTTCTAAAGGTGAAATGTTTCTTGTGTGGTAAGTTGAGCCACAAAGCAACAGGTTGCCGATCAAAGCCAAAAACACGGGTTCTGTCAAGTGTGTCAGAGACCAGCCACGAGTCCTGATCATGTCCGTGAAGAAAGAATGGAAAGACAGAAGTTTCCTATTTCGTGAAACCCGAGGATGATCCTGTTGGTAAGACGGACGCGTTTTAAGGGGGAGGGAAGAAAATCTCAACGAACGGTCTTCAGAACGTCCCCCATAGATATGACTGAAAAGGCGAGACCAATTCGGTCGGAAGGTATATCAATCATAGATGGGGTATGAAACGGCAAAGCGGTAGGGGTGTTGATGGACACCCGGAGTAACACCGTGATAGTGCGCCGGGAGCTGGTCGCATCTGAAGCTTTTACTGGCAAAATCAGACCCGCATTTTTGTTGGACGGGACGTGTCTAATGTTGCCAGAGGCAAATATTCACCTTATGTCGCCGTTCCTAACGGGACAGGTAACCGCCAAGTGTATGGACCGTCCTCTGTATGACGTTATTGTGGGGAATACTCATGGAGCGAAAGACTCGACCGTACAAACCCTGAAGGAGGTGGCTGACGCGGGAGGTGAAATAGTCGCTATCGTCGACAGTAGTATGCCGAGTAGGTTAGGCCAACTTAGTAACATTAAGGGTGAACGGATCACCAGGGATGTGCTAAAGGAACTTCAGGGTGAAGATTTAATGTTGGAGATAAGCGGAAAACAAATTGGCACGGTGCACACGACGAAGGGAGGAAACAGAATGAACTTTTATGAGAAAAAAGTGCTTATAGTCTGCTGCTGTAGATTATCAACGGGCCGAGATATACGTCAGGTAGTAGTGCCAAGGATGCTGCGTAGCAAGGTACTTACTAAAGGTGGCACACGATATTGCTTTGGCCAAACCTCAAGGTGTAAAACGGACAACTGACCGAGTACTGGCAACCTTTTATTGGCCCAATGCCCAGGAAGATATCAAAAGATATGTCAGTTCATGCGACATGTGCCAGCGAAAAATCCCAAGGGGAACAGTAGGAAAGGCGCCGCTGGGAAACATGCCTATCATCGACACGCCCTTCGAACGAGTGGCCCATATGTAGTTGGTCATCCTTCTCGAACGGCTGGTGGATGTTATCGGTATGTACTGACAATGGGGGATTTCGCCACCCAATACTCCGACGCTATACACTTGAAGAGTATCGACTCGCTTACAGTGGCGAAAAGGTTATTCGAAATGTTTTGAAGAGTAGGCCTCCCACGAGACACCTTGTCGGAGACGGGTCGTAGTTTCACATCAGACAATGCGGGAGGTGACAGAGCTGTTATCAGTTAGACATCTGCTGTCAACGCCCTACCCCCCCATGTGCAACGGTCTTGTAGAGCGCTTAATGGGACTCTCAAGCAAATACTTAAAAGGATGCGCTCAGATAAACCCCGCTCGTGGGATAAATACTTAGCCCCACTCCTCTTTGCGTACCGCGAAGTTTCCCAGGCAAGTTAGGGGTTTTCCCCTTTTTAACTGAATAATGGGCGACAAGTAAGGGAACCTCTCTCTTTGTTAAATATCCAACATATGCATATTTGCTCGAATTGAGGTATCGGTTAGAACAAACGACCGAGTTAGCGCACCAGAAACTACAGGAGTCTCAACGCAAGCAGAAAAGTATTTCAATACGGAGGCAACAGGACGTCAATTAAAAATTGGAAACCGAGCCTTGATACTTTTGCTTACAAGCAGCAATAAATTGATAATGCAGTGGAATGGTCCTTATCTTGTGTTGAAAAGCAAGAACGAAGTGGACTGCGTGCTCGATCTGGGTGACGCTCGAAAGCTGCTTCATATTAATATGTTGAAGCGGTACGAAGAACGAGTCGTAGATTCAACTAGTAAAATGCAAGTTAATTCTTTCGCAGCAATCGAGGACAGTGTTACGGAGAAGGAGCTTCCATGCATGAGCGTGAAGAGGACCCAGGGACTGGTTGATGTTATTGAATCAAACTTGTTGAATGGTGACCAGGCCGCCGAGATAGACAAACTCCTCCACGAGTTCGAAGGGGTGTTCTCTGACCTACCCGGAAAGACGAATTTGTTGGAATGTCGTTTGGATCTAGTGTCGCCAGCTCCAGTGAAAACGCCGCAGTACCCAAGGAGACTCCCCGTCCCAATTGTAGCCCTCTAAATTCCGGGAATCAAAAAGAAATCAAACACACCAATGCTTGTTCTAAAGCAACTTACTTTATCGACCGTTTTCTCTGTACGGGACAAAACTTCAAGTATACACAGATGGATTTTGTGCCAAATGTAGCTCCACTGCAGGCATCGTGGTCCCATCTCACGTCACAACAACAAAGTTCAAGCTGTCACATAACATTGTCAACGGCGGCAAAGCTAGCGGAGCTCCAGGAGGCTACAGAATTCATAGTGACAAAGCCAAGCCGAACCTGGACAGTGTGTCAAATTCTAAACCAGTCCTCCAAAGACTTTCTCCAACCGGTCCTCCAAAGACTTACGACGAAGTAAAACGAACAAATCGTTGCAAAACTTTGAAGCCTTCTTAAAGCATACGTTGACAGCGAACACTCAATTGAATTTCAGTAGCTTCCAAGACGCTGTCAGGTACGTGCAAACAAGGCGGAAGATTCTGCTGCAACATCCTCTTACTCCGTCGTTCTCAATTGTCAAGATACCCTTCTCTAAGGACGACGTTGCGTCCCTTATTAACCTTCATGCCTGGAGTGCAACAAGACGCCTTTGGAACAGCTATGCTTCCCACTAGTCTCGCCTATATATGCTGGATCGGGAACTCACCTGTCGTGCGCCGCGCAACCTGCCCAAGCGTACAGAATCTGTTATACATAAATTGCGTCGGGGTGTTTCTTACACCCCGGCGCAACCTACACCGAATAGAGAAAACGCATAATCCAAACTGTCCATGGTGCGATTGCGTTGAACCTACATCATATAAAATGTGAATGTGCACTTGACGAAATTGAGAGGGAGCTTCTAAAGAACACTATGTATCAGCCAGATGACCGGCCATTTACGACCTCTGAAGCACTGGGAGCCTGGGAAACTGCTCTCAAGAAGGAGAAAGCCGCAAACTCCCTTTTTCGTTTTTTTTTTTATTAGAAATTCACATTGAATTTTGCTTGTGAAAAGTGTTACGCCTACCATTATTCGTGATCGCCACTATAACTCATTTTTGTGATAACACAGAGATTTATGCACTTACTTGATCTTACAGCGATTTATGTGTGTGCTGTGGTATATGCACGAACTCAACTCTCCTACGTCACGCCGCGGTGTTGGCGCGCCGGACGCACTTCCGGTCTGGGGCGGTGGGCAGAAGTCGCCAAGCCACAGATGCATTCCTGTGTTCCTTTGGAAGAAACGAGACAAAAAACTTGCCTTCTCGTCAAAATGCTGCGATGGGGGCTTTACCTAGAGAGTCTGGAAAGGTTTGAAGATCAGTTTTTATGTGTTTTTGCCCCCTCCGTTCGTCCTAAAACGTGGAAAGTAGCCGTGAAAACGGCAAACCAGACGCTGTCGAACTACGATTGCGTGTGCGGGCCACAATTTGTGTTTGCCAGATGTATTTGCTTTGTTCCAACATGAACAAGAGAAAAACCCCAAGTTGTCCGAACCACCCCTCGGGTTCAGTGCGTCTTCAAATTCACGCGGCCGCCTGATCGTTCGAACTTTCGTCTGCTCTTTCAAAGTTGTCTGCTTTTTGTCGTCTGCTCGTTCAAACAAAAGCGGCCCGTAGACTAAACTTTGACCCGGTGATTGTAATAAGAAGTAATTCCAGGCCTCAAATGACTTAAGTAGGCTCGGTGTAAACTGTAGATTCAAGATGTTAATTATTGGTACCGGTGGCCATCACTGACTTGTTACGCTTGGTCTGTTCCCGCTTCCGGTTTTCAGTATCGACGTCGATCATCGCCGCTACCTTCTACACTTTTGCAGCACGAGCGACGTCGCGACCGAAAATAGCTACAAGAATCTCATCATGGTTTTGGCGTCCATTCTGCAGCGTTCATGCGAATGAATCGCCGCACGTCAAATTATTTACGGAAAGTTTAGCGGCGTAACGAGCCTTGATAATTTCGCTCAGGCGATTGAAGTGGTAAGACATTGCGATGAGGACGTAGAATCGACACTCCAACGCAAAAGAAGAGTATGCAGACTCATACAGACGCCGACAACGTGACATTCGAATGGTTTGTTGACGCGGGACGCGGTCCTTCTTGCCCGTACTCCATTGCGCATGCGTTCGAACTGTCGTCTGCTCTTTCAAACTTGGCTGCTTTTTGTCGTCAGCTCGTTCAAACGACAGCGGCCCGTAAACCAAACGTTGACCCGCTAATTGCGATAAAACTAAGTGCAGGCCTCAAAGCACTTTTGAAGGTTGGTTGGGGTAAGTCGGCTAAGTGTAAACAGATACAAGAAGTTGTTGATCATTGTTACCAGTGGCCATCACCGACTTGTAACGCCCGATTTTACTTGCGGTTTTCAGTATCGATGTCCACCATCTCAGCTACGGTCCACGCTTTTGCAGTCCGAGCGACGTCGCGACTGAAAATAGCGAGCAGAATCTCATCGTTGGAGTCAGGCGTTAGCTCCCGTTCTGCGGCGTGCACGTGAAATGAATCGCCGCACGTCACATTATTCACGCAAAGTTTTGCCTCGATAGTTTTGCTGAAGCCGCTCAAGTTGTCAGACATTGTTAGGAGGACGTAGAATCAACAATTACAACGCGAAAAAGAGCACGGGGACTCCCACCGACGCCGATAACAACGTAATTCAATGGTTTCTTTGTGGGCGACGGCGGGCTTCTTGCTGACCATCCACCGCGCATGCGCGGCGCCGGTGGCGTCCACTAGAGGCGCTCCGGTTTGTTTGTAAACATGAGTTGGTGTATAGTTTGAATCTTTTCGTGAACATTTGTGCCCAATGAAAGACGTACTTTCAGTGTTTTTTTTAACCCCGTTTTAGATGCCGCAGGCAGGTTTCAATTGCGCTTGTCTGCATATGTGCTTTTACGCCCACAGTATTAGTAGGCCCACAGTGATAAAAAGTTAATCACCTCTCTTCTTTTTTCCTGTTTTTTTCACCTCTCTTGCCGCCCTCCGCCATATCAGAGTAGCCAACCGAGGCATGCTGCCTTGGCTAACCTCTCTGTTTTCATCCTCTGATCTTCTTCCGAGCCATTCGATCACGTTGTCACCAACACCGAAGTACGACAGTTTAAGTAGTAACATATCATGATCAACCACGTCAAAGGCCTTGCATAAATCAAAATAAACTACGTCAAGCTGACGTTGCTTACAGACAATGAGGGAGGCTGTAGACGTGAAGGTAATCAAATTTGCTGTTGTTGACCTGCCAGGAACAAATTCATGCTGATAAGGAATGATTATCTTTCTAAACGAGAAAGATAAAATATCCGTGAAAACCCATTTCGAAAGTATTCGAGAAGGAACTAATAAGGGAGATCGGTGTATAATTGGAAACATCCCCACTTTTTCCAGACTTAAGCACAGGAACAACTACAGCGAGCTTCCACAAGTCCGCAAATATTCTCGATCTTAAAAAGTTATTAAATATTTCACGGAGAGTAGGGGTGAAAATATCACGACAGGTTTTAATCAGAGCTGTTGGTGACCAGATGATAGCTTATACGATTAATTTTCCTAGTACACTCCTCAAAAATTTTTGCGCTTCAAAAAGTAAGAAACAAAGAAAACAATTTTCCAAATGTTTACGTTCTGCGCAGTTTTGGCTGTACAGAGTAGCGTTGAATGCGCTGGTCCGCGCGCCGCGCGTCGCACGCGAGATTGGGCGTATTTTGGCGACCATGGAACCTCTTCGACTTCGTTGACCGGTTTAATGAACCGTAAGGCAGAATTCCGTCGTAATATTCTAAGTGTAGGTTTTTCAGATGATACGACGTAGGACTGCGTAACCCTTTAACTCAGCCGAAAACCAGTAAGGAAATTTAGCTCTGCGGTGTGTTCTTAATGAGATATATTTTGTCCATACCATCTTAAATTACATTAGTGAATTTGGCAGCCTGATAATTGACATCCTGGCGTTGTAAGCTCGGCGGCCAGTCGGCTTCTGAGAAGTGGTGATAAATTTCGGTGTAAACTCCCTTGGGAGAGTTATATCGTTTGTACGATAGGGCATTGTATGTGGTAACGCGGGTCAGGCTTGATAAGATTGGAAAAGTCTATTTAGAGTGGGATGATATTTATCTAGTGCTACCAACGGTACTTCGCTAGAGGTTACGCTTATTTCATCCGTGTTCAACAAACACAACTAGAGAACCTTTACTAATAGTTCTAATTTCAATGTCCTGCATTAAGCCCTAGAAAACGCCAATGTTAAGGATCAGATTGCACTTGCCCATGGAAGGCATAAACGGTGGTCGACAAATTTTTTAGACGCGTCCAGTTTATCGCCAGGGCATTAAAGTCTCCCAGGATTAAATATTTAAATGAGTCCAGCTTGTTGACCGTTTCTTCTATGTTAGTGGGACAGTTGCTAAATGTATCCTGGGTAATTTACGGAGAGAGAAAGCGCCGATCAAAATACGCTCTTGGCGATTGCAACAAGCCTCCACCCACAAAGATTCGGGATGGTTATCCAAACACCTGGTTGAGACGAATCTCGCGTCCACGGCAGACATCCCCACCCGTATTTTTTTCCAGCGCTGTCACGATGATGGCAATTCACATAAAAACTTGGAGGAAAGTAATCTGAAGACAATATTTCCCAGCACAGCCAGTTTTCTGTAAGGCAAACCATTGAAACGCTTGATAAAGCAACATAAAAAAGTATCACCTTTTTACGAAAGCCTCCAAAAATTTCATAACCGATACGAAATTTTGATAACCATCTTTGCTTTATGTATGAGCCATGTTCAGAGAAAGGTATACTTGCGTTTTACCCCGCCCATTAAGAAATATAAAAACGAAAATTGCCTTTAAGTGTATAGAGGCGGCCTTTAAGAAGTCTTGCAGGCACAGTGCCAAAAAAAGTTTCGAGAATTAGGCAGTGTCACTGGAAAGAGCGAAGTTTTCTCAGGGCACTTTGGTTGAGGTGGCATAAAGCTTGGTAAAAGAAAATTAAAGGTATGCAGAGGCAACACTGCGAAGGGAATACGGCGAGGCCGGTTTTAATTCTGTAAATGCACACCGCCACGCATATTCTTAAGAAAGTGGCCACTCGGAACATGTGCCAGCGGTTTTCACTGCAACCAATAAGCTGTCGCGTCTATGCCGTAGGATCAACGATTTTAGTGATTCTACACATATTTTGCATATCTAGGCACCTAACCAAATACACAAAGTGCACCACTGGAGTATTGTATGAAATACCTTTTCCGCGCGGCTCTTCTTACTTCCGCCAGACGGGCTGGTGCTTCAAGGAACATTTAACCGGCCATGCCGCGACCATTCAAGCTACCCCGTCGGTACAAGTTGCCACTCACTGCGGTCGTTGCCAATGCACCCCGTCATATGGTGAAAGAAGGGTTTTTGGATAGGTACCCAGATAAGGTTTCTAGAGAGTTACATGAAGCTTTCGAAATCAAAGCAAAGGGTAATAAATGTATACATATTTGTATATTTTCTAGTCCTTCTGTTTTTGGCGCTTACCTACGCCTCCGATGCTTGCTTAAAAAGAAAATTTGTTGAACTCATCGATGAGCGCTCGTCTCCGATGCCGAGATGTTTGATCGCGGTCTGCTTACATCTATATGCCACAAGAGCAGTGCAACTCCTTACCGCGAACTCCAAAACCCTGAAGGCATATTGGACCGACCTGCACCGAAACACCCAATCACTGGCCTTCATTTGATATGTCCAACCAAAGTGAAGGGTGGTAGGAATCATGATCAAAAGTGGGTTTTTATAAAAGAATTCAACTCATTAGCATATCCCTGTGATTTATCAAGACAACAAAAGTGAATCTTTGAACTCTCAGGAGAAAGAACCTCCTGCAGCCGTACCAAGAACAATCTTATACGTCAGTGGCAGACGTCGCGGTACAACGAAGGAAGCAGGAACCTTGTTTGAGAGGTGTTTGGCAGTGCTCCCTGAAGTTTGCAACCTTTCCGACCTTTGAAGTCACTGGAGCCGTCGTAAACGTCTGCATGTAGCCTCTGCCTGTCGCAGTGGGGTCATGCAGCGCCGTCCCTCTTGCGTCCGCGTGGTGGCGACAGCGTCTCACAATGATTCCAGCATGTGGCAACGCCAAGAGGCACGCGTCTGCCACTTTGCCACGAACCCTTGTTGAGTTTCAACGTGTTTGCCCGTCAGGGGCGTTGTAGAGGAGGGGAGGGGGGAGACAGTGCTTAACTATTGATCAAATAGTATGATGGCCTTGACTTTTATGTGGGAAGAAGGCTGGAGGACAGGAGGAGAGGAGAGCGCGCGGTGATGTCGGAACACCGAACGCGTTCGAAAGCGAACGCCAAACGCTGGACGCCAGTGTTCCACGTTCTGACGCGTTCGACTATTGCAGTTGTGATGAAGGCAGCTTGGTTTAGTGTCTACCCTCAAATCCTTCCAACCAGAGCTCCGCATCTCACGTTCACGTTCGCTCTCGACTCTTGCTTTCAATCACTTAGGAAATCAATTGATTATGTTTGCCATTTTCAGCAAACCAAAACATTCAGTGAAATACGTCTTGATGGAGCTTCGTCACAATATTAGCGGCACCTTTTCATCGGTCTATCCGGGTCCTCTGGGAGAAGAGGCGTTCGGCGGTTGCTCTGGCCAGCTTGCTACATAGGGACAGAAAAGCTGCTCACCATTGTTCTCTCGACTCTATCGGAGGAAAAATAAAAACCGGTTGGGGCCCCTCTTTGTGGAACCTGTAGCGATACCGCATACTAGGCGTATGCGTGCCGCAAAGAAGTCAGACGACGAACTGCGCTCTAGGTCATGAAGGAACCAAAAAGCCTCCGTTTATTGATCGGGCCGATAACATACACTGACGGGAACCTCACGTGATCATGACGCTGGGCGGACGGGCCAGCGATAACAACATAGGCAAGCGATAACAGACAACAACACATCTCTCTTTTTTCGAGAAAAAAAAAAACGTCGCACATACAAGACAAAGAATATACGTTGCCCCAGAACTTCAAAACAAAACATAGTCATCAATACCCAGCCTTATGGGTTTCTTAACTACTCTTCCAAACCGCGTTACAGTGCGAGCAGGGTCACCATTGGCTACCGCGCAAGATGGAGGCGCCGAATCTCTAGCCGCAGAGTCGTCCGTGCTATGTGCAAATTGTGCAGTACTTGGCTGCTATAGCCGCACAGTCGTAGTCGCAGAGTCGTCCGTGCTATGACCCAACTGTGCAGTACTCGACTGCTGTTTATTGTCCGGAAACTCGTATGGCTCCGCGTTTTCACCTTCTTTTGGGAGACGGTTAAGCATTTTCCTGTTTCGGCGGAGATCAACGCCGTCGTCTGTCCGCACCACATATGACCGCGGTTTCGGCGCCGGTGCAAGGACTGTGGCCTTGGACTGCATGTCTGTCACCCAGACCGGGTCACCTTCTTCCAGCTGGGGAGGCCGTCTGGCCCGATGGCGTCTGTTGTAGTAGCGGCACTGCTGCCTCCTAACCTTCTGGTCGCTGGCCACTACTTCTTTCGGGCGGCTTTCTCCCGGATTTCGATGACGTGGCAGCATTGGGACCCTGGTCCTCAGTCGCCTACCCATAAGTATTTCAGCAGGGCTGACCCCAAGAATGCCGGGCGTTGCCCTGTAAGCCAACAGTGCCAGGTAAGGTTCTTTGGACTTTAAAACGATATGCTTAACCGTCTGGACCATTCGCTCTACTTCTCCGTTCCTCTGCGGGTGTCTCGCACTCACGGTGACATGGCGGAACCCGTACGACACAGCGAACTGTTCAAACTCCTTACACGCGAACTGAGAACCATTATCGGTCACAACGCACTCAGGGATTCCATGTCTAGCAAAAATACTTTTCAGTCTTTCAATGACTGTTCCCGACCTTGTGGAAGGCAGAATAGCAACCTCGGGGTAACGTGAAAGATAATCAACCGCGACAAGGTACGCCTGGCCGTTGATTAGACACAGATCAACTCCCACTCTCTCCCAAGGAAACGATGGTGTTGCGGTTGCCATCATCGGCTCGGCTTGTTGCGGAGCATGTTGTGCGCAAACAGTGCACCGATTCACGAACAGTGCCAGTTCGGTGCTCAATCCTGGCCACCAGACAGAACCTTTAGCCACACTGCGACAACGGCCGATGCCCTGGTGCCCATCGTGCAGTTTGCGCAGCACTTATGTTCTTAGAGACTGTGGGATTACGAGCCTTGTTCCTTTCAACAAGAGACCATCAACCACGCTAAGGCATGCTCTATCTTGCCAGTATGGCGTGAGAAACGAAGGAAGATTTGGTTTCTTTGGCCAACCGGTTTTACACAGTCTGATCAGGTGTTTACAAAAGTCATCCTTAATTTGACATTCTCTCACTCTAGGCAAAAAATTGTCCCCCGTTTCCAAGCCAAGCAAACACGCCTTAGAATATGCTGTGACCTCCGACACACACAACCCCTTTTCGAAGTCGCCGCATTTGACAGGGGACCGCGAAAGAGTGTCGGCCATGACTAGCGATTTGCCGGGAACATACTGGACACTGTAAAGATAGCGCATTAGTCGTAGCCGGAACCGTTGAATTCGGGGTGGCATATCATCAATGGCCATCTGACCCAGCAACGACACTAAAGGCTTGTGATCCGTTTCGAAAATAACATTTAGGCCACGTATGTATTCATCGAACCTTTCAGCCGCCCACGTCAGTGCTAGCGCTTCTTTTTCTATCTGGGAGTATCTTCGCTCTGTGTTCATGAGGGAACGAGATGCGAAAGCTATTGGCCTGCGGTCACCGTCTTTCTGCGTTTGATAAAGGACAGCTCCCAGCCCGAAAGAGGATGCGTCAGCTGAAAGGACAGGTGGAAGCGTTGCATCGTACATGGCCATACATTGCGCAGAACAAATGAGCCCTTTCAGCTCGTTCAGTGCTTTTTCTTGGTCACACCCCCAGACCCATTCGCTATCTTTGTGCAAAAGAGCACGCATCGGGGCCGTAGTTTGCGCAAGATGAGGCAAAAAGCGACCTAGATGATTGGCCATGCCGAGCAAGCTTCTTAGTTCGGTCACATTTTTCGGTGCGTTTAGATTCTTAA
The DNA here is from genome assembly GCF_016920785.2 of Ixodes scapularis. Classification (NCBI taxonomy): domain Eukaryota; kingdom Metazoa; phylum Arthropoda; class Arachnida; order Ixodida; family Ixodidae; genus Ixodes; species Ixodes scapularis. The sequence continues at coordinate 62,677,247 of NW_024609836.1, forward strand.
TCGCGCTGACTTTCGCTGGATCAGGCTCAATGCCATTCTCATTCAGAATATGGCCCAAGAATCGCACTTTATTAACCCCAAACAGACACTTTTCTTGGTTCAGAGTCACGTTTGCGCTAGCTAGGCGCGACATAACCTCAGCTAGACGCTCATCATGCTGGGTTTTCGTTTCGCCAAACACTAAAACGTCGTCCATGACGTTGACGACTCCTGGCAGACCACATAGGATTTCGGACATTATTTTCTGGAAATACTCCGGAGCGCTTTTTCGGGCTTCCACCAAGTTCGTCTAAGTAAGGACTCCCAGGAACTGACTACGTTCTTGACTCCATTCGGAAGGTACTGTTTTACCAGACTACCGTTCGGAATTACGTCCGCTCCGGAGTATTTCCAAATGTTCCGGTTTTCCGGGCGTGGGTTCGTATCCCACTTCTGACACCATGTAGCGATACCGCATACTAGACGTATGCTTGCCGGAAAGAAGTCAGACGACGAACTGCGCTCTAGGTCATGAAGGAACCAAAAAGCCTCCGTTTATTGATCGGGCCGATAATATAGACCAGTTTCCGATATCCTAGCCCCCAGCGATAAAAAATGGGAAATAATAATCTCAAACGCAGGCGTTTGTAAAGAGGGGGGGCTGCGCATAAAACAATATTTTTGCTTTTTACAACGCTCATGGCGTCGGTGCGGTTCTTGGAGCTTCGTGACTGTGCATTTCTTACTTGCTTGCACTATACCTCGTTTCACCTTATGTCCGAGCGCGGACGATGTTATGAGCCGAAAAGCCAATCAAACAGCGCAAAAAGCGCAACGTCATGGCGTGCTCCCTGCGCTTGATAGGACTAGCCGGCAGAGGAGCACGCAAAGAGGGACGGCGAATACCGGCTATTCCTATCAACTGCAGAAAGCACACCATGATGTGCCTTTTTCGCTGTTTGATTGGCCCTTCGGCTCATAACATCGGCCGCGCTCGGACATAAGGTGAAACGAAGTATAGTGCAAGAAGGTAAGAAATGCACAGTCACGAAGCTCCAAGAACCGCACCGACGCCATGAGCGTTGTAAAAAGCAAAAATATTGTTTTTTTGCCTAGGCTGAAACGAAGTATACGATATGGGCAAAGGTTTCTAAAAGAAACTGAGCCTTTCAAAAAACGCAGCCCCCCCTTCTGTGTCATGACGTCAGCATAAACGAACATGGCGGCGCCCATGGAACAGAGCAGACTCTGGTCTATACACTGCCGGGAACATCACGTGATCATGACGCTGGGCGGACGGGCCAGCGATAACAACATAGGCAAGCTATAACAGACAACAACACAGAACCTTCTTGCTGATGAACGTTGGCCACGGGATTAATTATTGCCGGTCGAGGGTTTCTACCAAATACCCCGAAAGGCAGGCTGAGCTACGATGCCCCTAATTTTTCTGCAAGTGCGAGCCCTTCACATTTCATTTCTTCCCTGTAACTTTCAGCGATTTCTAAATATGTGTAAATAGCGATACGAAACAAATAACAAAAAGGTACAGTCGGGAGCAAAAGTTTGCGGGGCACGGGAGCGCGTGCCGAAATGCATCGCCGCGCCGTGCAACGGCGCGCCACCGCATCAAAAAGCCGCGCTTTGCGCATGCGCGCTGTTCGTGCTGGCAGTCATGTCTCTTTCGCTCGTTTCTGTCCGACTCACTCCTGATAACCGGAATCGGCCCTAGGGGCGCAAGTTGCCGTTTCGCTGACTGTCATGCCCAGCGTCCTCTTCAGCTGCCTCAGCAGGCGCGCTGGGTGACAAGGCGCCTGGCTGCCCTCCCCCCCCCCCCCCCCCGGCCCCACCACACACACACACACACACACGAGCTCCGTGACAAGGCGCGGTGACTGAGACGGCTGAAGCAGACGCGCTGCAGACAGCCAGCGAAGCGCTAACTCACGCCCCTGGCGCCCACTCCTGTTATCAGGAGCGTGTCAAAAAGAAACGAGCGAAAGAGACATGATTGCGAGCACGAAAGGCGCGCATGCGCAAACCGTGTCTTTTTAATGCGGGGGCGCGCCGTCGGACGGCGCGGCGATGCATTTCGGCACGCGCTCCCGTGCCCCGCAAACTTTTGCTCCCGACTGTACATGTATTTAATGCAAAAGAAACGACTTTCATTAAACAGTTCTCTTTACGATGCGAAAGCATATAATTTATCGGCCAGTGCCGGACTAAGGCAATTGGGGGCCCTGGGCTTAGGCTGTTATGAGGCCTCTACCTATGATAATGGTGGGGGTGATGATGGTGGTGGTGGAGGTAACGATGACGACGGGAATATGTATATCTTTTAACTTGTTAAATCTAGATATGTTTCATCGTATGATAATTGTCGAGCCTTGTTTAGATCTGTAGATTCAATGGAATTCAAGTTTTCCTTGCTCTCATTGAGCGGATACGATTGTTTAGAAGCTACTTCGCAAATAATCAACCCCTCTAGCAATTTACAATATAGTAATTTTGAGATACAAAACTGAAATCAAATAAACATTGCAGAAAATATTAGGATTTGTCGTTCACATCCCATCAACTTAACAACAAAAACAACAACAACAAAAAACACTAAATTGCTTCCGTTTAAAATGTGGACTCTGTTCATGAATTTGTTTGACTAGAGTTACAGCTAGATTCATAGAGTACATGCCCGGGCCAGTTCACACAAATTGGTCGCGATGTCGACTTGTAGCACAGGTTACCCTCTTGCTAACATGTCGAGTGACATCATTAATTACACATGAATTGAGTTATGCAGCAACCGAAAAGGTACCTGCAAAATTCCCATTCTAATTTTACTTCCCCTAAACTAAACGGCATGCCTTTCAAATCGACAACTGCCACGAAAATCTAGAGCCCTTATTGTAATTGTTCCAAATTATTGGAAGTGTTTTTATTTTTAACTAGCCCTCTGTTAATTAATTACTGATCTGAACACTGAAGGAAGTGACATAGGCAAGAAAGAAACTTTGTTGTTTGAAGCAGTATTTATCAGGATCAAACTACTTCGTCAACGCTCTTCTAATAACTGAACCCTCGTTTCGCCAACAAACACAGACTTCCACACTTAAAGCATAGGAGAAACTGCGTGCAATTCTAAAACATCGACCGCTGTCGTTCGGGCACATCTGCATTTAAAGAATTTATCATGAGAATCGAGTTGTCTTCTTTTTGTATCTACACGTCTTTTTGAATGGGGAAAATGTTTCGCATCAGATTTAGTACTAATTTTGTTCTTTTTAAATGCAGTAATTTAGACATCGGCGGCCATTTTGCTCTGTGACTCAACGTTAAAAAATAAAAGGTTATACCTCAGAGGTTGGTGAAACCATTGCAGCATTCTTATCAGTCGCTGGAAGGTAGAGTGTTCAGTTGCACTGGCAGACCAAATATCGACTCTAGAGCACTTCCTTGCAGTCAGTACCCATCGAAAACTGTTGAGGGGCGTCTTAAGAGCCGGCTCCTTGGAACGCCTTTTTGTTGGTAGCTATGGAGACACTGTCCGGAAGATTTACGGGCGCCTTTTCGCTTGTTCCAAGCCTATCGTTCTGAAATAAACCCCATATGGAGTTTCGCGAAAAGGTTTAAAACAACATGTGTAACCATCTGCGTTGCTTGCTTAACGCTTGCTTAACTTCCTGCCCACAATTGTCCGTAGAACACGCTAAGGAGGCCCCAGTACAAAAAAAAAAGCTTCATAACCGTCCTTCCATCAAGCTTTAAGTAAGAATAAAAAAAATCTAACGAGGGGCATGGGAGGCCGTGCTAAATTGTGTTGTTCTGGCACGCTGTTGCATACCGATCTCACAAACGCCAGCTGATCTAGAGACGGGAACTTCATGGCATCCTTGTTTCCTTATTGAGGAAAAGAGAACGAGAAGGCCATTGCGCCAGAGGTTCTTCGGAGTGTTTCTTCTGCTTTCTGCCTAAACGTTCTTAAATAATAAAAAAAAAGACTAACATTGTTAAATTTTCAGGGGCCAGCATGGGGCCCCCTGACAGCCTGGGGCCCAGGGCTGCAGCCCCCTTAGCCCGTACCTGAATCCGGCCCTGAGTTATCCCAAGTGTACACCTCTGCTGTTCCTCAACTGTGTGTCCCATTATTATTGACCTCTGTCAGGGCTCGCTTTCCTTTTTCTCTTTACACTGAGACGCGAACCTATCGCTTGCGAAAGGCTGACAAGCGGCGTCCGTTTTCGACCACATGCAGAAAGGTTCGGTAGCGCCATCTGTTGTTCTGTGCCAACAGTTTAGGTGACGGGGACTTTGATCACTTATTTAAATATGCAAATCGGCAACGTATGACTGGAATTTCGTCTTTTTCTAGGATTCTTAGAGCTCGTAGATGAAGTTATTTCCATAGAACGAGGATCTAAAAAGAAATACAAAAATGAAAGCCGTTTACAACTCCCTGTAACGCCAAATTAGAGCGCAGCTCTTGAGGAGGAGGATGGAAGGCTACTGGGGGGTGGGTCAAGTGACCTCGGTGGCGGAGGGGTCACGTGACCTTGGGGGGGGTCACGTGACGATGACGACGACGTCATCAGTAATCATGACGATGCCGATGCCGGTGACCTCATCAGTGACGTCACTGATGACGTCATCAGTGATGAAGACGATGACGATGCGAATGCCGGTGACGTCACTGATGAAGTAATCAGTGATTATGACGATGACGATGCGGATGCCGGTGACACCATCAGTGACGTCACTGATGACGTCATCAGTAGCGATGACATCAACGGGGGGTCACGTGACCCTGGGGGGGGGGGGTTACGTGACCTGGGTAACCATCGCGACCCTCGTGAGGGTAACCCTAGTAACCCTTGTGAGGGTAACTCTCGTGACCCTCGTGAGGGTAACTCTCATAACCCTCGTGAGGGTAACTCTCACAACGCTCGTGAGGGTAACCCTGTGACCTTCGTGAGGGTAAACCTTTTGAAGGTAACTCACCCTTGTAACCTTCGTGGGGGTTACGGGGGTTAGTAACCATCGTAGCCCTTGTGATCCCCGTGAGGGTAACCCTCGTGAGAGTAACCCTCGTAACCCTCGAAACCCTCACGAGTGTTACGAGGGTTACTCGCGGTTACGCCGACGGCGACGGCGACGGTGACGGGGACGCCAGTCAATCGGGGAACGGGCGCCTAAGAGCTGCGCTCTAAAAACTTTTGTGTCCCTTCATATGCGCAAAAAAAAGCTGCAAAACACCATCTGTGAGAGCTGTACCTTGTTTTTTGTGTTTTTTTTCTAGCTTACCGGAATTGCGCATTCTATAAAAATAAACTTGACTAGCGGTCGAGCAACTTCAGGTTGTTGCGGCGAAACTTAACACGTCTAACAATTCGTTTGCTCTCTTTTACCGCTCTTCTGTCGCTCCCCTTCTCGTTCTTTCTCTCCGGACCGCCGACGTCAGCGCCCCGGATTCGCCGCGTTCTGTTCCCGCCTTTACCACCCCTGCCCCTGTAAGAGTCGTCGATAACGTCAGTCGGAAGACGGCATGCGAGTTGAAGGATACTAGAAACCTCGAATTGCGTATTTCTTAAAAGTAAAAAGTAGCTCATGTTAAAGCAACAACAATAACAACAAACAAGCAAAGGTGTTCTGCTCTTCCCGGGGTGACAGACTAATTCTCGCATTTAATCAGCAAGAGTCCAAAAAATTACTCTGCTGACTCTTTAAGGCCTATTCATTTACTGCGTCAATTTTTCACGCAACGTCCTCAATTTGAATGAGTACCAACTGATTCAGAATGACGACGGAGTAAGTTCCGTGAACGACATTCAAATGAACAAAACTGGAAGACCTCACAATTGCAAAGATATCGAGGAATAAAAAAAGTACTGGGTTCTAATAATTTATTTTTTCGTTAGATCCTTTTTTTGAGCGTTATAGGATTGCGTCACTTCTAAATTCTAATAAATAAAATTTGAATCATTTTTCTTTACGCTGAAGCTTCAGGATCGCGCAGAACTACAATAAGTAATGCATGCTCGTAATTGATGGGCGACACGCCTCACGTTAGCGAGTATTTAATACAGGATTCCCTGCTGCGAAATTTACAGGGATCTTCTTGCCGCAAAAATAAACTATGCTTCGCCGAACGCTTGCCTTCTGCCAAAATGTAGGGCTATGGGTCTCAAACTAACGCCAGAATTTCAGAACTTACGGTTTCCTTCTTAAAAATAAGATTTACTAGAGTTTTCAATTGGAAAATGGCGGCCTGCAGAGCCCTCGGATTCATGAAACTCAACAGCGCCAGCTACCAAAAACGGGCACCTTTTTTCCCATTGAAATTTTTCCGAAATTACGTATAAATTTCGCATAAGATAACGGTTTGTTCTTAAACTTTGACATCCATGTCGGAGCGCTGGTGCTACACCGAAGGTTGAGTCGTTTATTTTCGCCGCGAAAAAACCTCGCAGTGTTTTTCGGGACACGCTGTGTATGAACATTCGGCTAGTAAATAAAAAATTCATGTGTTGCGAATCTAGTTCATAAATAAGCCAACAAACATTTCTCTCCGGTGGAATGCCATTGAAAAACTGCAAGCTGCGTTCCTCGACATAGGTAGACATATCTTTTCTTTGCCGATTGCTATGCACGACTATATCACACGTTGTCACGAAATTAGGTAAGTCTTCATAACTCGTTTTTTACAACTATTGTGCGTCTCGATGAGACGCATGGCAAAGAAGCTATTGTCATACAAATGACTTAAACTATTGAAGTAAATATATGCCATTATTATCGGGGTATTCAATTAATCGATCTGTTGTGCGTTGGGAATCGTTCACGATAACATAAGACGTAGCTACAAGGGACAAAAGAATCCCGCATGTTCTCAGTAATCGGCGTCCTTGTCTTTGTCCCTGATCTGAAACTCACAACCGCCGTAAGGTTGCTCAAGTAAGGTCTGAGAGTTCTGTCGACAAGGCCGGTCCGTTCTTCAGGTGGATCTTGAATTCCCCTATTAAGGTTTGGGTTAAGGTTCTGAGGCACGGGAGACGACGAGAATTTGAGAAACACAAGAAAGAGAGCCCAACTGGCAGTAAGTACGACTCAAACAATTTTATTTTGTACTCGCTCTTCTTGCACTGTACTAAAACACTTTCGAACTAATAGCAAAAAATATAATTTGTACTTTTTTTTTACACAAATCGTCACTGTGGAGACTTTTTAGAAGAATAAACATTGTTTATACCGGGGGCATTTTACGAAAGATACGAATAAAAAAGAAACATTCGAAATACAAATAAAAGCGATTCTTTTGGATTTCTGTCGTCGACAGAGACGGACGTTAAATCAGGAGTGCCAATTGTTAAATATAAAGTTAATCCTCTGACATTACTAATTAACGTGCAACATTTTCCTCTTATCTGTCACAGCTCAATAAGATACCCCCAAGGTGTGCCATAACTGTTAAAAAATAAAAAAATAAAAAACATAAAACTGACATTTCCACTACTGATCCACAATATATTCTGGTAATTACGGGCAGTGAGGACACTATAACAAAACGCGCACTATTTTACAAACAAACACGCGTTTACCCACACCGGGTCTGGTGGGCATTGCGCGTGCGCAAAAACCTAATTCCACGGAGGCAAGCATCTGTGGATGCTCATTGCCGACAGCAGCGCCACCGCAGTGCCGTGACGTGATCTCATTATCGCTATGCAGCCAATGAGGTTGCGGCATTCGCCGATTAGAAAGCAGAAGCACTTATCACTAAGCAAGTAGCGTGAACATGATAGATCACGCCCTGCGCTCCTTAAGCTCTCGGTGACTATCAGCCGTATTTACGTGTCCTGACTAACTAGCGTTGTTTTAAAGTTAGTATCGCGTCTAAGTAGCCGCGAACTAAAAGAAAAATTCAGCGACTAAGAATCGACTAGTTCTGCGGTATTCAAGAGCCCGAAGCGAGTGGGTGACTATCTAGTCAGAACTAACAAGCGTAAGTGGCATAAAGAGGTAGGTCAAGCGTACGCGTACTTAAACGCCGCTGCGTAAATGCGTAATTTATCGTATAAAAACTAATATTTATATGTTTATAAGGAAAAAAAAAGATACCATGAGAGTCTAATTGCCTGAGACAGAGTTCTACAAAGCCCCCGAAGCCGCATTGCCAGCGACATTAACAAATAGGGAAGCGCCCAAGGAGGTTAGAAGTACTAGGAGGGGGCACGTTGCAATATTGGTGAAGCCTAGTCACAAAACGTTTAAACGATTTTGTGCCCGGCGTGACCGCAGATCTCTCTGGCGATTGGTGCGCGTGACATGTCGCGTGTGAGATGGATGGTTCATTGTAGAAGGACTCCTTGCATGCTTGCGCGCGCTCCGTCCGGAAGGTTTTATCAGATGGAAGTCTAGACTGTGGTGTATGCTAGTACCCCATAGCAAGACGAAGGCTAGCTACGGTCACGTGATGTGGTCACGTTGGCATGGTAAGTGAGGAGAGTAAGGAGGAAATTGAGAAAGAGGCGAGGCGTCAAGGGAAGGGAACATGGCTTGTGGAGGCTACGCGGCCGACGTCATGCCCTCTCCTACCCTTCTATTTCCATGAAAGCGCCCATAAATGCGTTCTTTTCGTCGTCGTCCTGCGCTTTGCTAAGAGCTCTTCAGTGGCATCTCTGTACGTTGAACATGGCTACTTACACAATATTTACTCCTCCAATTCTTTCTACATATGTCCCCCAGCGTTTTGAGACAGTAAGTGTTTCGTTGGCACTGGCGGTCGGCGGTAATTCGAGTCGGCCATGGCGTTGACCCGCTAGTCACCCCCTAAACATCGGATAAAATAACCATACCCCATTACTAAGATTTTTTTAGTCAATTTCTAGGCCGCGCGGGGCGACTAGTCCCTAAACACGACCGGTGAATAGCAAGCGCTCACTTAGCGGCTACTATCGCTCGCCACACGATCATTTAGTCGATGACGTCGCTAGTCAGTGGTCAAACAGGCGCTACTCGCGCCTGCTGAATACGGGTGTATATATTATAGACCGACTCAACTCTCTGACGTCACGCCACTGCGGTAGTGCTGCTGACGGCACTGCGCATGCGCAGATGCATCGCCTCACCGAAATCTGGTTTCTGCGATTGTTGTGGTCAATAGTCTCGGAATTTGTTTTTTTCTGTTGTTTTTTTTCTTCTTACTTTCGCCATGGCAGAAGCTGCCGAACTTATAACTATTAGAAAGGAGGAGAGCAGCTTCCGTTTCCAACTTCTAACAACTACTGGTGAATAGATCGACGATGGTCAATAAATTTCTTGTCAGAATAAGTCGAATCGAGATAATAAAAATAATAAAAATATTAAGAGGCTGTAGGAAATTAGATTGTTAATTATAACTTATCATTCCAAGCCTGATGGTTGTAACAGGAGAAAGCATTACCCCGAAGGAATCATGTCCTTCTTTTAAATACACCTGTTTTTTGTTGTTGTTATTTTCAAACGTTGGTATAACACCCTGCGTACAGATATCGTTCAGACAAAGACTCAAAATTGTGTCAAATGTAAACAATTGCTTCCCGGAGGAAAACAATTACGAGAGAGGGGTCTGAACATTGAAATAATAAAGAGGCACATCTACATTGAAAACGTAATTCTCATGATCTGTAAACCGTCAGCCCCAGAGCTCTCTCAAGGACAATCGACAAAACAATCCCGAGGTCTTAACAAGCAATGTAGAAAAAAATGACAATGCATTATTTTTTATTTTAAAGCGCATACACCATTATCATGAATTTATTTGTGTACCCATGAACAACAAGTATTTTTAAGTTGGCACTACGTAATAAAACAATAACAAGTCATTTTATAATACAATTGAATAAAACAAAGAAATCGCCGTTTTTCTCTTTCACATTCCTAGTTTCGCTCGAAATGTCTCCTGTTTAGATTGGGGCCAATTGAGGGTTCAGGCATAAGGAGGGGGGGGGGGGGGGGGGAATCGGTTTTGCTAAGAGATTTACACTAGAAATGAGTGTGACGTGCCGAAAAGAGATGATTTCATTTTCTGTAAAATAATTTCTTGTTCACAATATATATATATATATATATATATATATATATATATATATATCCGGCGTGTTCCCTTTTTACAAAAAAAAAAAACAGTCGCCCACTTTTCCCCCTCCCCCGCAAACCCCAAACCTACGCCTGTGTTTAACGTACATCGTAATCATGTCTTTTCTCTATCTATGGTCTGTACAAAATGATCTGCCAACAAACCTCCCAACTATTTGCTCCGATAACCATTAATGACTGTGTATTTCGTTATGCCTACTTTGTCATACAACTAATTTTATTATTTGTATAAAAAATATTCGTCCCATATGCTTTCTACGAAAATAACGATGTTTCACCACCTGGAAACAGGCACATACACACACGGGAAACATTCACCCTCAGTGTTTGCCTTTAATTTGGCAGTCTTCGAGCGCTACATTCAAAAGCTGCATTTCGAGTGAATCAGCAGACATCGACAGTTCGCAATGAAACTCATCCTCCTGCTGACTTGTCTTTACGGAACATTCGACAAAAGTAAGTTTGAACTACGGTTCGAAACATTTCTATTTACAAAATCGTTCTTTACATAATATTGGTTCTAATCCTCCTGTTACGCTAGAATTCTCAAGTGTCACTGAGCCAACGACGCATGGCTTAATCCTGATCAACGGGAAGTACACGCGGCGCCGGTTGTCATTAAGCCGCTAACGACAGTTGAACTCAACCTATTATGCCTATATTAGTGAAATTGAACAAACTTGAAATAACTGGATCCAAGATTGCGTCAACGGCATGCCACCGTTAGGGATGCAGATACAAGTTCAGAACTTAGGCAAAGATATCCAGATACAATCGTAGAAACTTAAAAGCAAAACTAAACAAGTCAAGAATCTACGAAGGACCATTTTCAAGAATCGACAGTTTCAGCAGTTCAGTTGTCAAAACTCCTCAGTACTTCCTCAGTCGGGCGCGGTTATCCTCTCGTTCAAGGAAGCATGATCTTCCTGCCTCCATTAAGCTCCTCCAATGTCACTTTTCTGTCTATTGTGGCTTTTTCGACCCGAAAGCCGTGCTAAGCCATTTCTCTCTTCTCCTTCCTAAATCCACACATGTTTTTACCCTACGAATCCTCAAATCCTGTTTTCTGCCACACGGCGCCAGTTATGTCCAAACAGGTCAGCGCCGGTGCCTCCCAGCGTTGAAGCGCGTCGCTAAAAGCCGCACACCAAAGTGCGACGTGCGCGAGGCGTCGATGTCTACCTTGGCCAGATCTCTGCGTCGCGCCAGAAGTGGCTTGCCGCAAGGCAGCGACCAATCAGAGTCACCCGGGGCGAAAGCGAGACCGGGCGCTCCTGGCGCTCCCCCTGCAACTTCCGAGTCAGTTTCCCTGCCGATTCGTGTAGACGCGAGCAGCAAGCTGTACGGCGGAATTATCTTTCAGGTAAAATTAAAAGGAACGGTGTTTAACCTCTGAAAAAAACTTATTTGTGCAGCACTAATTATACCTTCTGAACAGGTGGTTTTTTCCGGTTGTCCGATCATTTAGGCGTAGTCGATCTGGCGACACTGCACAGCGCCCGACCCTGAGCAGTCTCTACAGAGACTTTGGCCATTCATCAGGAAGTATCTCAGCAAAATTAGGAGACGCCATTGGCCGAAAGCGTGCTGGGCGTGTTCCAGGGCGTCTTCGCAAATTCGAATGTGGCCAACCAGAAGCCGAAAATGATACTCTGGCGGTGGTCGCGAGAAATGAAATTAATAACTGCGTCGGAGTAACTCTCAGTGACTGAAAATATGGTGCACGTGTTCTTTCAATCACGGCCACCCAAAATCATAGTGGAAGAGCACGACTAGCGGAATGATCGACATAAACCATACGCTAGGCGTTGATTGCCGGGAAGCTGCCGTCCGAGCGGTCATATTCTGTCAGAGCAAAACAGAGTTGAGTGGCGCATTCGTTTCTTACATCTTTCCGCATGATGATGATCGAAACATCACGTGCACCCTATTTTCAACCATGAAGAGTTGCTACATTTAACTCTTACTAGCTTACTAGAATCACATATCTATGATTAACACTGTTTCTCGATACAATCGCTAGGGTATAATCTTCTACTTCTCGTTTGCCCAAGAGAGCATATCTCAGTCCTGTTTCTGCGTCTGGTGCACGCCATGGCTCTGCACGCTCTTCCCATTGACCAAACTCTCTCAATACACGGCTCTGCGCCCGACCCACGCGGGTTGGCGCCGCGTCCTCATGGCGCTGGTTGCCCTTTCTCTCGTCACTGGCCGCAGACGCGGAGACACGTCGACGCCAGCGAAACGCGTGAAGAACGCGTGGATGTGGCTGGGCCTTAAGGTGAAAGAAGATTTAGGAAAGAACGGTCAACATTTGTTTTCTTTATTTACGTTTCTTGTACCTTTACTGCTCTTTTCTTTGTCGTTTGTTTTATGGCTTAAAATTTCTAAAATAAGAAAGCAGTGTGCCCGTCATCGTTCTAAAGTGAAAGTTCCTTTTTTTTAAACTTATTTTTTGTTTGTATTATCACAACCTTAATTACTGAACAACGATTTAGATTACCCAGTTTTACTCAGATGTCACAGTGGCAAGACTAGATTAGGCGTATTGCCATTAGACTTCATTTTACTACAGGTAATACTAGAAAAAAATCATTACGACCAGAGCATTGGAGCCAACAGAAATTATTAATTTAAGTTATTTAACTGGCGCTTTGGTCTTTTTAAAAAAAATTAGGTGAAAGTGCCGTGCTGAATGATCCTGGTTGTGGCTATCACAGCATTGTAAGAGAAGGCAAATTTACCGTTGGAGGACATCGAGCAAAGATAGGAGAGTTTCCTTGGATGGTAAGTAGAAAGATTGTCGTTTCGGTTTTTTTTGGTTTAGTATGTCAGACAGGTGGGAGTCATTAGTCTAAACATTCGGTCCTGCACATAACTCTTAATGACTATATATTCCACTGTGGTGATTAAAAATTCTAATTATTATATTAGAATCGCTGATCACAGTTTTTTTTTTTATATGTTCATCCAGTTACATACGCAAAATTATTTTGAACAGTATAAAAAGGCGATTTGATTAAAATATGAGATGGTTATGAAATAAATGTTTTTATTTACGTGTGGTTGTAATCTCTAAATTAAAAATTCAGTTCAGCGTAAAGAATTGCAACCCTTTAAGTATTATAACTGCGAGTAATTAAAATACGATAACTTTTCAAGTTTTTTGGCTCATTCTGAACTGTTACAACCAAGGGGCACGGTCGTATGTAACTTCCTTAATCGAAGCTGCTTCGTACACCACTAAGAGGGCATTTTGTTCTATGGCAATCAATACAGCGATACACCACATCTGCATTACGAATTGGTGTTTTTTCCTTGTTTTGTTTTGTGAAATATATGTAGCATTTACATGTAAATAAATTTTTCTGGTATTTTATGGGACACAACTATAACCATTAGAGGTGCCACGCGCGCCTCTGCATCAAAACAGTACCAACCTTGTGCATTTGGTGGATTAGCTTCATACCCGGTAAAAAACGAAAAACGGGTGTGTGGTGATCCCCCAAGCTTTGATTCTTTTTTTTTATCCTTCCGGAGCCAATGACATCGATACCCTAATAAAAATGACAAAAATCATTTAAGATTTGACCAAGAAACATAGAAAAACTTATATAAATTACTTAAGGCGCAAACAAGATTCGTATAGGAAGACATATATGATCTCATAGCAGTATATGTTACCATAACATCGGAAAATCTGTATATATTTCTTTTTTTTCTTTCACAAGCGTAAGAACATTGAAGAACTATAGTTACGAGCTGAGTATCATGAAAATCACGCCCTGCATTTGGGCTTTCGCTGACTGTTACACCCTGATCTACACTGTAGTTTTTGACCTCTCGAAAGGCAGTTAGGAAAAAACAATAATCTTTCAAAGCAAAAAAAAAAAAAAAAGAGTAACTGTGAAAGGTTGCATGGTTAGGACCGTGCGAGGCTCACAATTGATTGCTCACTGCCTTTGGACAGTGTTAGAAAAATCTTTTCCCGTAAGAAAATATTTTTTGTGTCAATTAGCGCCTTGGCTGGGAGTCCGTCTCGGCCATTTGAGAAGTACAATGTGTCCAAACGAAACATTTCAAGTGTCTTTTTTGCTAGTAAAACTAAACTACGCATCGTTGGACGCTCACTCTCTGATCAGAATGTAGCACACACGGGTCCAATCAGATGTGCCAAAGTTTCGGACCGAACGGTTTTTTCATTCAAAGCGATTATCAAAAAAATTTTTATAGCAAATAGGTTGCAAACAGAGTACACGGATTTGTGGGGGTGAATGGCGAAAACTACCGCGAGAACGGGTCCTTTTTCCCCATTGAAAGTTTTAGAAAATCACTCGTAAGACTTGAATATTATATCTAATTTTTCACAATTTGGCATTGATTCCGGACCGCTAGCATAAATTCGAACGCAGACTGAGCGTTGAGCGCGCGTATATTATTTATTCGCTAAAAAATTTAAAAAAAGACACTGAAAATGTGCAGGGACACGCTGTATTAAGAAAAAAGGTTCCAACAGTTCTTGCATACATAAGTTTAGTGCCACGTAACCTACCAATAAAGATGGCTAATAATTCATTTGTGAACACTGAAGGAAGGGTTATGGCACAGGCGAGCTGGTGTTTATTAAGCAACATAATAAAACCGGTGACAAGGAAAACTAGGACACACTCAACACTGTCTCAGACACAGTTAAAACGTTTTAACCACAACACCCTCCCCTTATTGCAGACGCGGAAGTGGGAAAACTGCAAATGCTATTATTAGCAAAATGGAAACCACCCATTGCCTATATCTAATCACTTACAACCTACGAAGCCAGCCACAAGGAACAATTGAGACCAAAATATAAAAACTACAGCAGGAAAAACGTGCGCACTTGTTTATCAAGAACAATGAAGGGAACGCTAACACGATTGCCTGCTGACGTAACCCTCACTGTTTCCTTCTTAACAGGTCTAAACGGATTCAATTCTTTGCTAACTATCTCTGTCAATTTCCACTCTGAAACGCAATAGTTACACTCATCTAGATACTTGACTATTTTGGAGTTGGGTTTCAAAAATGACTTTCGTTGGTATGATAAACACCCCAAAAAATTGAACTTTCAATTCTGACACAAAAAAATCGGCCGCTCAAAGAAAAGCAAACCCTCGGAAGCGAGGCCTCGAGCGCCCGCTCTAAGCGGTTTAAATGTCGCGCCAAGTGTGGCACACCCCCCGGCGTTTACAAATGGCGGACGGAGATCGGAGGCCGGTTTGTTTTTCTTTGTCGTTCACAGTTTTATTAATGTCGGCAATGCTCTTTTTTTCTTCTTGTGTGTGGGACTAGTAAATGATGTGTACCGAAATATAACTTACTGTTGAAAGTATTTCTTTCTATCGCAGATGAGCCACTAGTGGTTCCCCTTTCCATATTTCTTTGTTATTGGTCCCAACATTTCTGTTGTGGTCGCCTAAGGACTTTTGGTCGCCTCGGTTTTGCGTTTCAAGTGCATTACTTGCCCAGAAATTGCACCGGTCGTCCAGCAAATCGTCCAGAAATAGAACTTGTAAAGGTAATGAGTTCACTTCATAGAAAATATTTAAGAGACTAGCACGACTAAGCGCAAGCTTCACGAAGCTTGGTAGGAGTGTCGGTTTTCAATCCTTCGTTGTAGACGGGACGAGTACGACTGGCCTCCGTCTAATCGACTTTGATCTTCTCCGCAGCTTCTTGCAAAATGTTGCTGTGTGTAAAAAGTGAAACAAGGCAGAAATAATTATGGAAGAAGCTATTGACAGGCGAAGCGGTTTGGCATCATGCATAAATGTCAGCTGCAGCGAGTGCGATGCTCACAATGTGCTCGAGACATCCAGATGTACTGCGGGCAACGTCTTTGAACTAAATCAAAGGTTCGTATATGCCCTTCGCACCTGCCGAAAAGGACTTACAAATGCTCGCATCATATGTGCTGTGCTCGATCTACCGCCACCGCCAACGAAGTTTGCATCGTAGAACGCGAGGCGTCTCGACGCAACCACGACCGTTGTGAGAAATGGTACGGCAAAGGTTCCGAAGGACTGAATAAAGAGGCCTCCGCCTTTCCAGCTTCGATGGGGAGCTGGAATCGGCTGTCACAGTGGACGGCATATGGATGAAGCAGGGTTTTTCCTGACTCCACGGCGTCGTAGCTGCAATATCAGCTGACACAGGAAAAGTGCTCGACTTCGAAGTGGAATGATGTTTTGCCACATGTGAGCCCCGAACCTTCAAACAGATACCTTGAGTGAATGTAAAATAACCTACGATGGGCCATCTGGTTGAATGGAATGGAAAGGTCATAGAAAAGCATGAATATGTTGGACACGTCCGGAGGCGTAAGGGCACCACACTAAGGAACATAAAGAAGAATGAGAAGAGGGACAAGCTGGCAGATGGTATGCCACTCTCCGGGGAAGGACGCCTCACAGGAAAGGAAATAGATTGCATTCAGGTTTACTATGGCAAGGCTGTTCGGAGAAATACAGACAGTTTGGAGAATTTGAGACGAGCTGTATAAGCGATATACTTTCAAAAACTATCAACAGATACCAAGCCCAATCACGGACTCTGGACAAAGGGGCCATCTTCATGGTGTGGGTATAACCGCAGCACAGTTGAGGGAAACCTTAAAACATACTCCCACGAAAACCACGTTCCTGAGGCTGTGATGAAAGTCATCCAGCCAGTGTTGAACGCGTTGTCAGATCCCGGTTTTCTGACCGAATGTTTGCATGCATGAACACAGAACACGAATGAATCGCTCAACTAACTCATCTGGTGCCGTTGTCATTAGACCACATTTCTCAGTGCTGACACATTGAAGACAGCAACTAACGATGCTGTGGCCTGCTACAATGACGGCAACTCTGCACGAAAAGCTGTTCTGGAGCCCCTTGAAATTGTTCCAGGTGTGTTTTGTGACATTGTCCTAAAGAAGATGACAAAAGAGCGTGTTGAAAGGGTATAGCTGTACAACTCTGCCGAGAGCAAGGAAAGACGACTAGAAAAAAGGAACACTAAGAAAGGTTTCTGAGATAGCAGCAAGCGCGCCGGAAGCAAAATGTATTCTCCTGGGGCATTGGACCATCCATGTGAACATAAAACTTCGCTTTTCTGAAATTGAATTATTTAAACATTTATTTAATACAATGTACTTCTCCTTTCAAACTAGTGATTCGAATCCAGTAAAACGTTGCCACGCATGTGCTTCAACCACTCATAAATATTCTCACAAAAAAAAAAATCACTGAGGTCATGTAAGCTAAAATTGAAAAATTCCACTGCCAGGTGCATGGAGTGATTTTTCTTATATACAAACTCTAAGGAGGATATGATATTTCTCTAGTTCAGATATAATCTATGGGAATACAGAATAACATTGCCTAATATCATCACATTCCTCTTTGTCGCTGCTAAGAAAAGGTGCATTGAATAATTAAACACACCTGAAATTTCGAGAGTGGGCATAGGAAGGGTAAGTCAACTAGCCACAAAAATGGTGTCGTATCATACCTAGTGGCTTCTTTCTTGAACAGATGAAATTTGTTGTCAATACATGCAGCAGTCTGAAGTTTTACGTTACAACTAACATGTGCAATTTACCCTACCATAGTCCCTTGAGTTGGTTGACTCCCTTCTTGGGAGCACATGAACTGTGTGGAACAAAGGTGTCGTCTATGAAATTCCTATGACGTGTTACTTTTCTTACGTTGGGCAGACTGGCCGTTGTGTTAATGAAAGGCTCTTAGAGCAAACAAAGGGCTGTGCTATCAAAGTTGGGCAACTCCGATATCGTCGAGCATCTAGATGAGTGTAACAATTTCGTTTCCAAGTGGAAATTGAGACTTGTTTGCGAAGAATTAGATCCATCTAAACGTGTTATGCAGGAAACAATTAGGATTACATCAGCAGGGCATTGTATTAGCGTTCCCCCGGTTGTTCTTGATTAATAAGAGCTCACGTTCTTGCTGTTGAAGTTTTTTGATTTTGTTCCGTCAATTTTTGTTGTGGTTGACTTCATAGGCTGTAGGTGATTAGATATGGGCAATGGATGCCTCCTTTTTTGCTGACACTAGTATTTGCTGCTTTTCCACATCTCCGTTAGCTCAGGACTGTTTGCTATAATGGAGGGTGTTGTGATAAAACGTCCTAGCTGCGTCTTTGACGGTGTTGTGTGTGTCCTTGTATTCAATGTCTTCGGTTTTATTATGTTGACTAATAAACACCATTTTTTTCGCATGTCTATTTATACTTACCGAGAGTTTAAAAGTCAATCAATCCCTACGGGACTGTCTTCTGCCGGCCAGAAAACCGGTTCCCAGTCTCCTTTTCTCCTCCTCTCCCCACAGGAGCGGGTCTCTGAGCTACTTCAAGCAGAAAGGAGGAGGTCTCCCTTTTCCCCTAATCTAAAGGAGGAATCGAGGAGGAGTTTCCTCCTTTATCTGTGGGGCGGGACTTACTGCGTTCACGTTTTGTGCTTCGCAATCTGTTTTTTGGCGGCCTTACCGGCTAATCTGGTATAATTCTGTCTGAACGCAAGGAAAATATACTTCAAGATTGAAGCACACTTAAAAACCAAACTAAAAAGCCTCAGTAGAAACACGCTTGTAGTGTGAGTAAACTCTTTTATCATCCTAAAAAACGCAATATTCGGCTTTTATACTGACACGAGCGATATAATTTTTGCTTCATTCGAAGGCTTTAGTTGCCCGTTCCTCTCTGACATTCTATTAGGAGGGAAATAACAATATTACGGATGGTACGCAGAGACGTTGCTCATAATTTTATTTACGGATACTGCCAGCCTCGTTCATGATGTGGCAGGAGCGGTACAAACACGCAAAAACAACATTAAGAATGTGCCATTGTGCAAGCATGTCAGTATATAGTTTCAATACGCGTGAAAAGTCTGCTTCTAAATACATTGTTACCCATGACAAATCATGAGGCGCGGCGAATAACTGAAGGAACTAAATGTTTAATGCGGCGAACTTTTGCCCCAAACAAAAGAGGAGCAGGTTAGCGTCGCAGGCGTCGTTATCGACGAAACAGCAGGATCGAGCACTGGGGCGAAACTGAGTATGGCTTTCCACGTAGAGCCCCTCTTGTACGCGTGTAGGCTTCTGGAACAATCGACCGTAGAAGATTCGTGGATGCAACTTTCTAACCTCCAATCAGCCAACACGGCTCTTTAATTTACCGGAACATCACATTCACATTACAGAGTCAACACAAATGTGTACCGTGGACAGGAATCGAACCTTGACTTTTTGCGTGGAAGGCAAGCACGATAACCCTTAAGCCACAAGCGCGCTTTTTTTTTTTTATTATTTATTGCCAGGTATACATGGGATTTTACAGATACGTTGTTCGCAAACACGTCAGCGAAACTTCGGTGAACGTGGAGTGCTTATACAGATCTTATTGTGGCCAGGTTGTCTAGGACTGGCAACCAATCTGGGCCGTCTTCTGAAACGCTAAACACTGCCCTAATTTTCCGGATACTCTCAGTAAAATACTGGCACACAGGTCGCGCGTCAACGTCCGCGTGCCGCACTGCCATGCGGCTCCTCCAGATGCTGTGGAGACTTACGACCATGATTAAATCATATGGCACACACTCTGTGATATCAACTGGCAGAAACCGTATCCCATGCCCATTCAACGGGAGATCTTTTTTCAACATTCGCTGAAGGACGTCCCAGTAAAAAACTGCATCCCAGCAGTTTAAAAACACATGCTCGATTGTTTCGGGTTGATTACACAAAAAACAATTCACAGACCGGGGAACGTACACACCTTTCTCATATAACCGTGTTTTAACCGGCAGTGTCCCAGTATGTTATTTAAAGAAAAACGTTTTCATATTAGCGGGCACCAGCATTTTTTTAACCCGACAGAGTGCATCCTGCCCAGGGAGAGTGCTATACAACATTCGATAAATGGGAGGTGAAAAAGACATTTTTATTAAATCTTTCGTTAGACGTTTTCGTGACACATTGCATAAATATTCCTACGAAAAGCGAGCAACTAAAAATCTGTAAGCACCAACTACTTCTCTTAAATAGGGACTTAGTGTCCCAGACCCTCCGTCACAGGACGAAACAATAAAATCAGGTAAGGCGTCACACAAATGAACCTGAAAAACAGTACGCAAAAAGGGACTGGTTTGATCATGCAGGAAGATAAAACGGTTAACAACTTGTCGAATAAAGAGATGGGCCAAAGAGAGGCCACCAGATCGGACACGTCGAAATAGGTTCGCTCGGCTGGTACGTTCCCAAGAGGAGGCCCAAATGAATACCGCGAAAACACGATGCAACCTTTGAATGGAAATACGAGAACAGTGCAGTACTTGAAGTAGGTACCATACCTTTGCAACAAAAAATAGGTTACACACCGTGGCGCGTGCGAACATTGACATATAACGTTAACCGCTCTCCGTTGCTTTATTATGTATCTTATCAGTTTCTTCGCGCCAGAAATGGGCATTATCTCGGTAACACTCTAGTGAGAAGCCTAGATAACGGGTTGGTAAGGCTTTCCATTCGACATTTCCGTACACTCTCGGCTCGGATGGCCACTCGCCATGCCAGAAACCCAAACACTTTGACCAATTCACTGAACACCCAGTTTGCAGACAGAAGGTCTTTGTGATTTCGATTACTTTTTTAACACTCTCTCTATCGGTGCAAACCATCGCAATATCATCCGCGTAAGCCAGTATTCGGACCTCACACGTGTTTAGAGTAAAACAGCGAACATTCTGCTCATGAATAATGCGCAAACAAAAGGGTTCTATATGCAAAGCAAACAATAGTGGTGATAGCGGGCATCCCTGCCTTACGGAAGATCTGACAGGGATGCGTTCGCTTACACGCTTATTGACAATCAAGCTCGTTGTACAGTTTCGGTACGCCATCCGCACACCTTCTAAAATTACAGACCCTACCCCTATATGTTCCAAGACACTAAAGAGGACATCATGAGACACGCGGTCGAAGGCTTTTTCTAAGTCTAACTGTAACATCGCTACCTTCATTATCTCTGAGTCGCAGCACTTCAAAATACTCCGAACGACATGAATGTTAGTTAAAATACTTCGACCCCGTATGCCGCACGTCTGGTGCGGCCCCACCACGTTCGTGATAACGCATTGCAATCGTCTAGCGAGGACTTTCATTAGTATTTTGTAGTCTATGTTAGTAAGCGTTATAGGACGATAAGATTTTACACTACGAAGTTTAGCGGGGGTTGTCACACTTAGGGATCAATACCGTATGCGTACGCAGAAACGATGGCAGTGAGAATGTTTGGTCATACGCTTCAGTAAAAACATCTAACAAAATAACTGCAACCTCATGCTTAAATGTTTTATAGAAAAGTGCGGTCAACTCATCTGGGCCTGGCGATTTCCCAGGTTTCAAATCTTCTATTGCAGTTGTTATCTCTGACAGGCTTATCGGTTCTTCAAGGAAACCGTTTAAATTACTATCTATTGTCGGCAGTAAAGACAAGAACTCGCTCTCAAACGCTGCCGTTTGGGAGGCATGACGACTGAAAAGATCAGTGTAGTGTTCTACGAAAGCCTTTTCTATGAAATTTTTCTCGTCAGACAGAACGCCATGGTGTTCGATTTCCACTTTTTCATTGCCGCGCGCGTATTTCTTTTCCGCGGCAACCACCCTTTTTGTCGGCGCTTCTCCTACCAAGAATCTTTCGGAACGGGCTCGTATAGCGGCTCCCCTATATCTTTTCTGATCTATGATCTCAAGTTGCCCTATTGAAAATATTTCTAAAGGGCCCGTCAGCCTTGAAGGATTATGGGACCTCACAGGCCTTCAAAGCCCTTCAAAAATACCCCACAGAAAAACCCTTCAAGGATACCCCATAAAAAAACCCTTTAGCCCCACAGCCCTTTAACCCGTCAGGCCCTTTAGCCCATCAACCCTTTAGACGCCCAAATGACTGTGAACCATAGACAAAAATGCAGGTCAAAACACTGAAAATTTATTGCCGACATTTAGTTTTACATGCATATTATAACTCAAAAAGCAACGCTTGTTCAAACCCGGCGCAAGGAGCTGTAGACGAAAGGGATCACATCAAACAGGGACAACTGACATCCTTATCACAAAGAAAAATACCTTTCAAAGTACTCACAATGCCGCTGGGTATATTCCTGATGTACGGTAGTTCAGCTAATAAAACCGAGCAGGTGCACCTCACGGACACATACACAGTCTCAGTAAGCACGTTTAGCGAAAACCACAAACTCGTAAGCAGCACCCGCCGCCGTTGAGAAATCCCGAGCACAGTCACGGTTTCGTCCATGATGACATCGCGCCGGAGTCTTCGGCGTATTTTTCGCTCGCTGGTCTGAAGTCGGACGGACGAAGAGGCGCAAGGAACAAGTCCGGACAGCGGCCGTCATCCACTGTCTCAACACCCACAGTGCCATAATCCCGTTGCGCAGGCACAACATGCGGTGGGACGCTGACCCCGACTGCCAGGCTTTGCAGCGAGTAAGCCGACACCGGCCACCATCTCCTTGAATGCGCTGAACACAAAGGCGCTCGAGCGGTGCTGAAGGCGGCCTGCGCCGAACTATGGTTCACCTGCGGTACCAAGAAAGAAACTGCACGGATCAAAACAGACCAAGGGGCGAGCCCTCAAAACCACGCATGCTCACCTTCCTGGAGGAAATTGGTCCGCTCCAAACATCCAGGCTCGTGGGATAACCGGAACCGCACACGAGCAGAGAGAAAATGGCTATGGCCTCCCCCGCTTGCACACACCACCCTCCTCCCCCCGACCGCTGGCCTGGCAGCCCTGCACCCTCTCCCCATCGCCGGGCGGAGAGAGGCGATTGCTTTTTGGCAGACATGTACCGTACGCATTACAAGTAATCAAATTACTTGCAATCGATTACTTTTTGAAGTAATTTTGTAATCAGTTGATTACTTTTATTAGGAAGTAATCACAAGAGTAATCTGATTACTTTTTGAAGTAATAAAATTACTTGTAACCGTTACAATTTGTCCACGGGCCCCCCCCCCCCCCCCCCCCCGGCTCACGCCTTTTTTTTTTTTTTTTTTATGAAATGACAAAAATAAGATTTGCTTTTTTTTTTTTCGAACAGAAAAGAAATATTTTTGCGGAGCTGTAGCAAACGAGGTAAACCCCTTTGGGTGTACAGTTTCTGTGGAATGTCCGTTTTTTTTTTTTGTTTTTTTGTTTTTTTTTTTTTTTGAGCTGGGACTGGGAGTGGGAAGCCCCAGGAAAGCCACAGTGCATGTCAAATGCCATTCAGGGCGAAATTTGAGGAAGCAGAATGTAGCTTTGTGAGTCCTTCGTTCAAACTAGCCCCCTCACGCACACACACACAAAAATATAAAATAAAAAAATCCTGCTTAGGGTACCTACTCGCAGCCCGTAGGAGAACCAGAACCGAAGAATGCCTAAAGCGGATGCAAAATATAACAAAGGCGGTTGAAATATTTCCCCATTTCCCCTACGTGGTCTTTGTGACAAGCAATGCTTCGAGTTGAGAAGTGGTCAGGGCGATCTCTTCCGCTAATGGATACTACACATCATCCGTTTCAAATCCTGGAGCTGCTGCTCTTTTGTATAACATGCGAGCTCATCTACATGTGAATAATAAAATGAGCGACGCAAACTTTGAGCGACAACCCTTGCTCAAGCTTAACAAGATCTAGAACCCCCTCCCCCCCCCCCCCCCCCCCACACACACACACACACTGGCGAACGCCCAAATCATTAAACGTCTTCAAACGAATTCTATGCTGTGTTCGCATTGTGAAGGTGCAACGACCACAAAGAGGGAGCCAGTTTTTCTTCTTCAATACTTGTGCAAATGTGAAATATAGGTTGGAAGTAGTTCATTGTTATGAGCGCTAAAGATGTGTCTTCACACAATAAAGTAATCGGAAAAGTAACGATTACTTCTTTAAGTAATGTCCAATTACTTTTGCCGTCGAGTAATCAAGTAATCTAATCGAATACTTTTTAGCCAAGAGTAATAGTAATTGTAATCGATTACTTCTTTTTAGTAACGTGTACAAGACTGCTTTTTGGGGACAGTCCCCCGTGGAAGACCGGTTCCCGGAACGAGTCGCTCCCGCGTGCGTCCCTGTTCCTGGAAAGCGCGCACTGCTCTCGGCTTGTTCTTTTTTTTTTTTTTGCTTTTTTTTTTGTTTTTTTTTATACATGGTTGCACGTATTTCGCCTCGAGCGGACAGGATTGCGTTCGCCTCAAAACGCCGCTCGGCCAACACCACTCGGCCCGCGGCTCGTCAATTCTCCACATGGGCGGTCGCCCTCAGTAGCTCTTTCGCGACCGAACACCCCGGCAGTGACAGACGGGTCCAGGAGCCCACTCGTATTTGATAGAAGAGCAGTAATAAAAATCTGACCGTACTCACACACGATCGGCATTCTCCAAATACTTATTTTTTCCCCCGTAGCGTACAATAAGCAGCTATGTTCATTAATTCTGCGAAATGTGTTTTTTTCAACTGGGCCGTTGCCCACACAGACATATCAAGAGGCCTGAACGTTTTCCCGACCCCATTAGAA
Source organism: Ixodes scapularis (assembly GCF_016920785.2). Taxonomy (NCBI): domain Eukaryota; kingdom Metazoa; phylum Arthropoda; class Arachnida; order Ixodida; family Ixodidae; genus Ixodes; species Ixodes scapularis. The sequence goes on from NW_024609836.1 coordinate 62,701,976, forward strand.
AAGTTCTTGACAGGCTTTCAGACATTTCAAGGCATCGTAAAGGGGACTTTAGACATTTCAGGAGAGCCTCTGACGGGGCCAGTGAACCCACCAGGAAATATCGGTGCCCCCGTCAAACATCTCAGAAATTCCTGAAGTCCCTTTCACACCCTTTAAAAAAATCCTGAAGTCCCATCAGAGCGATTTTCAATAGGGTGGGCTTTTAGGTTATTAATATCATCCATAAAAAGGCCGGGAGTTTGACATTCTTCCCGTAAAAGCTTCTTCAGGTTTTCACGCAACACATCTTCGTTTTTTTTCTTGGAACTTGAAGAAACACGCCATCTCAAATGCGCTGATTTTTACCTCCTGCTTGAACGTCTCCCACTTCTCGATCCCTCCCTTCAACTCTACTTCATGCCATTTCTCCTTGACTAAGCTCCTAAAAGACTCATGTCGCATCAGCTTCGCGTTAAGTTTCCACTGTTCCCACGAAAAAGGTGGCCCGTTTTTCTTGACACCTAATTGAGCACTAACAAGGCAGTGATCGCTAAAGGAGACGTAGTCGACCGAGTAACGACCACTAAGAGGAACCAAATCCGACGAAATGTATATTCTGTCCAACCTGGCGTGACTGGTACCTTGGAAGTGGGTGTACACCAGACCCTTTGCACGAGGCACGCAACACGCAATACCTTCCAACTCACAGTGCTCAATAAGGTTATTTAAAGCCATAACACTGGCGTCTCTGTAGCGCCCTCCATTGGAGCGGTCCTCACTTTTGCAAACACAATTAAAGTCTTATAGAAATATAATAAGTCGATCGCACTGGCAGAACCCATAAATATTTTCAAAAAACATTCTGCGTTCATCGGGCTTATTGGGAGCATAAACACAAATTACCCGCCACTCAAGACTGTAAGCGGTGAAATCACACATAACAAACCGCCCGGACGGGCATGTCGTAAGAGTGTGGACGACAGCACCAACAGCTTTCTTAACGAACAAGCAGCAACCTGCCGACAAACCAACAGCGTGGCTCACGTAGACTTCATAGCGCGACAGAAACAACCGCAACATACTGTCGGTTTGACCCTCACTCTCTACTTTGGTCTCTTGAATGGCCACGATATCTAACTCATGCTCAGTAAACAGTCGGTAGAGCTGCTGTTGCCTACGCCTAGCTGCGAGTCCTCCCACGTTCAGCGTAGCGACACGCAATGAACCTTCAAGAGACACTACCATTGAGCAAGTTTCAAACCTCGAGCATAGCGCTCACCTATGTGCCTGAAAAAGCACTCTGTGGTGTGTGTCTCTCCTACTCGTCCGTCGTTTTTAGCGCTTTTGACCCCTAAATAAGCCTGAAAGGGGGCTGCCGCAGCACCAGATAGTCACTGCCCGTCGTCTCGGGGTAGAGCCGACGAGCCGCCACGGGGTATAGCCGACGGCCCGCAACGGCCACCTCTTCGGCATCCCCTCTTGCTCGCTGCCCCCTGTAGCCCCGGCTCTGAACGAGGGCCAGCTGTGTCGGTCGTCACTGTCGTCTCGTTGAACGGTCGCTTGGCAGCCTTGGCCTCGAAGTCCATTTCACCCGCGTCTTCACCATCGGAGGCCTCTGTTGTGTCGCTCGCGGCCGGTGTCTCCTGCGCCGTCACCTTCACTTCTCTCGCAGGTTCGCCGCTAAGTCCGTTTCCCAGTGCCGTAGGAGTGGTCGACGCCTGATTTTGCACGACACACGGCGCCGTGCTGGCCTCCTCTCCCGTTGTTTGAAGCTCTGTTGGTGAGGGAGCTATCGTCGTGGGTGACGCTGCCTCCTCCGCCTCGGCCTCGTCCATGACGTGGTTCATACCTGTGTCGTCAGCGGTATGGCTGGCGACGGCTCGGGCGTACGACCGCACGCAGTCCCTTGCGTCGTGCCCGAAGGCTCGACATTCCTCGCACCTAGGCACCCTGCACTCACGTCGTACGTGTCCCGAGCGTCGACAGCGAAGGCAAACCGGCGCGCGCCCGGGAACGACCACAAGTACTGTGACTCCTAGCAACCGGAGCTGGTGAGGAAAGGACTCTGGCGTCATGCCATCCCGAAGCACCAGGCGCACGATGACTGTCGTGGTGTCCACGTCCGACAGGCCCTCGACTTTTCACTTTTTGAGGGTGACTCCCTTGACTTCTCCGTAGGCTTCGAAGGATCGACGGATAGTTTCCACGGGCACGTCAAACGCCACCCAGTGAACTTTGACTTTTAATTCCCGCTTGTTGGGGTCGATGACCAGACACAGGCGGTCTTTCACTTGCAGGTGCCCTGTCGCTAGGAGCTTCTCCTTGGCTGCAGTAGTATGCAGCTTTAGTAGCCACACGTGTCCCATTTGAAAGGCGCCCAGGCCTTCCACTTCTTCCCGGACACCCACCTGGTTCAGCGGCCGAACAAAATCTTCTTCTCGATACGGACGTCCCCGGGTGTCGGCGTGCAGCACAACGCTGCGGTTCATAGCTTCGCCGGAGGGAATCGAGGGCAAAATAACCGCGTAGTCATTCGGCAAACCGCCGACGCCAGCCTCACCACGGCTAGAAACCGCCGTTATCGTAGTCGCTGAAGAGCGCTCCATCGCACGTCCGTTCGCTATCGCGTCCGGCGGTGGAATCCGCCACAAGCGCTCTGCCTGCTTAATCGGCTGCGCGCGTGGCAATATTTTGATTCATCACATATCTGAGCACAGTCGCGAAGGCAGAACACACACCAGTACGAACACACATAATAATAGCGCGAGTCACTGGGCCGTCCCTGTACGCGATTAGCTCAGCAGTGACAGTGCTGGGCTAATCGTACGGAAACATGACAAAACACCAGGACGTTGCCAATGTGACGTTGCTTGATTGCTCCCATTGGCTGGCAGTGACGGCTGCGTCCGCACTTAGGGTGAAACCAACATTGGTTGATTCATTCCATGAACTCACACAGAGGAAAGCATTTCCCGGATACATCGTGAAAGCTCCCTTACTCAAACTGCTCTGGCTGAATTGACGCGACATTTCAGGTGCTTCAGGGTAATATATTTTTGACGAGAAAAAATAAACATTTAACTCTGCCAATGATTTTCATAGGTGGCCTTGCGTTTCCGAAGAACGGCAACACAATTCTGTGGTGGCTCTTTAATCAATGCCGACATTGTGCTCACAGCCGCACACTGCCTTATCGGGTAAGTGCATACCCAAAGATGACGCGGAATACATAAAAACGCGCACGTATTTTGTTTAACTTTTTTTTTTTTTTTTTTTAGATACAAGCCAAGTTTGTTTAGAGTTGACTCCGGAATGATAGACATACGAAAGGTCGGAGGACCTTACCACCAAGTACGCTATGTGAGTTGGGTTATTTATGCGAAACTGCGGCCGGCTTATTGCAATGTTATTGTTGATAACATTGCGATGCAATGTTATCAAAGGAATATACGTGTCCATGTATCCTATCGTATTTTCCACACGGAATGAAAAAAGACTGGGTCATGGGTATTAGAAAGCCTCAGAGAAAATGCCAAATAAACACCTGAGGAATGGTAGTAGGGAGTTTAATTCCAGACACGCGTATGCCATTGATATTTGACAAATTAAAATCCTAAAGCACTCTCAGGCAGCCTCATGCATTCGGCCAGAATTTAGATTCTATTTTCTAGGAATTTGGGTCCTTGCATGATTAACGAAGCGTAAGTGGTAAAAGACCTAGAGTTCAGTGTCCGGGTATTTCCGACCTAAATATTCAATCAAGCGCCCAAGTTAAGCTTCAACACCTGTTTTCTCGGGTGTCAGCTGGCGTCTTTGAGCTTCAACCCCCAAGAAGAACAAAATTGGGCTTCGAGGCCGTTTATTTTATTACCACTCTGCATCGTAGGGTGCCGATTCCCGAGCAAATAGAAGTGTTTGACTTCAGTAAGAGTTAATTTCATGGTCAACCAACATCTCTGGGTCATCTATGGCATTTTGTAGCTCCTTTGGCGCGAACCAGAGGAAAGCCAACATTTTTTTTTTCTCTGGCAAGTTTGAGCATAGCCAAAGTACCTTGGCCCTAACTATAGCGCCTCGGTGCAGAGCCCTATTAATTCCAAGTTAGGCTCCTTGTACTAAAGAACTTAGGTGAACTTAGGTAGTTTTCTTTCTGGCGAGCGCTGCCTGGGTGATAGATTTAATTGCCCTTGATACGTCGGAAAAGAGCGTGCAAATATAGTTTCTACAAGATCAAAATTATGTAGAAAGTACATAATGTTGATTAGGCAGTTTCTACTGAAAACTACTGAAAACAGGACCACCAAGCACTAGGAGCTTTAATGTTTTCCACATTGTTAATTTTTTTCGACAAAATGATTCATATCTACTCATTTCCGACAAGGAAGGAGGATTTGTCGCGTTATCAAAACATGTGTACCTTGAAAAAGCTCACAAGGCTATTGATAGAATTTTCAACTGCTTGAAGGGATATAAGGCCAAAACGGTGAAAGCGAAGGCACTCCAGTTATGCCACAGGATAGACTTAGATCAGTTGAGGAAGCAGATCACAGCTTCCAAAAATGACCAATTGCAAATCTCTTTCACTGCTAAAACATACAAGGAGGGCTGCCCTTTTCGCGTAATAGTTACTGAAAAGGGTTCGTGGCAGGGATCTATATCTTGTTTTTGTTACGTAACCTGAGCACCCTTGTATTGGAAGACCCTTTCTTTATTTCCACTTCAGAAGCAGTAATTCAATATCTAATACAAGATGCGATGAAAGTAGAGTTTGGGCTTTCTCTAGGGGTGCATCTCGAAACAACCCGTTCTTATTTGAACCCTTCTCGTTTGAACCCATTCGCAAAACGCCCTTCTCGTTTTAACCTTTCGCGTTTCGACCCTTCCTTATTTATACCCGTCTCATTTGAACCCATTCTCATTTGAACCCTTCTCGTCTGAACCCATTCGCAAAACACCCTTCGCGTTTTAACCTTTCGCGCTTAGACCCTTTCTCATTTGAACCCGTTGTCATTTGAACACCATAGTGAGGTATAGAAAGAAGGAAAAACAGTTGAAGGATGAAGGTTGAAGATGAAGCGAAGCGGCACCATCTCTTGCATAGCACATGAAACAATTTTCCTTATGCCTGCGTGCCACCCCGAGTCTGTTGACGTAGCTACGTGGTCACATGCATGGTGACGTGGTTTCAAAAGTGCTAGCGCAGATTCGGTACTTCATTTCTCTTCTGTCGCTGTATGTCGTTGAGATGTCGTAGTTTGGAGCGGATGGATCATTGCGCTAGTCGTGTGCTCTTGCTTGTAATGGTCATTTCGGATGCTCATTTTCCCCGAAAAAAAGTTTTCCCATATCTTCGGCAAGGGCGTTCGCGTGGTCAAAGACTGGCGGGTGCAAGCTTTTCGGGTTGCGCTTCTCAGGCGTGTACCGGCAATTTACCAGCAGAAGTTTTCCCGAGCTCCAAGAGGTCGGGCAGCTTGTCTGCCAGACTGTATCCGGTATCGTCACATCCAAATCGGGATAGGGAACCAAACGAAACAATGCTCGCTGAGGCGGCAAATACCGAGTTCGAGTGGCAAACGAAGCCATCGAGACAGGCACCCTTTTGTGCTCTGAGACAAGATAGCAAAAACAACGAAGAGAAACATAATTTATGTTTAAAAGAAGTCAACATTTTTGGAAGAATTTATCCAGCCTGAGCAAGGTATGTTTGCTCTGAGACACGGGCTGCATCATACATCACTTTATCGTACAACTCTGTAATAACAAAGTATTGCACCGCTGAAAAAAAAGTATGCATATTGATTCAGTTTGAAACTTGAACACGCATTACAATTTCAATGAGGGTGGGTGCAATGAGAAGACTGAGGATTCCAAAAAAGGTACTAGAGAATTTTAGTAAATCGTTCCGATACCCCCGATAGCCCCGATAGCCCCGATAACGATACTATAGTATCGTTATCGGGGCTATCGGGGCTATCGGGGGTATCGGCCTCCCTTGCGCATGCATATATGCATGCGCAAGGGAGGCGGTGGCGGAGTATCGGGTCTCGTTTTCAGAGTCATGGGAACGATCTACTAAAACTCTGAACTAACAGTAAACGGAATATGGAAAGCGACGCTGGCAAGCCTCCGTGGCAACAGTTAATCGAAAATCCAAACGAAGTTTATTAAAATTTGACCCGCGTGCGGACAGCACCACACTGATTTATACATTTGCCCTTTCATTGATTTTATATTTTAATATTCTGACAGCTGTACGGACTGTGGTAAAGCCAATATTTTGAAAAGTTTTGTGAAGCCGCTTCTGTTTACACACATCTCAAAAAGTCGTAATTTATGTTGGCGTATGCAGCGTGCTCATGGTACCATAGAATGATCGAAGAAGAAGTTAACAAAGCTCACTCGCGACCCAGTCAAATAAAAACGCCAGTTCATTGTGCTTTGCATTCGGGTGGAGACGTGATGCGCCGCTGGCGCGTTTTTGGCCGCCGGTGCTACAGGCAAGGGCTCGAAGGCAATTAATTACATGAATTCGCCATAAATACCGCAGAAAGATTGCAAGATCGTGATGTTGGATTAATTTGGGTTTGAAATAAAAGAGGTTAAAATGAGAAAAGTCTTTCTGACAATGGTCAAAACCAGAAAGTATGTTTTGAGAAAATTTGAAATGAGAAAGGTTAAAATGAGAAAAGTCGTTTTGAGAAGGGTCGGAACCCGAAAGTTTGTTTTGAGAACGGTTTAAATGAGAAAGGGAGAAACGCGAAAGTTGTTTTGCGCTGGGTTGAAATGAGAAGGTAAAAACGAGAAGGTAGAAATGCGAACGGGTTCAAATGAGAACCACCCTTCTCTAGACGTGGATGACCTATTTACTCTGTACCACAAAAGGGTATGTTTGAGGCCGTAAGCGCTTGCATCGAGGTTAATGGCAACGTGGCCTTTCAAAACCAATGTGGGTTACCAGTGGAGTCCTTTCTGGAACTCTTGAATTTTTACCTTACGTCCACAGTTGTCATGTTCAGCAACCTTTCATACATACAAAAGCAAGGCATTTGCATAGGATCCTGTGTTGCCTCAGTACTATGTGACGATTTTCCTTTCCCAGTGTGACGGTGACATATCCGAGAACCTTTCCAACAACCTGGTGGCACGTGTCTTTAGATATGTAGATGATTACCTCGTACCTCTCCATGAAAGTCCTGCCCAACTTCAGTCAGTGACAGTCAACACCATCCAATCTAATTTCTGTAAACAGGCCAAGGGAATGCAATTTTCATATGAACTACCAACCGACAGTAAGCTTTAATTCCTGGACCTCCAATTTCTTTTCGCAGAGAACCGTACGTGTTGGATTTACTCACTATGGTCTAAGAAACGACTTCCTCAGTTTGATTTGGCCCATTCAAAAATCACAAAACGAGGAATGGCGCAGAGCTGTCTAAAAGCCGCCTTGCAAAAGTCCTGCAAACATGCAGCCAAGAATAGCTTTGATTCACAAGTTCTAAGACTACAAGAGTCGGGGTATACAAATTCCTTGTTTTTTGAGGTTGCAGAGAGCACGGAAACTCCCAATGAAAGATGACCAAGAAGTACTGAGAGAAGAACACGGCCAGCAGTGGTTCCTTTCATCCACAAAATATCGCATAACTTGAAAGGGATAGCTTCAAGATATGACATACAAATGGTACACTCAGCCCCGGATAAACTTAAGAGGCTTTGTCCAAAAAATCAACAGACCTCAACAAACTCATAGTCTATGAACAGTTCATCATAAACATAAGTACGTGAATTGCGACGTCAATGTGGTCTACGAAATTCCGTGCTCCTGTGGGAGTGTGTAGGCCGGACAAACAGGCCGCCGTGTCAACGTGCGATTACGAGAGCATGCCTTGGCCCTTCAATCATCTCAATCAGGACATCTCACCATCCATGTCAGGAACTGTGCCTGCACCCCTGAGTTCAATCAAACTGGAGTCATCATGGGCAATCACAACAAAAGGGTAAGAGAGATGTGTGAGGCTAAAACTATCATTACTCGCGGGACCAAGCACATAACTGCGCCCTCTGTCGCACTGTGCCAAAAAAGCAGCAATATCTAGACAATTTTTCTTAAATCTAGCGGGTAACTGGAAATATTTTTCAACCATTTTTTTCTTCTTTTTTATAGGAATAATTTAAGTCGATCATCAATGTAGATTTAAGTGTTTTCTTCCTTTTTTCCGAGTTTCATCGGATTTGTCACTTCGTTCGCCTCTTTCACAATCATTAGTGTAGATTCTCATCGCATTTGCCACTTCGTTTACCTCTTTACCTGTGTTGTCTTTGCGCTACATTGTAGTTATAAGAAACCCTTACCCGTATCACTGCTTCGATTGCACCGATCGCGTTGGTACCGACCAGCGGAAAAAAAAAAAAAGAAAACGTGGAGCAAGGTGCGCTAGACCTCGCAGGGAAACGTGTGTGTGGACGACTTCGGCACGACCGCGTTCAGAGCCCAAATCTAGTACAATGGAAACGGGACGATGCGAAGCCGTGTCCTCGGGGTGAAGTCCATGAACCTCACTCGCAGCCAATTGGCCCAGCTGCTTCGCTCCAACTTACCAAACAATACGTCACGGAACTAAACTGTTTTACTTGTTGACGCAATTAATGCAAAGGTGCAGGTGAGGTGGACACAATTAGCTGTAATAATCCCTGGAGAAGGGGAACAAGGGAGACAAAGGACAAACACAACTTTCCTAACACAGCTAGCTGACCCGTGCGCGCTGAAAATTTGGCCTAGACGACAGGTGAGCAAACGGGTTTTATCAGCTGACGCCAGTCTAACACCAACGCGGATGAACAGTCCGTATTTTAATGTTATGATTTAATGCAATAAATGCATAGGCGCAGGAGAGATGGACAGAGTAAACGATGATACTCCTTGGAGAAGGGGAACAAGGTGGACGAATTTGTGTGGCTTGTTTTGCTTGCTTTTGTAATCTTAATTTGATATAACTCCCAAAATATGTCACAAATAAATGAACACGTTTTTCCTATATGCTTTGATATTCGATGAGCTCCGTCTCAGAGCAAGTTCCAAATGAGTCCCAACATTTTAGACGTCCCATATATTCAAGAATTTTGTGTAATACTATTCATCGACAATACATCTACAAAAGAAATTTAATCGGATGTGTCCCCAATTGCTGACAACCTCAGTCGCTCCTTTGCAGCTGTTTCAGGTGTATTGTATCACGAAACCATTGTGGCTTAAAATGGATACCTTATTGTGCGTTCAGCGTCCGCCTTCTTTGAACATATCTGCAAATCATCTACGCAGCTGTACTTTTTTAAATGATGTTTTCTGTGAATAGAGAGCCTGGGGCAGGTAATATTCGGCTCGGCAATTTATGACGCGTGTTTTTGAGGCTTGAATTACCTTCTATAAGTATTAAATGAAACTCAACTCCGCAGTCATTTCTTTCAGCTTAAAATGAGCTGCTATAAGATTCCTTCACAAAAGGAATACGCGTGATAGCTAAGAAATTTATATTCCGATATCTATTATTCTCTGTCGCGCGCTAATACTTCAAAAGCACATTGTGGTACGAATTTCACCATTTCTTAGAAGGTACAATCTGTTAGTGCCATTCAATCATGGCTCTATTCCGGGGTACGAAACCGAATTCCTAATTGGAGAACATGTAAAAAATTACGCACAAATCGGCATAAAAAAAAAAACAATTCTGGCGGCTCTTGCCAACGCTGTGAATCACAGGTCGACCAAAAGAGGCCCACAGCAGCGCGATTGGAGCAAATAGGGGCGCCACCAAACGTTGCGCTGTTTCTGCCTGATCGAATTAACATACGATGCGCTAACATTTCTTGAGTACTAAATGTTCCCTTGTAGCGCGACCCAATAGACCCTTTCCGAAATTCAGTCTGGCCACTTTGATCACTATCATCATCTGTAGAACGGCATCTGTGCCATACGAATGGCGGCCTTCTAGTGACTGATAAAGGAAGACGTTGAAGATGCTCCTAAGCGGATATTGCGAGGCCTGTACGTTCGGGGGTCAGTACGAAGCGAAGTAGGGCTGGAACACAAGAGCTACGTAAGCGTTTATTTCTAATTGCTCAGATTCAGTCAATCTGTCGTGGCACACAATCGGCTTTAAAGCACTTTGGTGTATAGAATTTTCTCGAGGCATCTCAGTGGGTTGGAGCTTTGTTCTGAATGCACGTTCTTGGTCACCATCGACCTGAAAGTGATCGAGAAGGAACTCACACTGAACAATTCCTCGCGTGCCGTCGACTTGCGAAAGTGACGGTGCCGATACAAGTTCATTTCCGCCATTGATAGGGCAAAACCTAAACTGCTTTACGAACCACCAGATGGCACTGAATTTCTGAAAGGGTCTATTATGAGGAAATAACATAAAAAGCGCAAGAAGCACAAATATCGTTAGAGGCCCGTTTTTACCTTGTTTTCAAAGGTTTCCAAATTATACTTGATAAAAAAGTTAATTTTTGTTTCTTCTACAGTGGCATCTACACTCTTGAATTGATTTGGTATTGCAATGTAATCTCTTTGTTCTGAGAAAAGATAATGCCATCGGGCTTGTACGCATTTATATATATTTTGTAGCACAAAGAAATATGTGGTCAGCAAAGGTTTATCTCATGGTGTTTCAACAGTTTTTGTTCTCATGAATTTGGAGTCTAGAAAGGCATTGCCTAGCTCTATGTAGAAATCGTGATAGTTTGACTTTTTAGTCAGCATATCCGAATAATTGATTGAATCTAACAAAATAAGTGGCTTCAATGGCACAATTGTGGTTTTGGTGGTGTTATATCTTGTGATAAAACACTCAACATAATTTACACGTTATAAAATAGTGGTCCGGCGTTTTGTAAATAAATATTAATATTAATAACAACGATTGAAAAGGTAATAACTTGAAAGCACATAACATGCATGTAAGGTATTTCTTTTGCTTAACATAATTCTTTAAAAAAAGCCATGAAAGGAACTCTATCGAGTGTGTGCAGATGGATTATACTGTCTTTATATCTGTGATTCCTGTGGTTTTTCGTTTAGAGGCTAAAAAAATGCAGGCAAAGTTTCAATAGAGATGTTTATTTTGAGGTTTATGCTTCTAAGCAATACATGAACGCTTTCTACGACAAAGTATCTTGTTATAAACACATCTTAAATGAAATAAATGAGAATGGTTTTCTAATCTTTCACTTGTTCCTCTTTAAGCGCTCCAACCAGTAATACAATGTTTTACAGCCACTGCGGTTCGTCATTCATGGGAAATTCAAATACGAGACCTTCGAAAACGACATTGCATTGATAAAGCTGAACGAATCTTTTAACATTTGGAATAGCGGTGGAATGATCGGGACAATTTGCCTTACCAGGAAGTCTGTTGACACCAAGAAGTCTATTGAGGTGGCTGGATGGGGCACGCTTGCTACACGTAAGAACGGCTATCATTATTACGTGGCATTTGTAGCATCTCCTAGGGCTTGCATATACAAAACTACGCTGGGTCCTTCAGCGAACTGATGAAAAGGATTTAAATAAATGCTGGGAACGCTCTGATGTCGAACCAGTTCATATAAAGGGTAACTCCGGACAGTATTTTTGAATTTGTGATTACGTCTTTTTTCAGCTCAGTCAGTGTCTCTGAATAATTAATTTTCTTGTGATATTTTGTGTAGCCGTACAAATTTCACGGCTCAAAGTTTGGTTTCGGACGTATCCGGCAGAATCGAAACTACCAGCTAAAGAGGGATGTCAACAGTGATGTCACCTGTACGACCGCGACGTGAAGTCACGGTGGTGCTGCGGGTGGCAGTACCACGTGCGGAATCAACCGCAGTACCACAGCAACCTAACGCCACAGGGGTGCTGGATGGATGGATGTATGGGTGGATGTTAATGTATTTACCGGTAGCTTGCGCCACCTAGCCTAAGTCTAAAAAGTCAAACACATAAGATTCCTCCCGCCCTTTTAAGGCCAATTTTCTCCTACTAACCATTAGCAGGCAGTGTGGGATATCACCTGGGTGACCTTAGGGTAATCGGGCAAAAAAACTAAGAAACAACACCTCCCGCCTCTTCGTCCAGGGGGAGGAAGTCGCCAATTTGTGTCTGGTCGAACCTTGTCGGCGTTACCCTAGCACCCCGGACCCACTGGATGACAGTGTTAAGACTTTGAGCCGGAGCCACGCAGGAGGGAGTCCCTATTTCCCTCTCTCCCGCCTCTCCCCAGCTGTGCAAGTCAGTTGTCCATCATTCAATTTTCCCTAGATAATTTCCGCCAATCTTCTAATCGCCTGTTTGTGGCTATTATCCTTTTCTCTTCCATTCTTTCATCGCCGCCAGTAAAACTCAGACTTGTTGAGATTTTGTTTGAAACTCGAAAGCATTAGACCTACAAAGAGTAACTTGATGCAAAAGGCGCAATTGGATGTTTCTCAGTGCACTCTAAAACGTTTGTTTTGAAAGGCATGCGCAAGAATTAATATTTCACAAGTTGGCAAATAAAATAGTGTCAATTAGCCAGTTTGGCAGCAAAAAAAAATATCATAACTTGCTCAACACGAGACTAACAATTCCGCATTCGCTCGACATGCATAGCATAGACCATTTTTTTTTTTTTTAAATCTTGGCCCAATCCAGCTGAAACACCGTATGTTTTCTCTCGTACTTCAATTATTGTCGAAAGCAGAGGTCTATACAGTTTTTGATATCAGGAAACCTTATTTTTCTAAAATTGCAGCCCGTTCTCGTCAATGATGCGGTAAAGCAATGCCAAAATCACTGACCTTGTAAACATTTATGCACCTACTTACTAACGAAGAACGTTTGCCACATGGTTATGCCTCAGTAGATGATTTAGGTCTTCTAATATAGTTGTTAAACTGGGATAACACTTTTCTTAAGTGCAGGTATAGTAGAACGAATGTCGCAGCTCGGATAGCCTACGAGGGTTTTTGGGAAAACCCCTGGGTCTCTAGGATCCCAAAACCCAAGGTCTATAGATATTGCTAGATGATAAAATATCACGAAAACTATTATTCAAGTAAATATCAATTATAAAACACGAAACTTCATACTCTTCACAGTCGAATCTTTATATATATATATATATATATATATATATATATATTTTTTTTTTTTTTTTACCGCATCTACACAAAAGTGTTACCCGAGCCATTGAGAATTAAATTCTTTATTTTCTTTCTTTACACTTTAACTTTATTACCTTAATGATTATCGATATGGTTATGGAGTGTGGAGTTTTAATTCCAAGGAGCTAAAACCGAATGTTGCCCACTTGGCTCATACTGGATTCGACATGATAACTGACTTTTGTATATTTGTGTTGGGCCCATCCGAAGCGAGCGTATTTGCGGGTGAACTGTCAAAGCATCATTCCTGCAGCTTGGGAATAAAACGGGAGAGAGAAGCTGCGATGTCGCGCAAGTCTGCGACTCGTTAGTAGGCCGCTTCTCTCCTATTCTTCGTTGCGCGTTATGAAAAGCAGAGCAAGCTCCTTCCTCAAAACGCTCCACTCTTAAGCAGAGCGAAGGTTGGCGAGGAAGAGAGAGAGGAGTTTAGTGGAGTCGCCTCCTCTCCAGCGTCCGCTCTGCTGAACTGGAAAGTGTGGAGGGCATATTTGGAGGGAGCTTGTCCTGGTTCTCTTGTCACCTGCCACAGACTATGCGGAGAGCAAGTCGTCTGCTTCTTGAGCAGGGGTTGCGATGATGTCCGAACATTCCAAGCTCTTATGGGCTGATTGAGAAAAATAAAGTGGGTAGATTTCGATTCTATGAGATTTGAGGTATGCCCAAAATGTTTCTTTTTTCAATGACCCAATAAGAGCTTGACGTCGTTCTGACGTCACCGTAACTCCTGCGCAAGAAGCAGACGACATGCTCTCCGCAGAGACCAACACAGGGCTTAGGCGTGATACTGGTGCGGAGGCGCTGCTATCGGCATGACACCTGCGCGGACGCCGTATGGGACTCTAGTTTCTACGTACACGCGATGCACACGCCCTGCTGGGGGCAAACGCGGACATGTTTTCTAAACCACACGTATGCTTATGGTACGGGGGACCAATCCAGCGTTGTCCGAAGTCGGCGTTCCGTGCAGCCTAAACTTTTATTCTCATGGATAAGAAGCACGACATTTATTGTGTCCTGTGTGAAGAGCTTTTTACGGCCTGCTCGATTCGCTCCTTTACCACAGACTTCCAGTTGACTGAATTCTTTTATTCAAGCTTACATCAAACCTGTAGAAGCAGTTTGGCTAAGTTCACAGCTACGCAACAAAAGTATTTTTGTTCTTATCTAATTAGCGCTAAATTTGTAAAACAAACAAAAGTATAGCTGATCTCAAAAAATATTAGACTCTTAAGAAATGTAAACATAAAAAAAAATATCTTTCTTAGTTTTTAAGGTGGCTGGTAGCGTCCTCGCGTGTAAAAATATTTTATTACCAATATAAGAAAACTTAACGGTTACTAATTTATAGGAAAAACGCAGCACCTAAATTTGTAAAAATCAACTTGCAGTGTGGACAGTTTCCTCAATTCAAGAATAGACAATATTTATTCACAAATTCGTGCTTTAAAATACTGTTTTTTTTTTTGCAATTGTTTTGCTCGTGATAGGCATTTTGCTTACCTGGTTCGTTGAACATGATTGTTTTAGAATGCTTATTATTTATGTAGCGTTTTTGTTTCGATGTTTTTTTTTCTTGTTTACTTTGCTATGGTACTTATTTGAATGTGTTTATAATGTAGACTCAACTTTGACTTTGTGTTTCAAATATGTTTTTCAACTTCTTTTTTAGTGTATTTTCTTGACAATGCTTACACTTTCTAAACTCTCCTGTATCATGGTTATGTTTTTATTATGTCAAATATATCCGCTTGCTGCCTGCCGTTAACCAAGAAGTGGCTAAGTCCTTGTCAGGCACATATGCATTTTACTTTAATTAAGCGCCCTCTACCGTGCTGTACCGCAGAAACAAACAGCTTCAGCAACAAACATCTATCAGAAATGTACGTTACCTGTTTGTTTTACTGATGTGATTTTCGTTTTTATCAAGTAAACGCAAAGTGTAACCTCAGTACTTTTGGAAGCACTAAAATTATTTGTAGCCGTTACAATATTTTCTACTCTTTGTAATGGCGCCCCCTGTTTTGACAAGTTTCCCACGAAGGAATCCTCAAAACAAGTTTCCGCCAGAAAGAAGGTTTACCAAAATTAGTGGATTAAGGAGACAAGTACTTTACCGTGGCCAGAAGATTTGCGACAGGTGTTTATAGTCCACTTACGCGTCCCCACGCGGTGTATTCAACTTCAACTTTTACGCCGTGTGCGAATTTCCGCCAAGGCGGAGTGTGTACCAAGTGTAAAGACAGCAACTTCAAATATAAAATAGGATGAGATGATGAGTGTTTCCCAGTTGCAACATACTGATAACTTTGTTATTCTCCGTTACCATTTCATGGCGATACTGCGATCTAAGAAAGAACATCCGAACTTCTAAAAAATTTCGCAGACGTCACCGCACGAATTTTTGTAGTTATAGTTAACTTAAGTGGCGATTAACTTAGGTACTTATAGATATAACTGTGTTCCGAGTGAGTGTATGTAGGGTATAAAACGCACGCTACTCTTGTCATGAGCGACAGTTATCAGGCGACGAATGACTGAGTACACTAAACGTTTAATGGGGCGAACATGTGCCCACAAATAAAAAGGAAACAGAAGTTAACAGCAGAGCGTCGCGGGCGTAGAAGTCCGCGTAAGACCAGAGTCGAACGTTGGGGCGAGACCGTGTCTCTACAAGGTCGCGGAGGCGTCTTAATTATCTAGAGTGCGTGTGCGTCACTATCAGGAAGATTTGGCAAAGAAGGCTTGAGCTCGGGGGGGGGGGGGGGGGGGGGGGGAGAGAGAGGAGGGAGGGGGGGAGAATGAACACGCGCTTTCTAGAACAAGAAAGCAGGAATGAATGATAGAAGTTCTGTCCGCAGCAAAAATAAACGAGAACCTTCTAGAAGCCCGTGACCGAGCGTTGCTTTCTCAACCCTGCGGGCGGCATTATTCCCCCCTTTAAAAGCGCATCGTCCCGATGCAACACAAACCTAAAACACAAATCCACGACGAAAGGACAGCAGAATCGCGAACCATAGTTCACGGTTTGACGGGAGTCCAAAGTTCTATCGTTCCTATACAGCTTGAGGCGCACGACGTGGACTACTTCAGGTCGAATGGGCGTCATCTTGATGGTCGAGTTCCGTCGGGAAGCACCTCGCAGTTTAAGTCTTCAACACGGCGAACAACCTGTCCCTTCTACGATTTGATGCTTCTTCTCTACCCCAGTCTCAGGTTATTTCAACATGGTTATTATTCACCAGCTCGCCTGCACCCTTACGATTTTTTCTATAACCTTGTAGGGTCCAAAGTAGCGCTTGAGAAGATTCTCGCTGAGACCGCGGCGCCGTATAGGTGTCCACACACATACCCGGTTGCCGGGTTCAAAGTGGACGTCCCGGCGACGAAGGTTATTTATTTATTTATTCATATTACCCCTAAAGGCCCTCGTGAGAGGGTATCACATAGGGTATTACAATAAATATTACATACGTGAGAGGGTATTACAATACATATTACATACCGGCGTCCGTCGACTCGCTGTTGCTCTTGAATCTTGATTCTAGCCAGTTGACGGGCTTCCTCCGCGGGTTGAAAGATCAGTTGAAGCGTGCTTGTTGCCATCTTCGGTTGGCACGTGAGGCAGCATGACGTCGAGCATCGTGGTAACTGTCCGGCCGTGTGCCAGTTTGAACGACGTCATTACCGTGGTTTCTTTAACCGCTGTGTTGTACGCAAACGGAACGTACGGCAGCACCTCGTCCCACGTCTTGTGCTCTACGTCGACGTACATGGAGATCATGTCGGCGATCGTCTTGTTGAGCCGCTTCGTTAGCCCGTTGGACTGCGGAAGATAAGCGGTGGTTCGTCGATGGTGGATCTGACTGAGCCAAAGAACCTCTTGAGTCAGCTGTGCCAGGAAAGATGACCGTCGATCTGTGATCTGCACTTTAGGTGCGCCGTGTCAAAGGACTATGGACTCGACGAAAACTTGGCGACTTCCACCCCTGTTCCCGATGGGAAGGTTTTCGTCTCTGCGTATCGTGTAAGATAATCGGTCGCGAAGATAATCCACCGGTTTCCCTGCATTGATTCCGGTTTCCCTGCATTGAACGGCCCAAGTAAATTCATTCCGACCTGGTGGAAGGGCATAGTCGGGGCAGATATTGGCTGCAGGAGTCCTGCTGGCTTCGTCGGAAGCTTCTTATGTCGTTGGAACTCATGGCACGACCATGTGTACAGGTGGACGGTTTTCGGGAGTCTCGGCCAGTAGTCCTTGTCACGCATCCGGGCGAGCATCCTGCTGTAGCCAAGGTGTCCAGCCGTCCGTGTAGTGCTGACTCGACAGTTTTCACTCGCTTGCACCACGGCGATGCGTACTTCCATCCCTGCGAGTGCGCATGCTCTGGATTATATGGAGTTTGAAGAAAGTGATAATAAAAAACTTGGGTTTCGGACTTCGGTGTGGCTGGTCGCTCCTTTCCCGCGAGGCATGGTGTCAGAAGTGGGATCCGTCCTCGAGGACCGACGCAACGAGTGAGCCGTCGACGTGCCGCGTCCTGCAACGCCCGCCATGGCGAACGAAGACGCTAAGCCTACGCAGTTCTGCGCCGCCTGATCCATCCGCCTCCGAAGTTTGACTTTTCGAACCCCAGCGAGTGGAAGGAATGGGTTTTCCTGTTCGAAGACTACTGCTACGCTTCTGGGCTCTACCAGGCGCCGGGCGAAGTGCAAGTCAGGACACTGCTCTATGCCATGTGCTCCGTGAGGCTCGACGACTCCTGGACACGTTGGCCTTGACAAGCAACGACTGGTGCTCTCTTCAAAAAGTGAAGACAAAGCTCACCGACCACTTCAACCACCCGGCAACGAAGTCTACGAAAGCGTGCGCTTCTACCGTCGCGTCCAGGTTGAAGGCGAGTCGGTAGACGACTTTTACACTGTCCTACATACGCTCGATCGTCAAACAGTGCAATTATGCCTCCGCGGAAGTCAGAAGAACGCCACGTCCGCGATAGATTCGTCGTCGGTCTTCTCAACTCTAAGCTGGTAGACATGTTACGTCGCACGCCAAGTCTCACGCTCGAAGATGCGAGACTTCAGGCCCGTATACACGAAGACGCCACGAAGGCCCGGTCTGAAGTTTTCCGGAATGAACCAAATCCTGGCAACGTGGTCTCCGAAGCAAACGTCCGAAAACGTCTTCCGAAGTCACGACGGCGTTCCGACTTGGCGGAAGAAGGCGCAACGACCACTTCCAAGCCTTGCACAGGCGACGGACGCTGCAGGTTCTGCGGCAGGGCACGTCACCCCCGCTTCGACTGTCCTGCATAATAGGCAAGATGCAGGTGGTGCAAGAAAGTTGGACACTTCAAAGCCGTCTGCGAAAAAAAAAAAAAAAAAGATGGGCTCTGTCGAGCTGCACAGAGTTGCGGCAGGCGCCCGTACCAGAGCCAAGTTCGCAACCGTGACTGTCAACGGACGCACCGTGAACTTCAAAGTGTACTCTGGAGCGGAGGTGACCGTGGTGTCGGGTTCATTCCACGGTGTACCGAAAAGCTTCAAGCACCACAAGGTGAGCTCACGGGCTACGGAAACCACCCCCTTAAAAAAAGCCGTTTACAACTTCCTGTAACGCCGAATTGGAGCGCAGCTCTTGAGGAGGAGGAGTGGAGGGTATATTCCTCCTCCTCCCTCGTGATCATGCCTGCTAGTCCTCCTCCCCTCCTGCTCCCCCTCCCTCTCCTTTACCACCTCCTCGTCCTTCAAGCTCCTCCCCTCCCCTCGCCTCCGCCTCCTCGTCTCTCCTCCCCCCCTCCTCCACCTTCGTACTGCTTTCCTCCTTGCCGCTCAAGCCGGACAATGAGGGGAGGAGGAGGAGAAGGAGGGGGAGGAGGAGGAGGGGGAGGAGGAAGAGAAGGGGAGGAGGGGAGGAGGAAAGGGGGAGGAGGAGGGGAGGAGGAGGGGGAGAAGGAGAGGGAGGAGGAGGAGAGGGAGGGGCGCGGTTACGCCGACGCCGACGCCGACGCCGACGCCGACGCCGACGGCGACGGCGACGCCGACGCCAACGGCGACGCCGCTCAGGCTGGAAACGGGCCCCTAAGAGCTGCGCTCTAAAACTGAGCACGTTCCCCGCAACGCTGCAATAAAAGGACATGTCGACCGTGCAGGACATTTAAGTTGTGCCATCACAACACCATCCTATTCTCGGCTTCCCAGCAATACAAGCACTGGGCGTCATTCAGTTTGTCGACAATGTGGCGGCACTAGCGGTGCTCCAGAGAGACAGGCGTTTCGACGGTCTGGAGGAGCTAAAGGAGGAGTACGTCATCCGGTTCGACCTGGCGCCAAGCCCTTCGCTCTAATGGCGCATTGACACTGGAAGCGGATCCGCGTTCGCGAAGCGGTCGCGGATGCGGTTCGCGAGCGACCCCGTTCAGACACACCGAGAGGCGATTGGCGGTTTCTCGGCGATCACGCGTGATCTTTTGAGACTTGCGTTTGGCAACCCTGTTTTGCAATCCAAAATCCACTTTAATTCAAGATCCAAAGCCAAACTTTTGCTATTTTGGCACTCGGAATATTTGTCTCCGGGATGTTCGCGCGCATCACGAGTTCCGACAGTGAAAAAAGAAGCATGGACCCGCCAAACTCACCTGTGATTTCCTCGACTTCGCCCACAAGCAAAGTCCAGCTAGGCGCGCCTTGCTGACTCAGAACAGGATGCCCCCGACCTTTTCTTCGAAGTAGACCCTTCCCGGATGAATAGCTGACCTTGTTTTCGGGACAGGGAGCCAGTTTTCCCCCCTCCTTGTTGTTCGCTCTAATCATTTTTGAAGTTGTGAGCGGTGGGGTGGACCGTGGTGCGGGGGAAGGTGTTCTGTGCTAGCCGGCCGTGGCTTCGTTGGTGGCGGACTCTCCTCTCGTTACTCGCTCGTCGATCGAGTCTACTGCTTGTGTGACATTAAGCTCAAATAAACGCCGTATGGATTACCTCTGCATTGTCTGGTACGTACACTTTATTCCTTGAGTAGGTTCCCTTTATTTATTTTATTAGTAGTAAACGTTACAGGTCGAGCTAGCGCAGGTACCCTGCCCCGTCCGCGGTAGTGCGTTGGCTACGCAATCACGCTCGCGACGTCTCTATCGGCCTTCGTGGTGGTCATGCACGGTGTCGAAAGCTTTCAATAGTTCACGCGACTGTCTTAGTGGGTAGAAAAGCTGACATTTCGGTCAATCAGGGGCGGCTTCTGACGCTCTACAGCCAGAGACAAGGCAGCGAGCTTAGGCTGTGGCACCCGGAATAATAAACAAACTCTTACCCGAACAAAGTCACCGGTGCGAAGCCCATTAAAATTACGATTCAATTCTTTTCGCGGCGAATTCAAGTGACGGACGTGAACACCAAGTTTCTCCGTTGATTTGTCGAAAGCTAAGACTACAGCGCTAGGACTACAGCGCCTTGGACGGCTCACCAGCGACAGGTGCCATCTTGTTTCGAAAGTCACTGACGTCACGTCAGCGTCGCGTTGTGATTGGTTGCCGCTTTGCGGTTCGTGAAAGCGGTTGGGAGAAATCGGTCCGGAAGCGGTTGGCAAAAACGCACTCTAACCGCTCGATCCTACCCGCTTTGCGGTTGAGAACGCGCGGATCCGCTTCGCGTTTGCGGATCCGCTTCCAGGGTGAACGCGCCATAAGCGTGCCGAGGAGGGTCCCGGTCCCGCTGCAGGGTGTCATGCGTGGGGACCTCCAGAAGCTAGAGCCTGAAGGAGTCATCCGCAATGTTGACCGCCCCACAGACTGGTGTGCGGGCATGGTCGTCGTTCGAAAGACAGGAGGAGGATGCTACCGCATCTTCGTAGACCTCACGCGCCTCAACGAAGTCATACTGAGGGAGCGTCACATTTTGCCTTCGGTTGAGAACATCCTCAGACGTCTCGGGCAAGCAAAGGTTTTCTCGAAGCTGGACGCCACTAGAAGTTTCCACCAAGTGAAGCTTTCTGAAGAAAGTCAGGAGCTGACGAAGTTCATAACCCCGATGGGCCCCGATGGGCCCCGATGGGAAGGTTCTGTTTCGAAAGGCTGCCTTTTTTCATCTGTTCAGCCGCCAGAGTACTTTGAGAGACAGATGAGTCGCATCCTAGAGGGACTTGAATGAGTTGTGAGCATGATCGACGACGTTCTCTTCTTCGGCGCATCAGAGGCCGAGCACAATCATCGACTCCAGCCAGTGCTGCAAAGGCTCGACGAGGCAGGCGTCAAACTGAACAAGTAGAAGTGCAGTTTCGCTGCGTCAGAAGTCAAGTTTCTCGGCGTGTTGGTGAGCGCGAGAGGAATCAGCTCGGATCCCGAAAAGGACGAGGCCCTGCAGAAGTTGCCGATACCTTCGGACGTCAGCGGGGTATGAAGACTGCTAGGAATGGTGAACCACGTAGGGCGCTTCATTCTTTACTTCTCAGACGTCACGGCGCCAACCGGAGAACCGCTGCAACAGCGTAACTCGTGGTACTGGGGACCAAGCCAGCAAGCTGTTTTTGACAAGCTAAAGAGCATGCTGAGCTCTCATATCTGCTTGGCCAAGTACGACCCGTCCTACCCAACAGTAGTTTCAGCTGATGCAAGCCGTCATAGAATTCGGGGCCGTCATGCTTCAAGATCAAACCTCCAGCGAGAGACGGGCAGTGGCCTATGTATCGAGGGCTCTCACGAGCACCGAAACTCGCAACAGCCACAAAAAAAAAAGAAAGCTATGGCCGTAACGAGGGCGGTAGAGCGCCTCGATCATTTTTTTGAGGGCATCGACTTTCAAGTCGAAACGGATCAGTGCCCTCTCGTCACGCTCTCGGGATCTATTGAGTTTGATATGATGCTACTTAGAATTCAGCGGCTACGCATCCGCTTCATGCGCTCCCAGTTCACCGTTCTTTTTGTCCCCGGAAAACTTTTAGCTACGGCGGACACCCTGTCATGGGCCCCGGTGCAGAAACAGGATCAGCACGGCCAACGTCGGGTGCACTCCATAGAACTTTTCGTCGGCGAAGTAGTTTCAGCAGCCGCTGATTTCCTGTCATCCCGCCTGGTAGCCCTACGAAAGCACCAAGCGGAAGATGGCATCTGCTCGGGCTTGTAACGCTTCTGTGAAAAGGGATGGCCAAAACATCTGTCCAGATTTCCTGTGCATCTACGAGAGTACTGGAAGCAACGTGGGAACATCGCCGTGTGCCATGGCTTATTACTCAAAGATCGCCGCATCTTTATTCCGCGCTTGCTGCCACACGAGATACTGCAGCTGATACATGAAGGCCATCAGGGTATCGGACGCTGTAAGGCAAGAGCAAGGGACGCAGTTTGGTGGGCTACTCTAAACAGCGAAATAGAGCAACTTGTGACAGCGCTCCTAGCCACTCATCAGCACACCAACTCAAAGTCGTCCGTGGCAGAGAGTCGGTGCGGATCTGTTCGAGCTCGAGCGGAGACGCTACGTGCTCGTCGTGGACTATTACTCCCGCTTCCCAGACGTCATCAGCTTGACGTCGACGACATCAACGACCGTCGTTGTAGCAATCAGGAGCAGATTCGCCCGGTTTGGGATCCCCGACGTGCTGGTATCGGACGAAGGGCCGCAGTTTTCTTCGAGAGAGTTTGCCGAGTTCTCCCACAGCTACGGTTTCCACCACGTCACGAGCAGCCGACGCTACCCACAGGCGAATGGGGAAGCGGAGCGTATGGTGCGGACCATGAAAGAGCTGTTCTAGAAACCAAGGGATCCGCACATGGCCCTCCTGGTGTATTGAGACACTACTGGAGTGTCCGGCTACAGCCCGTCACAACTGCTAATGGCCCGACGGTTCCAGACAAAGGTACCGAAGATGCCAGAAACGTTGCAGCCGGGGTGACCATCACGTCGGAACTTCAAAAGAACAGACGGGGAGGCCCGAAGTCGCCAGCGAAAGGACTTCAATCGCCGTCACGCCGCTCGCAAACTTCGCCCGCTCTCCGTAGGAGAGGACGTCTCGGTACAAGACGTGCGGTGCCGAGCAACACTCCTAGGCTAGGTACAACGAAGCGGCCGCGCTGCTACGTAGTTGAGACCGGGACAGGAGTACTGCAACGCAACCGCCGGCACCTGGTACCATTCGATGCGTCTCTGGCGGTCTCCAACGCTCCGGATCCCGGCAGTGCGACCAACGAGGCTACGGCTCGAGACAGTCCGGCGGTCTCAAAAACAAGGGCAAGTCCGGGTACAGGGAGCCAACAACAGCCGACCGCAGTTGAGCCTGCACCAACAGCAGCGCCGACAAACTTGACGAACTCCCTCTCAACATCAACGTCGACGGAGACGTTGACGGTGAACAATACGCCGATAAGAGTGACTTGGTCGGGCCGCCAAGTTAGGCGACCGGCACATCTGGACTTGTAAAAACTTAGAAGGGGGGATGTAGTGATGACTCGACAGTTTTCACTCGCGTGCCCCGCGGCGACGCGTACTTCCATCCCTGCGAGTGCGCATGCTCTGGGTAATCTTGAGTTCGAAGAAAATTATAATAAAACACTTGAATTCCGGACTCCGGTGTGGCTGGTAGCTCCTTCCCCGCGAGAAATTTGGGTCGTCGTGGCAAGCTTGAAAGATTTTTTCTTGCAGGCTGGCAGGAACAACCAGCAGCCAGGCAGGGTTGCTTATTCTGGAGTTCTTGAAGAGAACGCCTCGCCGCAGAACGAAGCTTGGAAAGACTCGGGCCAAGACTCGCGGAACGGAACTTCCTTGACCTTCGGGGTGGTCGACCACTGCGCGAAGTTCCGGGTCTCAAATTGCAGATGGTTCGGCTGCTTTTACGTAGTCGTTCATCTTTTGAAGTTTGGGCATCCGGTCGCGTCTTGCCAAAGAACTTTTTTAGGCCAACCCAGTCCAAAATGAAAGGCGGAATGTAAACGTTCTAGCCCTTGAGCCCATCATGGTACTGTCACAAATACTCAAAATGAATGTGTTTAAAAAAAACGGTCTTCAAGTCAGGATGGTTTAGTCGTTTTTACACCTTAGTTCATCTCTTGAAATTTGGGCAACCGCGCCATGTCGAGTTCATAACTGTTAACGAAATACAAAATATAGGGCTTTTGACTACAAGCTGCTCCTTTAGCAATTCCTTTAGAATGAGCCACCTTTGCGAAACCTTGTTCCGAAGTGAACATGCACGTTTTACTGCTTTCGAGCGTTCGTTCATCATTTCAACTCTGAGGCCTGGAGCTTGTAACGTTTAGAAATCGACTGAGTTCTCAACTGGCGACCAGATATAATATTTTAGGCCGCCGACTACAAGTCGGCGGTATTGTAAAATCTTGGGCTTTTGCCTTCTTTGAGGAATGTGACATCAAGTGGAATATTTCAATACGCTCTTCTGTCCATTTCTTCTTAATGCGCAAGCATTAACCCCCCCTTGAGCGGAGCCGGCGGCGTCTAGCTGTAACCACCAAAAAAAAAACAGAACGCAAAAGAAATGCCCATTCTCCCATTGGCTGAGCATAACGGCCCCAAGATAGCTATTGGCGGCCGCTTCACGAAAGCGCGCTCTCGGCCGCCGCTCCCATATCAGGCGTTGCCAGAGTGGGGAGGGTGCGGCCGTTTCATCAGAGCGCGAGCTCTGTCGCCGTTCTCGTGGCAGGCGTTGCCGGAAAAGGGGGGGGGGGGGGGGGGGGGGGGGGGGAGGGGGCTGCGGGCGCTTCACGACAGCGCGCGCTACCGCAGACGAACTAACTGCTCATTCACACTGGAAACGGATCCGCGTTCGCAAAGCCATTGCGAACGCGGTTGTATAAAGATGCAGTACAATTGCACGCGCACTCCATGACATAAAGTGCGTGTGAAATTGCACTGGATCTTTTTACAACCGCGTTCGCAACCGCTTTGCGAACGCGGATCCGCTTCCAGTGTAAATGAGCGATAAGAAAGGAGAAGAACGACATTTATGCTCTCGCATTCAAAATTCATTAAAAATGCTTAGGTGTCCCCTAAAGTTTTCTTTTTTGCTGAATGTGTGAAGGCGAATGTAATAATTAATTGTAAGCAAGCATTTAGTACCCGTCTAAATATTACTTTTCACATATGAAAGCGAATTGCAAGGGAACTTTCATCCTCTCATTAATCTTTTACTCACCGCAGCGCTCCCATTCCTTTCAATAGAAATCACTTTATTGATGTCATATAGCATTCTACATAGAGATAATATTTTGAAAACTTATTTTGTAATTTTACATTCTAACATAAAACAGCTTTTCTTGTTTTCTAGTTTATTTATGTCAGTAACAGAGTACTGCAAACGATCGTAATCATCTAAACGAAAACAAATCCACCTTCTTTAGCAAATAGGTCTAAGGAACCTAAGGAAATAATTTTTAGGAAAACAGAAATGGTACCCAGCCCTCTTTCAAATTTTCTGGTAGAGTGCAGTCATTTGACAAATCTTGTATTTTGTTGTATTACTAAAATGTGCTCGTTTGAACTTCGTTCTTTCTAAAAAAAACCTTGCGTGGAGTGCCTCCGAAATAAAGATTTTGTACAGATGTAATACGTATATTAGACACAAAAAGTTTTTCATAATATTGGGGAGGGATTCCATTTAATTGAAACATTCATGACGAGTTTCTTTGTAAATAGTAATTAATTGTACAATTCCATTGAGTCGGATAGTATCTGTAGTTGCAAAACATAAAAAAAGTTTAAGCGACTGAGAAACCTTCAGTTTACACGTCATCTCTTTAAAATTTCGGCATAAGAATAGCGGCATACGATAGAATGTAGTGGTAGCTGGGCGAATCGTTGAAAACGTAATGTTTCTGTGCTGTGGCCAGTGCCGTAATCTGCTAAGAGATTCCCCAAGGCACACATTTCCGGGTATGAATTCGGTGCCTCTATTCCAGTAATGGACAGTGCCAAAAACCCATTTTCAAAGCGGGTGAAACTTTTGTCCTTTTAAAAATCTGAAGTGATCGAGAAAGCGACTTACTTTTTCTAGTAACGGCCAATTACGTTTCTTCTTTAAGTAATCAAGTAATATAGTTGAAGACTTTTTAGCCAAGCCCATGAGTAATTGGATATCGAATAGGGTACTTTATTGTAGAAATGTGTGCAAAGACTGCTATATATAAACAGCACCATCAAGCCTCCCCCCTTTCCCCCTTTTTTCATTTCATTTTAGATAGGAGAAAACCAGACTTCTTGCAGTCTGTCCTCGTTCCTGTGAAACCTAACCTCATGTGCTACGAACGGGATAGGCTCTTTTCTCCGTCAGCCATGTTTTGCGCTGGCACCCCCGGACGAGATTCCTGCCCGGTAGGCTGATTTCTAGCTGTAATCAAGTCCAGTCATTAATTACTATGCGTAGCCATAACCAGCTTAACAAATAAAAGGCGTGGCTTGTAATGTTCGCATTTCTCGCCTCGCCATTTCTTTTTTGGACGAACCCAGAGGCTAATGCCGCTATGTGATCGAAAAGAGACAAAAAAAAAAACCCATCAAGTCACAGTTTGCATTTCTTTTACTCCCAGCAGCTATAGTACATTCTGTATTTAAAAAAAAAAAGCGTTAAGAGAATATCAAATTTAGCCCTACAGAAACAAAAAGGGAAAATGCGAGATTAGTACGTAAATAGCGAATGGAATACATTCGAGGTGGAGTAAACAAAAATTAATTATTAATACTTCAATGTTGCGGCCCAGAATCGAGAGTACTACCTCAACTTAGTTCGTTCGAACTGAAGTCGCAGACGCAGCCGGCGCTACGTGTTAACGGAGCCAATTCAGCGGCGCCAAAGGCGCAAGTCACTGGGCTTTTCTTTGTTTATAAATAAAGGACGGCAACAAACCAAATCTTAATAAAAAAAAAAGGCCTTACTTTTCAAGGCCTGCGCAGCCCCTCTTCAGTTGTGACTATGCAATGGCCGTTGAGGTGCGGTATTTTTTTCGATCTTCTTTCAGCGATATGACGGAGCTCGTTGACATAGACTGTTGTTCATGATTGATTCAGTGATGATACAACACGTAGAGAAATATGACAAACATTACGCTGGAGCGCTTTTGACGCTGCCTGGTTGATGCCATCAGCTCGTAGCGTCGGCTGCGTCTAGACTTAAAGGGGCGCTCGAGTAGTTTTGTAGTAGAGAAGCTTGCTTTTGATGTCATATTGTTTGTTTGGAGTTTTGTGAATAAGAATGAAAATTTCTTGATGGGCAAGACGTCCTGATAAAGTCGGAGCAATCTAAATTTGTACAAAGATGCCGCTCTCCTCTTTCTTCCGCCCGTGGCTTTCACAACACTGCACAGAAAACTATACACGATCTCTACTTCGTTACGTCACGCGGTGGTGGTGGCGTTTCGGGCGCACCTCCAGCCCTGGGTGTGGGCGGAAGTCGCCATGCGCCCGGGCACTGCATCTGCTGTTTTTGTTTTGAAAGGAACCACCCTATTGAAAATTCCGGCAAAAACTTCCAGTGACATTCGGTGGAAACGGGCTAATTTCCACTCACTTTCACCAGAAACCGGCGTAGTTGACCAGTTTTTTGGTGGAAACATTACCGGCCGCCACTTCCAGTGACCAGATTTCGCTGGACCTTTTACCGGAGCCGCTGACGGTTAAAATCCGGCAAAAACTTCCAGTAACATTCGGCGGGAACGGGTTAATTTCCACTCATTTTCATCAGAAACCAGTGTAGCCACTTTCGCTGGAAGCTTACCAGAACCACTTTCGATTACCCGCCGCTGGAATCCTACCGGAAGCCACTCTCGTTTGCCGGACACCAAACATCACTGGAAGCCGACGCAAGGGGAACCGCTTAAGTCAAGGAGGCCAAGACGAGCAAGGGGACAGAGTTTGTAATGGCGGCCGCCAATGCAGCGGCATTCTCGTGAGTGCGTGTTTTAGCTCGAAACGACGTTGCAATTCTGCAAGAAGTGCGTGCAGCGAACTGTTTTGACGACCCAAAACGGTGGGCAGCGATCACCGGCAACTTGATATTTGCGACAGGCAAAAGTCTGGGCCGGAGCAGGTACGAGACCACTCGAGCGGCATTCTCGTGAGCGCAAGTTTTAGCTCGGGACGACGTTGCAATCCTCAAAAAGTACGTGCAGTGAACTGATTTGACGATCCAAAAAAGTGGGCACTTTCACCCGTTTCCATCCGAAACCAATTTACCATGTCTTTGGTAGATTATTTGCCGGCAAACAGATTTCGCTGGGATGTCCCCGGCAGCCACTTTCATATACCAGACGACCCGGATTTCCTAGAAACTTACCCTACACAGGAGGCTGCGTCGCCTCCGAAACGGAGAGAACGCGTCGAGAGGACCGGCGCGGAGGCGGCCAGAAGGCAGCCGCGGCTGCCTCCTCTCCGTGCTACGTGCACGTGACGTCCGAGACTCCTTGCGTGCGCCGACCCGCCGATAAAAAAAAAAAAAAAAAAAAAAAAAAAGTCTCCGGTGCGCACACGCAATTAGCCCTCTCCTCCCCTCCCCCTCCCCCCCTCTTTTAGAACACCTACACACACACACACGCACACACACGTCTGTCTCGGCAGTCTCCGTCGGACGTGTTTGTTTTCAGCTTTGGGGGTAGCGGCCGTCGCGATTCCTTGTGGTGTTGTTAAGCCTCGGCTAAAGTTTGTTTCGGCGGACATCGGTGGTGTGGCGCCGGACCCAGAGCTGCGACTTGACGATGGCGTGTGCCCGCGGCAAATACCGTGCCAAAACAAGAGTGACATCCTGCGGGAAGCGGACGCCGGAATCTTGTCTGAGCAAGAAATTGCGAAGAAGCGTGCAATACCGAAAAGCACGCTATGGCGGCAGAAGTTGCCAACGAAAGGAAGAGAATGCGGCCCGGAAAGTATCCCGACCTCGAGAAAACGCTTCTGCTTTGGATTAAGGACATGCGTGCACACGATATTCCACTGAGCGGCCCTGTCATGCTGGCGAGGCAGCGGACTTCGCCCAGCAGCTGGTTTACGAGGACTTTGCTGCTTCAGATGGGTGGCTGCACCGATTCCACGAGCGTTACGACTTTGTTTTCCGTGCTGTGTCGGGGGAAGGAAAGGCCGTTACTTCACTTTCGTTTGTTCCAACTTCCGTTAATTCGAACTGACGCGGCTTCTTCTTGCGGTTCGCATTAACGAGCTTTTACTGTATGTGGGGTGCCTATATCTTCCAAAGCAGCTGGGTGTGCAGATGGAAAGAATATATTTTTCAGTGACCTGCTTCTTACGCCTCTGTCCGTCCGCCTTCAGAAGCATCCAGCGAGCGAAAAAGACTGCACAAGATTTCTCAACGTCGGCGGATGTTCGTTTCGCGAATTCGTCGTTTTCGCGAAGCGCGCTACTGACGCCTGGTGCACCCGCGGCGACGGCATCAGGGCAACATCGTGAGTGTGCCCAGGATTTTTCAAGGGAGGCGGATGTTCGCTCCGCGCGGTCGTGGTTTTTGCTAAGCGTGCTACTGACGCCTGGTGCACCAGCGGCGACGGCAGCAGGGACGACATCGTGAGTGTGCCCGGGATCTTTCTACGGCGGCGGGTGTTCGCTCCGGGCGGTCGTGGTTTTCGCTAAGTGTGCAACTGACGCCTGCTGCACCCGTGGCGACGGCATCAGGGACGACATCGTGAGTGTTGTGCCTGGGATTTCTCTACGGCAGCGGATGTTCGTTCCGCGCGGTCGTGGTTTTCGCTAAGCGTGCTACTGACGCCTGGCGCACCCGCGGCGACGGCATCAGGGACGACATCGTGAGTGTGCCCGGGATTTCTCTACGGCGGCGGATGTTCGTTCCGCGCGGTCGTGGTTTTCGCTAAGCGTGCTACTGACAGTATACGTGTGTGTGTCCGTGTGGTGCACCTGCGTGGTTTTATTAGTTGAACTACCGTGCGTCTAGGAATTTACCCAGCGGCATTGTGAGTACCTTGAAAGATATCTTTTGCGGCAAAGGACTTGGTTATTCCTATTTGGTCTGATTGCTTTTGCCTACAGCTCTGCAAATTGTTTCACTGGTATCGACCCTGTTAAATAAATGCATAGAACCCTCAGGTCTATATGGACTAACCACTTTAATTGTTAGCGAATCGTCCAGCATCTGGTAAACATACCCTACCGAAAAATCCGGTATAACTTTTCCCTATCCGGATTATGGAACCGGAAATTTGTTTCTGGAAACCCAAAATCCAGATTGTAGACAAAGGAATAATTTCTGAAAACCTAAACTCCAGATAGAATCCGCGGATAGAGTCCAGATAGCTTTCCGGTTCCATAATCCGGATAGCGAAAAGTTATACCGGATTTTTAGGTGGGGTACACCAACCACAGTTCACCAGCTTCCTCCTAAGTGCCTTCCGTTGACGTCCGAAAAAAGAAAAAAAAACACGGTAAATCCCGGCCAATCTGGTGATCTTCTGCTAAATTGTGGCTTTACTGGAAGTGAAAAGAGTCCCATAATCCAGTAAAATAGATTTTTACTGGAAATATACTTCCGGTACAAATCCGGTGACATTTTGGTAAAAAATCTGGTGCCATTCCGATAAAAATCCGGTAACATTCCTGTAAAACAACCGGTAACATTCCAGTAAAGAACCCGGTGACATTCCGGTAAACTACGGCTTTACTGGAAGTGAAAACAGTCCCATAATCCAGTAAAATAGACTTTTACTGGAAATGACATTCCGGTAAAAAATAGTTTTCAATAGGGCAGACTTAAACCTGCCCTCTCGGCAAAACGCCGCGACTGGGGCTACACCAAAAGAGTCTGAAAAAGAATCAAGATCAGTTTTCACTAGTTTGTTTTGGCCGCTCAGTTCCTCCGAGAACGTGAGTCGGGCCTCGAAAAGGGAAAAACAGACGCCGCCAAGCCACGACCGCTTGCGTATAAAGCGGGTTGATTTACCGGAGACTTATGGTCGTCAATTTGTTCTATTTTTGCCAACCTGAACTCGGAAAAACCGTCAAGTGGTCCGGACCACCCGCAGAACACGTAGTGCGTTTTCACGTTCAACGGTCGTCTGACGGTTCAAAGTGTTTTTTGTTCCTTCCAAGCTTGTCTACTTGTTCAAACTGCCGTGTGTTCGCTGAAACGGCAACCGGCCGCAGACCACAGGCTGACCAGGTAATTTTGATAAGACGTACGTTCAGGACTAAAAAGACTTATATTTAAAGGATAATTAGTGTACTAGGATCGGTGGAAACAATAGGCACAAGGGCTACATATCTATTAAATACAAGAGGCTGCATTCGCCACGCTTTTTTATATTTGCGTCAAACTAATATGCGCCACCATGCTTTGTTATATGTGCGTCAAAAGTCAGAAAAAGATTGGCGTCAAACCTTTTTAAAATTTCGCGCCTATCTTCAGTTTAACTTGAGCCAGACAGAAGCATAAGAAACTAGTTCACGAGTTTGCAGGAAAGATGTTTTAAAATATTCTGTTTTTCCGCGTGCTGTTTGTGAGTGGAACGAGTGTCCCCCGCAGGGCGTGATGGTCATTGTCTTCTTCACGTTATTCTCTAGTGCCATCGACAAACTTTTCTTTGTTTGAAGGAACTGTAAGGACTAAGGGTTTACGCGTTTTACTCTATGTTTATAACTACTTACTTCTTTTGCTGAACATGTTTTCTTTCGTCTGCTCTACGCCTTGGCCCTCAAAAGTTGGCCGGTAATATCTTTAGAATTAAAAAAAAAAAAAAATATATATATATATACATGACCGGTGCTCGAACTTCTCTTGTATTTCTTCGAGAATCAGCGTGTCGACAACAGCGTTTTTGGTCTATTTTTTTATGTTAATTTGAAGCATTTGACATCAAAACGGAGACGATGACATTGACCATCGTGTTTAAGACGCCTATTTTCTTTAATTTGTTTTTCTGGAGCGCGTGGAACAGTATTCTTGGGGCACACCAGAGAAAAGCCAAACTCCGACATGCCTCTGAACATTCTTGGGCACTTTAGGCACACAATTGGCATTTGAGTGGCAAACCAGAGGAAAGCCCAAATTTGGCACGCCATCGAATTCACAGATTGTGATCTTTTTTGGCAGTTATGGCTTGAGCATGGCACTTGATTTGGCAATCCTGTAGCAGATCAGAAAAAAAAAAAAAACAGACTTTGGCATGCCCGAGGTTCGCCCAAAGAGGACTAATAGTTATTTAAAGTTCTTCGGTACTAACAAACGCCGTGGAGCAAACCCTAACTATAGTGTGGATTACGCCTAACAAAAAAAAAGAAAAAAAGAGTAAGATAAGTGGCACACAAGACAGGGCGTAATTTCGAGTGAAATTGATTAGAATACACATTATAAAAAAGGGTGTAGTTGTCACAGGTTCGGGGCGAAAAGATCCCATAAACAAACTTGTAATATTAATCGGACCCCTGTCTAGGTGCGAAGGCCACACCTTGGCGAAGGACTACCTGAGAGGCGGTAGGAATCGACAGCGAGTCGTGCTTGGCGTTACTAACACTATCTAATAGCAGCGGAATTTTTAAGTAAACAAAACGTGCACAGTACGTACGCACAGTAAAAAAAAAAGATAAAGAAAAGAAGAATTATAACATATATTGCGAGCGTTCCGATCTTCGTAACCGCGACAAGAAAAACAGAAAAGCCTCGAAAGCGCAACAAAAGGAACGGAAGCCAAATCAAAGACGCCATACAGTTCGGAGGAGGAGGAGAGTCCAATCAGTGTCCCAAGATGTCGGTGGTGGTCCAGTCCCTTGTGTCACCAGTCGGGGCCGTGAAGTCGTGGTCGCTTGGGTGCTCACAGTGCCAAACAGTGCTCACTCACAAGCGCCCGCACATCGTCGACGACTTGCTCGGGGTCCATCAGCCATACCGCCGAAGCCTTGCTTCAAATTTTACCAACAACCCCGCCGAGACCTAGCTCCGCGTTTCACCAAGAACCACATCAAAGTCTAGCGCCGCGTTTCACAAAAAAAAAAAAAAAAGAACAAGGAAAAAAATTTTTGAATTGTGTTTCGGGAGTCTTACACTCATTTGTCCCATATAATGCACTGCCGTCGAACTGACGGCCTAAAACTATTACGAGTGGCTTAATAATGGTGCGCTATGACATAAGATGCCTAAAGTAGATATCAAACACAACAAAACAAAATAATGATGCATTCCAGTAGGGCCAAAAAAATAATTGATTTTCTTTTTTTTTTTTTTAGACAGTGACATGTACATTAGCTACTTTAAGAAGTTTTATCACTCGGCTCTCAAGCCGCCCGTGAAAGTTAGCACCTTCGGTTCGACATGAGTGCGCTGTACGTGGAACTGAAGTTCTGGGCTGTACTCTATGCGACAATGGGTGTAAGCACTACACCCCATAATCCTTTGAGTGCATATACGTTTTAATGTGAATTTAATGTGTCGATGTGCATTTAGTATGTAATTTTTAACGTGTATCCTAATACATTTTGATTGAAAGTTACGTCCTGTCCTGTATGCCACTCATATTTTTGTCCTCGTTTTTTATGCGTAATCCACAGTATGAATCATCACCAACTAGCCCAACTCGCAGTCCTATTTAAAGGCACAAGTTAGGCCCTTACGTTTGCCAGACCTTTGCCAAGTTAGGCGTTTATCTGGCTTGCTACCTGGGTATATGTTATCGCCGGGAGGAGAAAGAGAGAGCGATTGTTTGACTCGGGATCGGGAAGCAACGTAGGCTCCCTCTGCCATTGAATAAAAATGGGCGGACAGATTCGGTCACATTTCTTACCACGTTCTTTTTCACTGTGCCTAGGGTGACTCCGGCGGTCCAGCCATGCAGCATGAAAAGAGCCGGACAGTGCAGGTTGGAATTGTATCATACGGTAGAATCTGCGGACACAATTACGGGTTTTACACTCGGCTGTCCAGCTACATAAAGTGGATTAAAAATTACGTTGGGTAACTACAGTATGCCGACCTCAAGAAAATACTTCTTGAATAAAGAATAATTTCTCGGGTTACTTCCACGTTCATTTGAATGGACCGATCTTACTATAAGAGATCGTTGCATGCGTGGCGCCGCCGTAACTGTGGTTCACAGGGAACAGGCCACAGTGCACGAGCCGTTTCGTGCTCGATTCGCTCAGAGCTCGCTCGGAGTTGTCGAGCGTGCAGAAAGTCTACAACTCCCATGATCCATGCCGGCCTCGTCGGCATAACGAAACAAACTGATGGGATCGGTCTACTGAGTCCGGTTCGACATTAGTGAGCTCTGGTACATTGTACGCTACGCAAAGCGGGCCCAGCCGGCCAGGCTTCGAAGCCATGTTTAAACCGTGCTTCGAAGTGACGTCACGATCTCTCTCCATCAAAGCGTACCTTTAGAATACGGTCGTTAGGCGGCGCGCAAGTGGACGAGAAGAGAAGAGAAGGCAGTGTGCACACTAAACATTGTAACACACATAATCATGTAAAAAGGGTGTAAGAAGGGTGTAGGTTAGGAAAAACACCCTTTTTACACGCTTTTTACACAATTTCTGAATATGGGTAAGTGTAAAAAGGGTGTGCTGACGTTTTACACCCTTTATACGCCCTCTTTACCTCCCACTTACAGCGATGGTGTCTGAAATCGTGTAAAAAGGGTGCATGGGGCGAATTTTACGCCCTTCATCCACAAGGCGTGAAAGGGGCGTAATGGTGATGCTGTCAAATACACCCATGATTTCATAGCCGTTCATATTTATTGCTTTGGTGAAACTGTTGTTGATGTACGGCGGTACAAACATCGAGTATAATTAATCGCCACGTGCACGCAGTCGCGTATGATTAGGAAGTGCCAGAAAATAGTTTTTGCAACTCCTATTGAACTCTTCGTTCGACACGAGCGTAAAATTACGTTTTGCGCGTGCATCAGTTTTATCGTTTCAACCTTGATTATAAAAAAAAAAAAAAAATCATCTCCGCTCGCAAAAAAAAAAAAAAATGAATGAAGACGTGTAAATATGCAACCTAGGCAGCACACACTATTGCGCTGTTATGGAACTAAATCGGAAAGATTGTGCCGATATTATTTTGGTCTAGCCAAATTTCTGTGAAAAATGGGATGGGTCGCGCCGACGCTATCCTGACATACCGTACGGTGCGCCGTTTTTGGTTGACTGTCAAGAGTGTCCTCCGTGAATCGGCTATGCTGGTGAGGTATTTCTATTTCTTGACTGTCTAAAATTCGACGTTAAAAAACAAAATAAAGCAAGATTAAGCGAAATAGAATCTGCTTACTTTTAACCTGAGAAAGACTTTCAAAGCTGAAGACTCTAACAAACTGTGGCGCCCTCATTTCGGATATTACAAACTCACCTGACTGGGTTTCGCACTACTTATAGCACCTTCACTGATACTTTATTTTGGAGTGTAGCTCTGAAGAAACAATGTCACAAGACAATCGAAAGTGCCGGATTAATGACACCCCAAGGGACGCGACTCTTATCTCTGCGTAATGACACCAAACTATCTAGCTTTCCGACGCTCTTTTTTTTTTTCCCCGGTTTTTCTTTAGTACACGTGAAACCGCGTCTTCGACGGCGTTCAAAATTGTTTTTCTTATTTATCTTGTGATCTCGCGGTCCGCACCAGATCATGCGCGTCTACATGAGTGGCAGTTTGAGACGCTCAAGGTTGTACTACGCAAAACAAGCCCTGACGAGTCCGATTTCGTGACCTTCCCTGGGCAGGGCAGGTGGCAATGGGCCTCCTGCGCTACCCAGAGGGTGCTGTGAGTAAGGCTTGTTAGTACTTGTTTTGGGTAACAAATTTTAGCGTCTCAAACTGTCACGCATGCAGAAGCGTGCCTGCTCTGGTGCGGAGCGCGAGATCACGATGAAAATGCAAAGACAGAACAAAAATGCGAACGCCGTCAAAGCGAAGACGCTGAGAGCGCGAGCCAAGAGATGCCGTTTCACGCGTTCCAAAGTAGACTTCAAAAGGAAAAAAAAGAAAATAAAGCGTCGCGGCACAGGTGTTGTGACGTCACCACCCAGAGGTAAGAGACGCGTGCCCTAGCGGTGGTGTCATGAATTTGGCACTTTCGATTCTCTTGCAACGTTGAGTTGGGCCGATTTCTGGCGTCCAAAGTTGTTTTTTCGCTCTTTAGCACCACATAGAATTGAAAAAGCTCGACCAACGTGCCAT
The DNA here is from genome assembly GCF_016920785.2 of Ixodes scapularis. Lineage (NCBI taxonomy): Eukaryota > Metazoa > Arthropoda > Arachnida > Ixodida > Ixodidae > Ixodes > Ixodes scapularis. Next base: position 62,738,251 of record NW_024609836.1, read on the forward strand.
AAGTAAGGCTATGCTCAATCAGGTGAGCTTGTACTACCCAAAATGAGGGCGCTATAGTTTGTTCAAAGCTTCAGCGCAGGAGGCCTATACAAAGCAGCAGAGGGAGATTAGCGGCTTTGTCCAACCCCCTTTGACCTCGTCTTCTGATAAGCCTCCAAACCTTCTTTTGTGTCTTCGTGTTGCTGTGAGCGAGTGCTAAGGCCACCTCTAGCAAATCAGAGGGGTGGCGCGAAACACGTGACCGGTCTCCGTAGGACAAGGACGCTTGGACGAAAATTTGTCACGTGATTCGCTCTGACGCGCTGATGGGCTACTGGGGCCGTAGTCTTTGTCGTATGCCAAGTTATGGTGAGTTGTAGGGGCCACGTAGGTCCGGTTTACAAAAAGGGAGGCGCCCGTCAGCGTATTCCTGTTTTTCGTGCGTTTCAGTAGCGGCCGTGATTTTTCCTCGTGAACGGCCGGAATACATCCATGCCAACCTCTCGGAAATGGTCGTTTATTTCGTCGGAGTCCATGGAATTATTGTGCTGTATTTGTTAGACGCGTTTCGACAAAGAGCTGCTCATCGGCGGCCGCGATACTTCCGTTGAATGTGATCGACCGCCTTCAACCTGTGCATTGTGTTTGCGTTGTTTTGTGCTTCCCGAATCGGATTACGCCTCTATCACGACATAGAGGTGCTCATCGGCGACCGCGAAACTTCCGCTGAATGTGAGCGACCGCCTTCATCCTCGACATTGTGTTTGTGGATAGTTCTGTGCTGTCCGAATCGGATTGTGCATCTATCACGGATTACATGAGATCGCTGTTTAATTTGTAAGTACTCTGCAAGCATGCTTCTGATAGTAGTCCAAGGGGGCTGTGTTCGACAGATGTTTCATCCTAAAAAAAACCGGAAGTGACGGAAGCGGCGATATCGCGTTTGATTGGTTGGAAGGTCAAATGGCGAAAATAGGTAACTTTCGCCATTTGAACCTCTAACCAATCAAACGCGATATCGTCACTTCCATTTATTTTTAGGAGTAACGAAACATTTGTCGAACATAGCCTCCCTGCTTCCGTTTCAATAGACCATTTTACGGTTTAGAAACATGAACTGCCACTTACGTCCCAAGCAACTCCCGGTCGTATACCGTCTTTGCAAGCCTGTCAGTTTTGTCCACGTCACCAGTGCAAGGAAGCATAAGCGTCACAAGAAAAGTACTGTTGGAGATTCAACTAGGGCCTTCGGTTGTACAATTTGAAGGGGTTATGAAACAATATCCGGTTGACATATTTATGACCTTACACGCACGAACCGCCACTGGTTTAGAAGCGTCTCGGTCGTGGTGGAATTGCGAAGATAAAAGAGAACTATTTCTTTCAGTCTTGTCTTCGCCAAGTTTGATGACCTGCGCGTGAACGTAGCTTTGCCCTTTGGCACGCTTGTAATTGCACGCACTTGCCCGCATAAGCAGAGACATGGCTGCGACCGGATGTCCTGCTTGCAATCGTCTATAGAGAATTTTGTAGAACCTGTTAGAACCTTGATTAAAAAATAAAAAGTGAACCAGGCATTTGCAGTCATTTTTTCGTGCACTCTTTTGGGTTATTACGCCCTACTTTACGGGTGTTGGTAATCGCGCCTTTTTTCATTTACCCTTTCTGGCGGTGATACACACAATTTAGAGGGCGTACTGCGCAGACATAACGCCCTAATAAAAATGTGTACAGTGTGATCACACCCTAATTGAAAGGTGTTCGGAATAACGCCGTCCCTTAAGGGTGTTAGGGAAAACCACCCTATTTTAGGGGCGCCAGGAATAACGCCTATTTTTAGGGCGCTTTGCTACACCCAAATGGGTGTTAGTTATAGGACAAGCCATTTACACCCACAAGGGTGTTACGATGTCTAGTGTGTGAGAGAGATTGACCACTGGTTAAACGAAACTCCACCACCCTAACTGTTCCTCTGTCAGGAGCAGAAGACAGATTTCGGCCGTGTGTTCCTCGTTCACTGGAACGCGCCCGACGGAATCTGTGTTGACGAAATACCTTTGGAGATATTTATTCTCAGCTCTCTGGAAAGCTAAGTACGCGCTCGAAAAGAACAGGCAAATTTTTGGAAGCCGTAGGAAAGGTAAGACAGCCATTGCTTGGATTAGCAGACGACGCTGGCGTTCGGCGCCTGAACGCCTGACCCTAACGCAACTGCTCCGTCTTCGCAAAGTGAAGACGACGATCTTACTCCCTCTGCTTGGAGGGAGACAGGGGTAGGCAAGGCAGCTAAATTTTGCGTCTACTCTTTATTATTCTAATCAGAGCTCGGCAGTCTGACATCACCGAACCCTGTGCTCAGACAACCGACGAAATTACGCGCCGTATTGTTCGAGATCAAAAAGGAGGATATGCCGGTAGGTTCACGACCAGAGACAGAGACTGCTGATAATAGAGGGTTTTAGTAGATCGTTCTGATACCTCGGTTGCCCCCGATAACGATACTCGATAACAATACGATGCATGCGCGAAGGCGGCGGCGTAGTATATGGTATCGTTATCTGAGTCCAGGCACGTAGCTAGGATTTTGTGTCGGGGGGGGGGGGGGGGGGGGGGGCGCTCATGACAAAATGCTGTTTGAGGGAGAAAGAGGAGAGGAGGTCCCAGCAAAATGGACGATTTCGAAGGGGGCCCGGGCCCCATGGGCCTCCCCCCTGGCTACGTGCCTGTCTGAGTCATCCGAACAATGTACTGAAAGTCTCTAATGAATCAAGGTGTCGCAATATACGGCACTGTTGCTGAAACGTTTAGGGGGTTTGAGCTTTTCAAAAACTTTCATCTGCTTTTCTCATTTCAACCAGTGTGTTGATGGAAAATAAATATATGTAATTTAATTTTACTTTATTTTATTGAAGTTAACGCGATCGAACTTGTTTTTAAGTTTTTATCTTCAAAGCTGAAACCTTCCTCTGCAATGAATCCCCGGTGAAAATCAGTGACATCAGATGATTCTGCGAGTTTCATTTAGAGTGCAGCACAAAGACAACGGATTCCTAAAAACGTGGGCCTCGGACTACGCGCGCGCCCCACGCCGGCTGTGATTGGAACCACCCTTACCAAGCGTTGACCGGTTACAGAATCAACAGCTACCAGAGTCCGGCTTTATACTTCGTTTCCCTTTAAGTCCACAACGTAGCCGACGCTACGAGCTGATGGAAAGTATCAGACAGCATGAAAAGTACATCATCATGGTGTCAGTCATGCTTCTGTGCGTGTTTTATCATCCCTATAGATCTTTTCATCTCAGTATTTACCCAACCGGCGGACAGAGGGCGCTGACGTACTCCGCGCCATTGGGTGGCTTCAATTTGGTTGGTTTCGGTTTCAACGCGCTCTCGGCTGTGTTGGTGTGTTATGTCATTCTCGCCTAATTTCGTCATAGAAATGTACCCGTTATAGCGCACCACTAATAAAACTGTGGTACTGAGCTAATTCGAGAACCACAAAGTGGTTCCGAGTCATATTCGCGAACTTTTTTTACAAACGCTTTACAATGCATCTGGTCATGTTCGTCGCTGATTTTGGTCAGTTTCGGCGGCGAAACGACTGCGATGCACAAGGAGGGTTCCCATCGTCTACGGCCTGACCTACTGACCCTAGTTTCCAAAAATAAACTAATGAGGAGTCTAATGAGTAGATATATAGTAAAAATGCAGGTCCACAACCTAATTAAAAACCTCCTAAATCGCAAAAAACACACGAAGTCGCAAGTTCATTGGCTGATTTTCGCGGCCACCAAATTTCTGTGAACTTTAGAAACTCGAAACATCTCCTATAATACGCAGATATTCCAAGAAATAAGCGATATTGTCTCGCGCTGTTTTCTTTAAAAAAAAATTAAGTATTCGAGATATATTTTGATAGACCGTGTCCTAGGTCTTTAGCTATTGACCTGGCTAAAGTACTTATTAGCAGCATTTAACAACGTTGGCGTTAGAAAATTAATTATTTGTTTTACTGACATTTGATTACGACGTGCTTGGCACATGAGATAAGTGAGGCCCATTAAGTGAAATCTGAAATTTTGTCTTTGTATAAGCGTTTCGAAATAAAATTAAGGGTACGAAAAAAGTAACCTCTCGTACGTTTGGTTGAAGTCGAATGCTAGGCACGACTTCATGAACCTTCATGAGAGATCTCCATCAAAACTGATGCGATTTAAAATCAACCTTGAACTTGGGTGATTTCCATGTAAATGGCTTCTTTTCGGCATCACATCATGCGAGCCCTAGACACTTTCAAGCTGTCTGCAACAGATTATTTCACGGGGGTCTTTGTGTTTAAAATAAATAAAATTCATTAATTAGATTCTGTATAAAAATGTTAACACAATTTAATGACTGCAGATGTGTGACCGACCATTGTTTAGAGTTTTTCTAAATTCATTTATAAACAAATCAAGCGAACGTTTTTATTCCAAAAACGGTTTAAGACCGTTAAACAGATTTAGGTGTAATGTCGCGAACAAACAAATCGCCCTATGTGGACGTTACCATTATTCCAAGCATCATATAAAATGTGAGTTAAACGTTCGTCACCCGTATATCTTATATGTTCTATATAATCAAAAACAACTATTTTAAATTTGTTATGAAGGCAAGGCCGGAGACTTTCGGGAAACACACATCGCTTCATATGCTGAGTAGTATTTTGGTCAAATTCCTTGAGATTCAAAATGCGCGATTATACATATACAGTGCGCTATACGTATTTCGAATACTCCGCCACTATCACTCAGTAAACTTCACTTGTCATCAATAATTGGGCTCAATATGCGCCAGGTCTGACCCTGACTCCTGCATCTCCTCCGTCCTCCCTCCGTATCCGGTACGCTGACGGTAAAAATAGTCAAAATCGGTTACAAATTTAACCGCATATGTCGTCGTGTACATAATGATTGCATGCAATTAAGTTGTAACTGTAAACATTGGGCGGCAATTTACAATAAGGGTAGAAAGGCGGTGAAACCCGACGAAAAAGGCAAATGCAACGCCTTCGCCAAGTCGCGGAGGGGAGACTGGAGCGGCGAGTTGAAACCTCCTTATGGCGGCCGCGTCACGTGATTCCAAGATGGCAGCGCCCATGCGACGGAGGCCGAAAAGGTCTATACCAAGCATAAACAGAAGTACGTCCATTGACCTGCACTTTTCACGCTGCTTGCTTGGTCCCATTAGCTCGTAGCGTCGTCTGCGCCTGAACTTGAGCAGAAATGATGCATAGATGCTTTAAATCAGCTATGCATGTGCGCCGCCTTCACCAACCTTGAGTATTGATTTTCTGTTATTTCGTTTACTTCACTTCATCGTCATCGTAGAGGGGCCAGGTTATTATCATTGTAGACTCCACTGTGTCCTTCTCCCCAGCACTGGTCATTGTAGAGGCTCGTCAACGCCCGTTTTAGTGGCTCGGCATTTGGGTAAGACAAGAGAAGGTCAGCAATGGCGGCTCCCCTCTGACGCGTGTTTGCCAAGAGTCGCAAGCAGCTTCATAAACGCAGGGCCTGAAGTCCCAAGTATCTTACTACCGCTACTCGCCCAATGCTAGTAGTAGTAGTAATAGTGTATTGGTATTAGTAGCAATAAAAATTAATATTAATAATAATAATAAATATAATCATATTAATATTTACTGGAACCTCTATCTGTAGAAAGTTCGCTTGTCGGGTTGGTCAATTCCTGCAAGGACTTGTAGGACCAGACCCAGCACTCAAATGAAGTATATTCGTGCACAGTTTCAGTCACGGACACAAAACACACCCACACACATACACACATACACCGCACACATATTGATTTCATTGTGGGATTAGAACGCAGTTTCACAATTCACGTCGTACTGAAGAGTTCTTGCAATATTAGATAAAATATAAAAAGAACATTCGCACACGCAGACACATGGAAATGAAAAACAAAAAATGCGTAGTTGTCTCCGAGGTGGGGATGAAGTGTCAAAGTTAGTATATATGCCTACTTTAGAACATAAGGAGCGTACACTTACACAATCATTTGTCCTAATCATTCTAAGATCCGTTTGAGTGTAAACAAATCCGATTGTTGTTTTAAATTTTCTTGTTACTAATATTGTAGACTATTAGCAACGTTACTAAAATACTCAGTTGGGAAACTCGCCGTCGAAACTTAAGCCGCTGGCGTCCACCAAGACCGAGCTAAATAAGACAACAGCGCCACCCTTTATCATTTGTCTGTACTGTGGTCACCTTGAGCTTTTAGAAAGCATGTCTTTGCGTAAAAAGAAACGGAAAAGACTCTTTTTGTGTAAAATTTATTGGAGTTCAGTACAAAATGATGGGCGCGTGATGTTTTTAAAATTTTTAGTTTGGAAGGTTTTGCGGCACAATTAATATTGTTTTTATACAACCATGCCTCAGGGGTGCTCTCAGGTAGCGCGTCCCGAGCTAGGTGCATTTTAACTTCGTTAGTAAGTCGCGGTGCGTCCGCTGGGGAGACGGGGGTGGCACCCCTGTAACCTCTTTCGTTGTATCTGTTTCGGCGCCAAAATGGCCGATTAAAGCCAAAATGGAAGTCACGTGAGTTCCTTGAGTGGCCACTGCGGGAGAAATGGCGGCGTTGTGTTCGCCATTAGCTCGGTTCTCGAGGACGGATCGGGGCCACTTTTTCCGAGCAATCTCTATGGCAGTTTCCCAACTGAGTGGTTTAGTAACGTTGACTATTGATAAAGCTTGATATTAGTTAACCTTTTCTTTCCCATATTCCACCTCGTAGTAGCCTTGAGTATACTTTGTGAAAGCTTATTAAAACTGAAAGGCAGATATTTTGACCGTACTCGTGTACCGGGTCACAAAACAAGCTGTTTGACGAAGGTTTCTATTAGAAAAAGAGGGATATTTAAAATCATCACACCAAAAGTAGCGAAGCAGGACAATTTTCACAAAAAGAGGATGGACATTTGGCAGTTGTAGAGCTTTGAAAACATCATCTTCGGATGTAAATTTGATTTGGTATACAACACTCTTCTATAGACGCTTCAAAATGCGATTGATCTTGTATTGCCACAGCTCTTCACAATTACCGAACAATGTGATACCGTACCTTATTATTCATTTCATTCATTCATTTGGTCATTTTCCGGGCTCAGGAACTGCGAGTAACCTAGTTAATCATGTACAGAGTCAAAAAATGCACACACAAGAAATCTACGGCACATGGAACATCTATTATCTATTATGGGGAACAGGAAATATATAATATTTATATTACTAATAATCACTCAATCAATCAATTTTATTGGGTGTCCAGGAACAACCATTCAGACTTGGTACTGGCACACCGGACATTTAAGCACTTAAAAACAAGTGTGCACTCACATTACAAGATAAAACATAAAAATTATAACCAGAAAAAAACACACAAATATCATAATCAGCGACACATAAAATTAGAAGGTAAATATTTATGTTGGAAGTTCATACGTCGGTGCGCTGTGAAGATGATATGTGTATTGTCAGGAGAGTACATCACGCACAAAGAATAAAAAAAGGAAGTGGAAACTGGCGAAGTTTCTTGCAAATATTAGTTGCCATGTAGCCCTCATACCATTTGTAATCATCATAAAGTAGTTCAAAATGATAGTAAAATTTGGTTACAAAAGCTTCAAGAAAGCCAAGTTTGGGGGTTTTGCGTGCCAAACCAATGAAGGGCATCTGGCACGCCCCAGCGGAGGACTGAGGATTTTGAACCACCTGGGGATCTTTTGACGTGCAACCGAAAGCTCGTTTACACGGCGCCTTCTCCGCAATAAGCCTCCGTCAGATTGCGGGCACCTAAGCCGGGATTCGAACCCGCCACATGGGGATCCGTAGACCAGCTCTCTCGCCTTTGAGCCACCGAGGCGGCTACAAAAGCTTCAAGAGTAAAGCAACGTGCCGACAAACTCACAAGAAAAAAAAATATATTCGTCTGAGATTCATTGTAACATCTTAGTACCTTTCAGCTCTGCCTCAATTGGAACGGGTTTTTGATTGAATGGTTGAAATTCTTTCGGCCTCAGTCAATTATCTCCAGTTATTCAGCGTAACCGTTGTAACACTCAAACAAGCTGGGAATTGGACACAAATGATTCTTTATATCTATAAAAAGCTGAACTGAGTCTTGTAGGTACTCTACACACTAAACATTTTCACGCCCTTATTGGTGTAAATGGCATGGGTCACAACTCACCCCCTTATTGGTGTACAAAAACGCCCTAGAAAAATGGTGTTATGTCTCACTCCCTCAAAAACCGGTGTAATCCCTTACACCCTACACAGAAAGGAGTGATTCTGCTCTACACCTATTTATTAGGGTGTGATGGCAGCAGTACACCCTACCAAAAACGTGTACTGCAGCTAGAAGAGCATGGTGGTTAAACCCTGAGACTAGTGACAAAAAAAAATTGGGAAAACACAATACTGTCTCAAAATGTCTTGAGACGTGTTGTGTTGTCCCGATTTTTTGTCCTAGTCTTGGGTTTTTTTCACCATGATCCTTCACCAGCTCGCCTGCGCAGTAACTCTCACATCATTCGGCTACAAGAAGTTATACTAAATGTGTAACACAGCACTTCATCAAAAGTATTTACGGAGAAATGATTGCTAACAAATTGAAACATGTGGAACACTTTATTTTTTGAATCCAGAAAAAAACGTGCATGGACCTCATCTTCTTCTTTCGCGAATTCGCGAGAAACCAATGTCAAACCTCAAATGCTGGCATTTGTGACCTAGTGTTAAGTTTTTGTGACAAAGCTACAAAACTCTTAGAGGCTTAAAATAAATGCACTCAAACTTTAAATAAGGCTTTCCTTCGCCTAAACCTACTTTAATGCTTTCTAGCTCTGCAGACGTAGGCAAAACTCGACAGGCTGGCAGAGACGGAACGACCGGGAGTTGATTGAGGCGTAAGCAGGAGTTCATGCTTGTAAACAGTAAAATGGTCTATTGAGACGGAAGCAGAACTACTACCAGAAGCATGCTTGCAGAGTACTTACAAATAAAACACCGATCTCATGTAATCCGTGATAGTTGCATAATCCGGTTCGGGCACCACAGAAAAATTCGCAAACACAACGTCCAGGTTGAAGGCGGTTGCTCACATTCAACGGAACTCTCGCCGTCGCCGATGAGCAGCTCTCTGTCGTGATAGATGCACAATCCGACTAGGGCAGCACAAAACTACGCAAACACAATGTCGAGGATGAAGGCGGTCGATCACAATCAGCGGAAGTCTCACGAGCGCCGACGAGCAGTTCTTTGTCGAAACGCGTCCAACAAACACAGCACAATAATTCCATGGACTCCGACGAAATTCACAAATATTGCCAAAAAATTAGTATGAACGTATTCCGGCCGTTCAAGACGAAAAACCACGGCTGCGACTGCAACGCACGAAAAACAGAAAAAGACTGACGCCTGACGGAAGCTTTTTAGAAACTGGACCTACGTGGCCCCTACACTCACCGTAATTTGGAATACGGCAAAGACTTCGGCCCCAGTGAGCCCATCAGCGCGTCGGAGCGAGTCACGTGACATGTTATAGTCCAAGCGTCCCTGTCCTACGGAGAACGGTCACGTGTTACACACCACCCCTCTGATTTACTAGAAGCGGCCTTCGCACTCGCTCACAGCCACACGAAGACACAAAAAAAGGTGTGGAGGCTTATCAGAAGACGAGGTCAAAGAGGGGTGGACAAAGCAGCTAATCTCCCTCTGCGGCTTTGTATAAGCCACCTGGGCTGCCCAAGAAGGATCGCAAAATGGGACACGTCAGGACTTGCTTCACGCAGTGGCGTGCGTGCTCTGATGCCGACCGCGAAATCACGAAATAAATAACACAAAACAAATTCGAACGCATGAAACAAGAGATGCAATTTCACCCGTACGAAAACAGAAAAAAAAAAAAAAACAAAAAAAAAAAGCGTCGGGAGGCTAAATATTTTGGTGTCACCTAAGGATCGCGTACTCTAGCCGGGGTGTCATAAATTCGGCACTTTCGATTGTCTTGCGGAATTGTTTCGTCAGAACTACACAGAAAAATAAAATCTCAGTGAAGGTGCTATGGGTAGTGCGAGGCCAAGTCAGGTGAGTTTGTAATACACAAAATGAGGGCGCCACGGCCCATAGTTTGTTCAGTGGTTCAGCGCAGGAGGCCTTTCTCTGGTTAAAAGTAAGCAGATTCCGTTTTGCTTCATCTTGTTTTTCCTTTCTTTTTTAACGTCGGATTTTAGGCGGTTAAGAAATAGACATACCTCGCCGGCATAGGCCATTCATGCGGGAATCTTGACGCTCAACCAAAAACGGCATCGCCTACGGTATGTCAGGATGGCGTCGCCGCGACCCATCCTTTTTTTCGCAGATATTGACTGGACCAAAATGGTAACGGCGCAATTTTTCATATTTGATCCTAGATCGGCGCAATGCTGTGTGCTGTTTGGGTTGTATATTGACACGTCTTCGTTCATCTTTTGCGAGTGGAGATGTTTTGTTCTTAAATCGAAGTTGAACTGATGAAACTGACGCACACGCGACACGTACTTTTCGGCTCGTGTCGGACGGTGAGTTCGATCGGAGTTGCAAAAACTATACTCCATCATTTCCTAACCATACGCGACTTCGTGTAGCGATTAATTATACTGGATGTTTATACCGCCGTACATCAGCAACAGTTTCAGCAAAGCAATAAGCATTAACGGATATGAAATGATGGGTGTATTAGACTGGCATCACCATAACGCCCCTTTCACACCGTGTTAATACAGGGCGTATAATTCGCCCATACACCCTTTTTACACGATTTCAGACGCCATCGCAATAAGCGAGGTCGTAAAAAGGGTGTGGAAGGGATGAAAAACATCAGCACACCCTTTTTACACCCACCGATATTCAAATATCGTGTAAATGAAGTGTAAGAAGGGTGTTTTTCCTAACTTACACCCTTTTTACACGATTATGGGTGTTATAATGTTTAGTGTGTAGGAATCCTAATATTTACTTCAGATAACAGACTAGGGGTGTCAATTAGCTGTGAAGTGTTTTGAACAAGAATACCAAATCTGCTTCTTTTCTACGTCAATGTAAGCCAGGTAATCCAACCTGTTCCAAAAGGGCTTCATAATCTAAAGGTTGCTCATCTCTTGCCAAATAGCCATATTTAATAATTTAGTTGAATTTATGCTGAACCCGTTCAATTCTCAGTGAATTGTTTTACAGATTCCGTTCCACACCACCAACACATAGTTTAGCTGCGAGCGGCACAGTGAACAGTAAAGGGTTAAAAACGTGGGTGGATTTTTGAATTCTCTAGTCAGGCGACACGGAAAGCCAAGCCCTCGTAACGATGCGCAATTCATTTTTTCCATATGAATATCAAACCTTAGGGCCGAATCAAACACAACAACGAGGTCTCGAATTTTGGTTACTTGAGTAGTAATTATAATCATCATCATAATAATAAATTAATTTTACATATCTTAAATACACAATAAACTAACGTGTCTGTCGAAGCGAGTGGAGGCTTGAGGAACAGGACCCAGCAAGTGAAATTACACAAATAAAAAAAGGGAATTCCTAGACACACACGGCAATTGCAAAAACGTATGACAGCTTGAGTGAAATAATCAGTAAAAATAACACAGTGGAAAAAACACTTGCAGTGGCTTAGCTCGGCTATGGCAGGATATACGTAGCGTGAGCTAAGGTTCACCTCGTTATTCTTAGCTTTTCTGGTTGTCTAGGATTAGCTTGATTATCATGCTTACTGCTGCTTCAATGACACACACACGGTATACGCATTATGTGACACATGTATATTTATTTATTTGTTTTGCTCAACGTCTCTTATAAACGTTCCTCCCTTTGCTCTGGTGTCTCCGCAGCACCTTTAGCCTTCTTCTATTCGTTTTTCCTACGCTCAACCGCTAACTGCCAGCCAACTACTTCGGGATCCGATGAGTTAAGCTTCTCCGCTCTTCTGCGCCGCTGAGCAGCAATTTCGGTCTCCTTCTCCGTGGCTGTAGCACACTGGCAAACGCCCCGCTATATGTATACCCCCACTGATACCCCTGAGCATGCGCACAAAATGAGAGGCGCTATCAAGCGGCTCCGGTGCAGCGTCAGACTTGGCTGCTGTGCAACGGAGGCGCATAGCTGGGCACGCGGCGGTGCCAGTGCGTCTGCCGTGACTATGACGTCACTCCACTGGAATGCACAGACCGGCGAGGCGCGCACGGTGGCGGCGGAGCGCGCGGTGGCGGCGGCTCACTGCTCCTCGCGCATGTGCAGCACGGCTCTCAAGGAGCCACGCGAAACTGCTCAACCTCAGCCAGTGTAGCTCACGCTACAAAAACTCACCAAAAGCAAGGAGCAAAACAGTACAACAGAACTACATTACGAAATGGATCAACATTTTATTTTAATTTTCTCTACCAGCAGCCTCAAAATGTTGCCAGGAAGTCTGAACGATCTCGCTTAGCATATCTCGTATAACACCGGGGAGGTATAAAACGATTTGAGCTATGCGAAACCCTGCAAGACACAAGGGGGTGTTTGAAATCATGAGGCAAAAAATGAGAGAGCACAGCAGATTCAAGATTTAGCGAACGAAAGTTTGGCAACTCTAGAGCCTCGAAGATGTCTGCACCTAACGGAAGATCGAGGTGGTACCCCATTCTTTTACAACACATTTAAGCATTCAGTCCATTTTAGTTTCCCAAGCTTCTGTCCACTTATCAAATATTGTGCAACCATATCTGAGTTTACTATAAGCAAGAGTATGAGCAATCCATTTTTTACAGCAACTGGCACTAATGTTCTATTGTTATAAAGTAAGCAGCAGACACTTCGAAGCTTACCAGATACATGCGATAAATGCGTTGTCCACAATAAATCTTAATTAAGAAATATTTCTAGGTCCTTCACAGTCTCAACGTGTTTCAGTTAAGCATTAGAACAGTTTTTTTTTTTTTTCTTTTTTTTTTTTGAGGCGGTGAATAGTCAGGATGTTTGAAGAGTGAGGTGTTTTTGCTTTTGAGACACATCGCTCCCTCATGACTTACATGAAATGCTCACCGTGAACAAAAGGAAAACCGTGAAGCTCTAAATTGCAACGGTGACTGTATTGATGCGTGTCATTGACCTCTTTTTCTCAGTCGCTCAATTGTTTCAGCTTTCTGCTCCATTGTTGCCTCGACTATGTCCACCTCCTGTTGTAGACCCTTCAAAGATTCCTCATTCTTTATTGTCAGAGCGAGCACGGAATCGTCCTTTAAACTGAAAGAATCAACGACCGTTTGTTAACCTTCGACAGTGATGCGCAGTTCATCCACGGCTGGCTTTAAAGTCAGCCTTCGTGATCAACATAAGGTGGGCATTCCTAACTCTATGACGACCACGTTTTAATCATCTTTCGTTCCCCGTAATTCCCAGGAGTGGAACCACCTTCCCCGGTCGATCGCCATTATCACGGAGTCTGAGCTCTTTAAAAGTACATCAACTAATTACTTTATTACTGAGTGTGTCTAATATGTATTATGTTATTTGCATTAACCTTCTCGTTGCTCTCCTCCTCTGTAATGCCTTCGGTCCCCGAGGGTATGTTAAATAAAATGAAATGAAATGAAATGAAACAGTCAGTAGTCTTTTTGTTGAAACACGAGGGAAACGTTGAGACAAAGAATAAACAAGAGAAGGAAACCAAAGCACAAAGAGGGATAAAAAGCGACACAGAGACAATAATACAAAATAAACGAAAACAAACATTAATACAGAAAAATGCACATGCAATCAGTACACAGAAGTACACTCACCAATTCGCTCCATGAACAACTATGGCAAAAAATAAAATCAAGAGCACCATCACTTCCGTAACAATAGCCTTAATGACGCGCGAAGACTTGAAATGCTGCCGTTTAATGCGTCTTGTTTTTCGGCGCAGTGATTGTATTTCAGTTGCATGTGGGTGGCAGAGTTCGACATATTTGTCGCAGGCGCTACTCGTCACAGTGCTGTAGTGGGGCACACGCAACGAAATAGATGATAAAATCTTAGGAGAATCACTCATGCCGTGTAAACTTTTGAAGAGAAATAAGATGTCAGCAGATAACCTGCGGTTATACAAAGTTTCGATCGTGTAGTAGCTACAGACACTGGAATAACTGTATGGCTCGTTTTGCAAGCAGCTGTAGCTAAAAATGTAGGCGAATTTCTTCTGAGCGCGGTCGAGTAAAGCTTCATTTGTTCTGGCCAGCCCCTTCCAGACTACAGATGCATATTCCAAGCAGGATCGGCAAAGACTTCTAAAGAGTCTGATAAACACAAGAGGATGCAAGAATTCACTCGTTATTCGGCTGATCACTCTTAGTGTTCTCATAGCAGTAACAAATGTCGTCTTTACATGAGAGCCGAGCTTTAGATTTGACTCGAAGTAAACATCCAGATCTCGAATTCTTTCACTACGCGCCATTCTCTCTGCCTCAATTTTGTATGGGAACATAATTTTGTGCCGTTTTGCGACTGTAGGTGACAACTTTCGTTTTGTCCTATTGAGTACTAAATTATTGACCGAGCGCTAGTTTCCAATTCTGTCTATATCTCTCTGCAGCTCGTGGAATTCCTCCTCTGGCTGGATTTCTCGAAATATCATCATATCATCCGCAAACTGAAGAATGGATGAGTATTATAGGCATGATTGTACATCACGGACAAACTGTGTGAACAATAGGGGTCCCAGAACCGAGCCCTGGGGGACACCAGAAGTTCTGTCATGTGAAGAAGTGTTCACACCCTCAATTCTGAGTCTATTCTGGCGGCCTCTTAGGTAACGAGAAAACCAAGCAAGCATTGATCCTCTCACTCCCATTAGCTGTAATTTGTTCAGGAGAAGATTATGGTCCACTAAATCGAATGTCTTGCTTAGGTCTAAATAAATTCCATCATGCTGACCACGATTACTCACAAGGGGCACAGCGATATTCATAAAACACGTTAACTTGGTTAATTAGAGCAACCCGACATAAAGCCGTGCTCTTTTTTGTTTTTTTTTTAAATAAGACATATATAAGTGCACCACAGATTCAAAAACCTTCGAAAACACACAAAATACCTTTTTCCCAGATTTATAAATAGGTACAACATTAGATGTTTCCCATAACTCTGGAAACACACCAGACGTAAAACTGACGTATTAAAAAAATTGCCAAGGTTGGTGCGAACAGCTCCGCGTAGGCCCTAACAATCGGACCAGGAATATTTTCAGGACCCACTGACATTGATTTGCTCAGTTTTTTTACGGCAACCAGGACATCTGACACCGTAATATCGTCCCGGAAAAGACATCGAGGGAGGTATCCCCTTCATCAGGACAATCCCGCTTACTGTTGCATTTGTAGACGGAACTAAAATAAGCTGCAAACGTATGTGCAACGTTCGCTCGAGCAGCAATAAATCTCTTGCTTTGAATTAGTTATTCTGGACTATTATTTTTGTCCAGACCTGTCATTTACGTAGCGCGAAATTTCCTTCGGATTCCGCCAGAGACTAGCCTCCACAATGTCCGTGTGCCTGCGCCGATCCACCTTGAGCAGAGCCATGATGTGTTCCTTTAATCGACCAAACTCCTTGTATTAGGAAAACATCCCTTTTAACATACATTCTGTGAGCGTAATTCTTCCTTTTTAGGCTCTTCACCAGGTCTAGTTAAACCCACGGGGGTATCTTTGTTGGGAGACCTTTTTTTAGGTATATACTTTTACCATGCCCTCGTTAACCACACCGGTTATTGCGCATACCTTATCATTAACATCATCAAGCTCTTAAATGGCGGTCCAATTAGCTTCTGCATAGAAGTGGTACAAATTGACAATCTCCACTGCAATAGCAGAGCTGTTCCTGTGCCAATGTGCTAATGATGTATGGTCTTGGCAGTGCTAATCGCATGTTCATACGAAATGCGGGGGGAGAGTTATCCATAGGTACAAGCGAGGCCTCTACATGGTTTATTTCGAGCATTTCAGCATCTCTAAGACAAAGATACACAATGTTTCCTTTGCAGTTCTTAATATGGTTATACTGGGAAAATCTCAGGAATGATAGCATGCTAAGGAGATCTCGGTTTTTTTGCAGTAAGAGCGAGTTCGAGGAGTTTATGTAATTGTTTCGCGAATGAATGCATCAGATATCACGGTCGCCTAGGACAAGAACATTTGCATTTCTGCTGCGCAATGCCGTCTCGAACCTAGCCAAATTAGCCGAAAAAAGAAGCAGGGTCTGTTTGGGGAGGTATTTAAAAATTACCTATAAACATCCTTTTAGCTCGCTATTCTGAATTTTAAACCAAACTGATTTGTCAAAGAACCTCCAAATTGGCCCTCCTATAAGTCGCCATATTTTCCTTTACGGCTATCAATGCGCCGCCACCTCGGATCTTTTGAGTAGTCTCATATTCCCGATCTCTTCGATATACCTTAAATGGGAGCGGAAAATAATCCGTGCTTCCAGCTTCGGACCCTAGCCACAAATAATAGAGTAGCAAGAAGAACAAATGTTAGAAAAAAATCCCGGTTCAGATAACAGGCCCGGAGAATGGACGAGTCCCTGCAGCATTTTTGAAGAAAAAAAATAGAAAGTCCGTTTTCCCGACGCCGGTGCAAGCTAAACAAACCAACACGCTCTAACGCAGACTCATATAATAATAATAATAATAATAATAATCATAATACATTTATTTTCGAGGACTATACTCATGAAGCTGTCAGGTTCGTCAAAGCCGACATGGGCTTGTGTGACTGAACCCTTTTGGGTAGAATTGGTAACATAATCGGTCAAAAAGAAAAAAAAAACGTTAAGACACTAGAAGTCCACAGTAAATGTCCACTTCAGCGGTACTATAATAATAATAATAATAATAATAATGTTTATTTACGCGTGTAGTTCACTTCATAGTGAGGCGGGTCTGTCAAAGCCAGACAAAAGGCTTGTTGGACAAGACCCTACAGTCTGTGATAAAAAAGCGTCCCCACACACGTAAGCTTCCAAGCTTAACATACATCACAATATAAACTATGATGGTCACACAAACACATGCACATACACAGCACAGTTAAAAACTTGCACTTTTAGATTGGAGCATTTGCTTCAGTTTGTTTAGTGAGTCCACAGTGTAAACATCGTCCGGTAGGCTATTAAATATATAGGGAACATAAAAACTCCGAATTCTTTTTCCGTAGTTTGTCACAACAAAAGGCATTTCATACCGCTCGGTATGTCGAAGTGATCTAGATACGACATGAGGTACTCTTAAATTATCACACCAAAAGTGTTTCAATATAACGGTCTGAACCAATAATGAGTGGAACAATGGCAAGCCCAAGACTGCTATGATCTCTTCTTCAGTTTGCGATATGGAACCATAAACAATGCTTTTAAATATTCCTTTTAAGACTGAGTCTATTTTTTGACCCCATCGTCCTGGGCTGTGACCAAAAATAGTTATTCCGTAACGCAAAACACTGTACGTATGCCAAAGCGTGAGCTATTGTCTTTTTCGTTGAATAAGGTACATTAGAGATCTGGTATTGTACAATAAACAAGCTACATTTCTCAGTCGTTTACAAAGTTTTGACAGATGAGAATTCCACAAAAAATCACTTTCGAATTGAATTCCTAAATATTTAACTTGATCTACATAAGATATGGGACAACAGCTACAAGGTGTACAAAGAGAGGTATGCATATAAATAGGATGATTGGGCGTTAACATCTTAAGAGGATTACGAAAGCAGACAAGCTGAGTTTTAGATGCATTTATCGTAAGACAATTTGTCTTAAACCAGTCAATAAGTTGATAAGTGTCCTCTTGGAGTAATGCGATTGCTACAGGATAATCAAGATGTTTTGAAAGCAACACTGTCATTCGCATATTGGAACAATTTACATGTTGAAACTGAGTTAGACATATCGTTTACAAAAATGTTAAAAGAAGAGGTGACAAAACAGAACCTTGGGGAACCCCAGCCTTTAAGGTAACTCGGGAGCTTCGACTATTACCTAGGAAACTAGCTGTGTCCTCTCAGTTAAAAAGTTCCGGAGAAGAGAAAGAAATGGGCCGCGGCATCCAATGTTTTGCAATTTTGTCAGTATAATATTGTGACTCACTGAATCAAACGCCTTTGCTATATCAATAAAAAGTGCGCAAGCAATCTGATGCCTCTCGAAGACTAGATGTAATTCATCTGCAAAATATTCCAAAAGTGGCTGTGTCCCACGTCCGTTGACAAACCCATATTGACTGGGCGACAGAATATTAAAGTGATCAAGAAAGGCCGTCATAGTTTGAAAAATATGTTTTGCTAAGATTTGGACAATACAGGGCAAAATGGAAATTGGTCGATAATTGTCAAGTTTTTTATGCTCTCCCCCCTTAAATACGGGCTTCACTAGCGCACTTTTCAAATCAACCGGGATCATTCCGGAGGAAATGAAACCATTTCCAAACAATCATAATTTCGGCGCAGATCATTTGCACTGATATCGATACCGGGCGCCTTGTTAGTTTTGAAATTAAAAAGCAAAGTGCGTAGATCATGCTCAGACATTTCGGGAAGGAATGCCGAGGAAACATTTGAATCAAGAAAATCTGCCGTGAACATAGTATCATCCCGAGCTACTCCAGAAAATTTAGCGAAGAACATGTTGAAATCCTCTACTAGTTTGGTCGTATCGTTACCAAACACTTTCTCTAGGGAGGCATCTATCGATCTCTTTACACCCGTGCCTCGTAATCGATTTATTAAACTCCAAGTCATTGAAATATTTGACCTTGCTTTAAAAAACTTATCGCGAAAGTATTTTCTTTTTGCTGATCGAATAAGCGCGGTTACACGGTTTCGCATACTACGGAATTCTTTTTTCAAGTTTGTATTGTTTGGAGATCGCCGACATCTAGCCCAAAGAACATCTTTACAGCGGATAGCTGACAAAATGTCACTCGTTAACCATTTTTGTTCGCTACGACGCCGCCTCAGAGTGATAACCTTTTTAGATTTGTCCTTGAAGTAGTCAAATATATCTCTAAACCTACAGTACACTTCATCAAAGTCTTGAATAGACTTTGATAGGTTTTAACCAAATTATCAAATTTAATTTTATCAGCTATTTCCAGTGTTTTTGTTATCGCTATTGTTGATTTCATCGTGAGTTGGGATGCAAGTTGACACGCCACAAAGTAGTGGTCGGCTAATTTTTGCTCTATTACGGCCGATTTTGCAACAACATTCGGAGCGCGTATGCTTATATGATCCAGACACGAGGCCACAAGGTGATTATCCAAGAGTTCTTCTCGAGTTGGAGCTAAAATCAGTTCCTCTAGACCAAAATGCGCTAAAAGATTCAGATAGTCACATAAATAGACTTGGCGGGTTGAAGCGTATCAATGTTGAAATCACCTACTAAACAGATGTCGACAGACTGAAAATTGCCAAGTGTATTTTTTAGTTCTTCTAAAAATCTTAAAGGAATAACTGAAGGAGGTCTGTAAAAAGCTAATAAAATCAAGGACCACTTATCATTCCATAGCCTCATAGACAAAGACTCGCAATGGCAAAACTCTACATCAAGTGTTTCAGTACACCACAAGTCCTTAACAAATATCGCAATTCCTCCTCCTCGTCCAATCGGCCGTGTAAGAAAGAATGATTTATATCCCGGTATCCGGAACTCACCACAGAAATCGTCTTTAACATTGATTTCTGCTAGCACGAAAACATCAAACAGTGGATACGTATTGTTTACAGTTATTACAAAATGGTCCCAATATTTACGAATACTTCGAATATTTACATGTAAGAGCCCAAGAGTACTATCACTAGCTGGTTCCGAGAAACGTTGAAATGAAGAAAAATCTGAACATTGACAAAACTGTACTTCCATTATTCGACGTGGTTGTTATCTACTGGTATTTTTAAGCCGTTTAGCAACAAAAGAGTTACACAATCAATTCCAGGTCGGCCAACCGGTGGATGCGAACCAGTGACGAGGTTCCTGACTTTTTTGCAAATAGCTTCCCATTTTTCACCCAAGTGAATTGGTACTGCTTGCTTCCTGCTTTCTCCCGTACCATCCAAAAGAGTTCCCTGTTCTTTCGCGTTAGGTTCTCGTTGAGGAAGACTCTGGGCAACGAACCCTCTGCTGCCAGAGTTCTCAGCTTACCTCGCGTGGCGAGCCATTGTTCTCTTAGCGACACTGAAGCCAATTTAACCAAGATAACTGGAGGGCCGTCGCGCCGCGATGGCAGACGATGCACCGCCAGTATGTCCCTTGGCTGAAAGTTTTCAAGGCCTAGCTTGCCAGCCAACTCGCCCACAACAGAGACTAAGTTTTCACTTGGGGCATGAGGGAGCCCGTGTATCTCAAGGTTCGAGAGACGACTGTACTGGTCGCTATCGTTCAGCTCTTCTTTCAGGTGCTCGATGGTCTGAGACTGCTCTGTTACCACGCTTCTTAGCAATGTCGTTTCCTCACGGAGCTCTGTTATCGCTGTTGAGTTGGTAGTGGCTGTAGACAGCAGAGAGTCGTACCGAGCCGACAGAAAGTCTACGGCCTTCTGAACCTCCGTTACTGCGGATTTCAGGCTCTCGACTACCGGCTTCAATGTCAGGAGTTGATTCATCTGAGTTGGTAAGTCGAGGAGGGTGTCAACATTGGCCTTCAGCAAGGTGAGACACTCCAGTTTAGCTTCCAGCGACCGAAGATGTTCCGTACCAGCAGGAGACGCGCATTGTGACGAGCTGGCTTCACTTCGAGACTCATTCCCGCTATGTCGCTGTCGGCACACACGGCAGCGCCAGACCTCTCGTTTTTCAACACCCATGGCATTGAATGTGTTT
The DNA here is from genome assembly GCF_016920785.2 of Ixodes scapularis. Lineage (NCBI taxonomy): Eukaryota > Metazoa > Arthropoda > Arachnida > Ixodida > Ixodidae > Ixodes > Ixodes scapularis. The sequence goes on from NW_024609836.1 coordinate 62,759,179, forward strand.
TCCGCAACACCGGAGCAAAGCTTTCCCAGATGATACGATGTTCTGCACTCGGCGCAGGACATGTGCCGACCATCGTTCACAATCTTCTCGTGGCATTGAGAGAACTTGAGTGGAGAGGACACACACGCAGAAGGGAAAGATGTGAAGTGCTGTACTCCCGTGTGACGTGCGTCGCCTTGATGTGTTGGGCAGGCTTGCGCGAGATGCTTTGCTCACCGTGGAGATCGTCGTGCCAGGCAAGCTCGCGCACAACGGGCGTTCTAGGAGCCGAGCCGGGCGAAGACGCAAAGTCACTTAAGCCTACCCGTTGGAATGCTGTCAGTGAAGACGTTGGGGACCCGATCTTGAGCAAAGTCGGTGCCCACTACGACGCAGAGGAATCGTCCGAGTCACAAAAAGCTCGTTGGCGTCAGATGCTCCGATTGAAAGCGATTACGAGTGAAAACTCGCAGAGCAGTAAAAGGAGCGACGGTTCCTGGGGACTTCTTGATCAATCAATCAATCAATCAATCAATCTTTATTATACAGTGCCCAGGAACAACCCTGAGGTCTTGGTGCTGGTACACTGGTGGATAAAAAAAAACAAAAAAACACACTATACACATCTCCGCAGAAAATAAGATACATTTTTAGCATAATACTAGGCAGTGCACGAGTAATTAGTACAATGAAATAAAAACGAGGCAGTAACAGTAGAGACGGAACACAAGACCGAAGGACAACAACTGCACCACCAGAAAACACGACATGGAGATGACGACATTCAGACATAACAAAGCAATTCAGCAATGCTCATCCTGCACGGGCAAGTTTTTAATAGAAAGGACAAACGTCCTGTAGCAAGGGTTGAAAATATCAAGTTTTTCAGAGTAATGATTCAAACGCTGAGCCATTCTCACAATTTGGTTTACCGGACTAAACATTCTAGAAACATAAAAAGATGACAGAAGACGAGTAGGCACACGTGGGACCCTAAGGCACAGTTCAGATAACAGGCTCGGAGAATTGATGAGTCCATGCAGCGTTTTAAACAAAAATAGTAAGTCCGCGTTCTCCCGACGCCGGTGCAAGCTAAGCAAACCAACACGCTCTAACGCAGACTCATATGTTAAACAGTGAACATCCTCCTTTATGTAGCGATGTTTAAAGATAGAAACAAACTTTTTTTGCACACGTTCGATCTCCAAGGAGTGACTTTTAGAAATTCCATTCCAAACAACTGAGGCATATTCTAACTGTGACCTGGATAGCGAGCAGTATAACGTGATAAAAGCCGTCGGGTTTTTGAACTCCCTGGTTAAGCGAGAGGCAACACCCAACATTCGCAAAGACGAGTTAACCAGTTTACCAACGTGATCAGAGAAACGCAACCCAGAATCAACCATGACTCCGAGATCTTTCATTACACTTACTCGAGACAAAGTCTCTCCTTGAATATTATATGCAAAAGAGATATTGTGAGTTTTCCGAGAGAGCGTCATGACCTTGGTTTTGGACGGGTTCAAGAGAAGGTCATTTTCAGAGCACCATCGGTAGAAAGAACATGCATCTTCCTGGAGCTTAGCACAATCACGTTCAGTAACTATTTCTCGATAAATTTTTATATCGTCAGCATATTGCAGGAATGAAGAATTTAAAACAGCAAAAGAGACGTCATTTACGAAAATTGTGAACAGAAGGGGTCCTAAAACTGATCCCTGAGGAACGCCAGAGCGAGTCCTGTACAACGAAGAGTTCATGTTAACCCGGACATATGCCTCTCTCTCTGACAAGTAGCTTTTTAACCAGTCATGTACTGAGCCACATACTCCATAGGAGGAAAGTTTAGATAAAAGAATAATGTGATTGACTACGTCAAAAGCCTTACTTAAGTCAAAGTAGACAACGTCCAACTGACCTCTGTTACATATTACACGAGATGCAGCAGACATAAAGCTAACGAGATTGGTAGTTGTTGATCTGCCACTCATAAAACCATGCTGATTGGGAATTGCTAAGTTTCGAAATTTGAAAGACAGGAATTGATGAACTACCATTTCAAAGAGCTTAGAAAATGGAGAGAGAAGAGAAATAGGTCTATAGTTACAAATATCACCTTTTTTCTCCGACTTTAAGACTGGAACAACAGCAGCGACTTTCCACGTTTCAGGAAAGGTTCCCAACCTTAACGAGTTGTTAAATATAGAGCACAGTACCGGCGTGAATATGTCGTGATACGTTTTGAGAATCGCAGAGGGAATGCCGTCGGGCCCTACTGATAATGTTGCTCTCATTTTCTTAATACAGGATCGTACGGACTCTTCATCAACATTAATGCAACTTAACAAGTCACCAAACCCATCTAAGTGAGGCAGCACAGGTGCAGAACGCTGCGTACTATCCCTGTAGACGGACCTAAAATGCTCAGCAAATAACTCAGGCACGGACTTCAAATCGCCCTCGTGATTATCCAGGACAATCTTCGACTCGATATGCCTCCCAGAACGTGAATTAATGTACTTCCAGAATTTCTTCGGATTATTGACAAGATCTGATTCCACTAAGCAACGATGAGCCTGGCGGTCGCGATCCAGGACCGTCTTACATTGCTTTCTGCAGTTCTTGAATTCCACCTCCCACTTTAAAAGGCCACTTTTCTTAAACTTCCTGTGAAAGAAGTTCTTTCTTTTCAGTAGTGTTTTTAGCTCACTGGAAAACCAGTTAGGAAAGCGAGATTTAGTAACTGTCCTTAACGGAATAAAAGTATCCATGGCCTTCCGAACAGTTTGCGTGAAGAGCATGACCTGGTCATTCACATCAGGCGACTCCAAGATCAATGCCCAATCAAAACTCGTGAGGTAATGATGCATCCCGACATAGTCCCCTGCCGACAGATTATATGAGGTGTGCGGCGGGGAATCACTAGAATGAGCACGAACAGAAGAATTCTCGAAAGAAAGTACTATATCAAGTGCAGGATGATATGTATCCTGAGGAACTAATGGCAGTTCACCCCGTGCTACACGCACACTGTCCATATTTGAGAAGCATAAATCTAGAGCATTAAATTGGTGATTCAAAACATTATTGTGTTGTTTGAGATTTAAGAAAGAAGAAAAGTTTAAGAGCTGGGTGCCTTTCTGCCTGCAGTAAAAGTTGTCCGTAAAAACATCAAGCTGCGGCCAGTTGACTCCAGGAGCATTAAAATCCCCCAAGATTAAAACTTCGCATCCCTGTAAGTCATTCACTGCATTCTCTATGCCAACAAGACAACTATGAAATTCATCTGGCGGTGTCTGGGGAGGGAGGTAAAATAAACCGATTAAAACGCGTACTCCCTTTGCAGCCTCAATCTCGACCCATACGCTCTCGGGAAATTTCTCTAAGTCTTCGCGTCTCCTAGAGCGGTAGCGCCTGTCGACTGCGACCAAAACTCCACCTCCCGTTCTGCTCCGCGGGGTAGAATCACGATCGCGACGGTGCACCTCAAAACAAGGAGGGAAGTAATCGGAGGAGCCGATGCTAGAACACAACCATGTTTCAGTTAAACAGAATATAGAGCAATTGGATAAGGTAACATTAGAGAAAAAGCAATCGGCTTTTGTACGCAGGCCGCGAACGTTTTGGTAAAATAAATCAATGTGACTCATCCTTGGTCTATCCAACGTTCAAAGGGGAGGCGGCTGCCTCGGATGCATGGAGCAGGTCTTCGCGAAGGGCGCCTCGAAAAGCCTTAAAGAGGCATGATTTGGGCCACACGGTAGGATCGGAAAGCTTTTCGAAGTCTTTCGCAGCCACAGACACATGGAAGGAGGCGTAGGAGTCGTAGCGCGTCTTCAGTTTCCGGCACTCCACTTCCTCAACTCCGATGGAAGAGAGGTGAGAACTGATGTCTACGCAGCTGGTGTCCGGGTTCAGCTTGGTGACGAACAGGGCTCTTCGTCGAGTTGATGGAGGCGCAACGATCAACTTGCAGGTTTCCGACGCCCCGAAAAGCGCCGGGGTCCTAGCTTTTGGTCGTGCAGAGTTGATGCCACTGGGAGGGATGTCGTCTTTCGGCGGAGCATTATTCTGGCCATCCGAAGGGAGGGCTGCCGCCACAATTTTCGTAGGAGAAGCTTGGGGGAGAGAGCTGTGTAGAGCGGCAGCATAAGAGTCTTTTCCCAAAGACCCCCCCGCAGCCCCATCCACGGGCTGCCGCCGGCGATCGGGCGCGTCCGGCTTTCATCGCTGGCCGAGTGCGTCACGCAGACCCCGGACCTCAGTCCGTAGTAAGGCCATGGCACCCGCCTGTAGCTCGGCGTCGCGCTTTTGCTCGTGTCGGAGGCGTGCGTTTTCGTCCCTGAGAGCGGCGACCTCGTCAGTCAGGAACGAAATTCCCTCCATAGCATCGAGGAGCAGGCTTCGAAGGGACTCGACGCCGGCGCCAAGGTCAACGGGAGGAGAGGAGGCGGGTGGCCCCGCGGGAAGTTGTCGAGCCGGAGAGAGGGCCGCAGGGGTACGGGAAGAGTCCGCAGCGCTGCTGTCGTGATTGCCGACGACGCCATCGCTGTTAGGCCTCGCAGCACCGCCGACAATCGCACAGCTCTCACAGAGAAAGGAGCTTACCCCAGACTGAAGGAATGTCTCCACGTTGTCCGGCCAGCACACACACTTTGTGTGCGCACGAAGATTGCATTCAGAACAACGGAGAAACTTCTGTCTTCCGTAGAAGACACGGGAGCAGATTGTGCATGCGTCCGTACTAGGCGGCGTCTCCGCAGCGAATGATGAAAATGATGATAATCGTAATAATAATAATAATAATAATAATAATAATAATAATAATAATAATAATAATAATAATAATAATAATAATAATATAAATAATAATAATAATAATAATAATATTGATTATAATAAGAATATTGATAAAAAAGGATAAAGAATTGGGAGGGGAAGGAGGAGGGGAGGAGAATGAGAGGAGGAGGAGGATGGCAGGAGGAGGAGGAGAAGGAGAGGAGGAGGGCAGGAGTAGAGGGTACTGAGAAGGAGGGGCGCAGCTCCTCGAGGGCTGCGCTCTAATTCGGCGTTACAGGGAGTTGTAAACGTCTTTCAATTTTTGTTTTCTCTTTTTATGTTTGACGCTAAGTATACTTGAGTCATGACAGAAATTCGTGGGAACTACCATATCCAGAAAAACAGCTTTAATCTTGTGCTCTTGTGTGTTCAACGAGGCAATAGGCATGTTCGAGTTCATACGTTGCGTAGAAAATGTGGGAGCAGCAGCACAGGCTTAATTTTCGACGTTTTAAGCAGAGCGTGCTCTTCCATAAGCTTTCACAAGTTTTCGACTGGTGTGTTTAGTGCCTATACAACGCAAATGGTCCCGATGTTGCAAGAAATGACGCCACAAAAGCCGACCAGTCATGTTCTCTGATGCCACGATCCTGCCGGTAGGTAGTGCGGAGCGCAAGTTCGTCTGCTTCTTTTGCAGAGGTTATGGTGACGTCAGAACGCCGAGCTCTGATTGGCTCTAAAGGAGGAATAGAGGTGTACCTCAAGGCAGATTGCTTTGAGACCTCTCCACTATCCTTCAAGCATATCCAATAAAAGCGCGGCCTTCTGACGCAAACAAAACCCATGGAATAGAAGCAGACGAAGTTGCGCTCTGTATAGAAGACAAAATAAAAAGTACGAGCGAACGCTAGCGTCTCTGTCGTCACGGTGTTCCACACTCACCTTCGACTGGCCGCTTTGCGGGAAGCCAGCATCCTCCGCAAGCGCAGCCTCTGGAGCTGTAACAGGTTCATAGTGAGACGGCAGTTGTGGAAGGCCGTCGTGGTGCCCGGTTTGACGTTTGCCAGTTCAGTGGTATGTGTGCCGGGAGAAGTGAGAACCACCTTGAAGCGCAGACAGCGAGAGGAGGGGTGCCAGGTACTGGGCTGCCATGGGACGGTGGCTAACGAGGCGGTGCAGGGTGACCTCGGCTGGTCATCGTTCGAAACACGGGAGGCAACCAGTAAGGTTGAGTATGAGGGGACACTTCGGCACACAGACCGCTACCGCTCGGCGAAGAGGTTGTTTGTGTACACCCACCAAACTTCCGTGCGGACCCGGTGGTGGAAACGTCTTTACCAACTGGAGAAAAAGTTCGGTTTTTTTCAGAGCACCGGTGAAGATGACCACGGGGAAAGAACAAAAATTCGAAGTACGAAAGAGGGTACGAGAGCAGGAGACCGTCCAGTGGCGTGAAGTTACCGAAACTAAGTCAACGTTTGCTATCATCCACCGCTCTTCTGTCACTCCCTTTCTCGTTCTTTCTCTGGGGACCGCTGACGTCAGCGCCCCGGATTGGCCGCGTTCTGCTCCCGTCTTTACAACCTCTGCCCCTGTAGGTGTTATTGACAGTGTCAGTCAGAAGACGGCATGCGAATTGAAAGTTACCAGAAACCTCAAATTTCGTTTTTGTTAAAATTAAAAAGTAGCTCATGTAAAATCAAAACAACAACAAACAAACAAACGTGTTCCGCTCTTCTATAGGTGACATAGACTAATTCCCGCATTTAATCGGCAAGAGTCCAAAAATTACTCTGCTGACCCTTTAAGGCTATGCGTTTCGGTTTGTGCCTGTGTTTTTCACGCCACGTCCTCCATTTGAATGAGTACCAATGATTCAGATTGACAACGGAGTGAGTTACGTGAACGACATTCAAACGAACAAAGCTGGAAGCCCTCACAGTTGCACACGAATTGAGATATAAAAGAAGTGGTGGGCCCTAAGAATCTGTTTTTCGCTCGATCATTTTACTGAGCGTAATAGGAGAGCGTTACTTCTAAATTCCGATAAATAAAATTTGGATCACATTTTATTTAACGCTGAAGCCTCAGGATCGTGCAGAACTAAAATAAATAATGTGTGCCGGTAATCGATGGGCGACACGCGTCGCACGAGCGAGTATTTAGTAGAGGATGTCCTACCGCAAAATTTACAGGGATCTTTTTGCTGCAAAAATAAATTACGCCCCGCTGAACGCTTACTTACCGCCCAAAGGTATCGCTACCGGTCTCAAACTCATGCCAAAATTTCAGAACTTACTGTTTTCTTCTTAAAAATGTAATTTTTAAGAAGGAATACATAAAGCTGAATACATAAACCTGAACGGCTCCAGTTACCAAATAAACGGGCACCCATTTTCTCACTGAAATTTTCCGAAAATTACTTATACATTTTGCGTTGAATAACGGTTTGTACTAAAAGTTTGAAATATATGTCAGAGTACTAGCGCTGCACCTAAGCGAAGGTCGAGTCATTTATTTTCCCGGCGAAAAAACCTCATAACGTTTTTCGGGATACTCTGTGTATAAACATTCGGTAAGTAAATGAAGATTTCATGTGGTCCGAACCTAGTTTATAAATAAGCCAACAAATAATTTTCTCCAGTGGGATGCCATAGAAAAACTGCAAGCTGTATTCCTCGACATAGGTATGCATAATTTGTTTCCTTGCCGATTGCTATGCACGACTTTCTCACACGTCGACACGAAATTAGGTAAGTCTTTAAAACTCGTTTCTTACGAATATTGTGCGTCTCGGTGAGACGCCTGGTAAAGGAGCTATTGTCATACAGATGACTTGAACTGTTGAAGTAAATGTATGCCATAATCATTAGGGTATTAAATGAATTGATGAGTTGTGCGCTGGGAATCATTCATGATAACATAAGCTCTAGCTACAAGGGACAAAAGAATTCCGCACCTCTTCAGTAATCGGCGTCTTCGTCTTTGTCCCTGATCTGAAACTCACAACAGCCATAAGGTTGCTCAAGTAAGGACTAAGAACTCTGTCGACGGGACCGGTCCGCTCTTTAGGTGGATCCTCGATTCCCCTATTAAGATTTGGGTTCAGGTTCTGAGGCACAGCAGACCACGAGAATTCGAGAAACACAAGAAAGAGAGTCAACTGGCAGTAAGTACGACTCGAACAATTCTGTTTTCTACTCGCTCTTCTTGCACGGTACTAAAACACTTTCAAACTAATAGCAAAAAATATAACTTGTACTTTTTTTTATACAAATCGTCACTGTGGAGACTTTTTAGAAGAGTAGACATTGTTTATACACAGCGTATTTTACGAACGATACGAATAAAAAAACATACTTGAAATAGAAATAAGAGATTCTTTTGGCATGATGTCGTCGACAGCGACGACGTTACATCACTAGTGCAAAGTGTTAATTAGCAAGTTAATCACCTGACATTACTAATTAGCGTGCAACGTTTTCCTCTTATCTGACACAGTTCAATGAGATATCCTCAAAGTATGCCGTAACTGTTAAAAAAAATGAAAGCCGTTTACAATTCCGTGTAACGCCGGTTAGAGCGCAGCTCTTGAGGATGAAGATGGAAGCGTACTGAGGGATAGGTGACTCCTTGGGTCCTAAGGTCATGTGATCCCTTCAGGTCACGTGACCCCCGAGGTCACGTGACCCCCAAAGGCCACGTGACCCCCTGAGGTCACGTGACCCCTGAGGTCACGTGACCCCTTAGGTCACGTGACCCCTGAGGTCACGTGACATCGGGGGGTCACGTCACCTAAGGGTGTCACGTGACCTGGGTGGGTTACGTGACATCCAGAAGTCACGTGACCAGGGGTCACGTGACCTCAGGGGGTCACGTGACTTCTGGCGGTCACGTGACCTCGGGGGTCACGTGACCTAGGGGTGTCACGTGACCTCGGGGGGGTCACGTGACCTCGCGGTTACGCCGACGGCGACGCCGACGTCGCTCAAGCCGGAAACGGGCCCCTAAGAGCTGCGCTCTAAAACATAAAACTGACATCCGCTGTACTGGTCCACAATATATTCGGCAAGTACGGGCAGTGAGGAGTAGGACACTATAAGGACAGACGCACTATTTTAATAAGAAGCCCGCGTTTATCTACACCGGGTCTGGTGGGCATTGCGGGTGCGCAGAAACCAGATACCACCGAGGCAAGGCCGTCATGTGATCTCATTATCGCGACGCAGCCAAGGAGGTTGCGGCATTCGCCGATTAGAAAGCAGAACAACTTATCCCTAAGCAAGGAGCGTGAACATGATAGACCACGCCCTGCACTCCTTAAGCTCTTAGTGACTATCAGCCGTATTCACTAATCTTGACGGACCAGCATTGCTTTAAAGTTAGTATCGCGTCTAAGTAGTCGCGAACTAAAAGCAAAATTCAGCGACTAAGGATCGACTAGTTTTGCGGTATTCACGAGCGCGAAGCGAGTGGCTGACGATCTAGTCCGAATTAACAAGTGGAACTGACATAAGAATATAGGTCACGCGTACGCGTACTTAAACGCCGCTGCGGAAATGGGTAATTTATCGCATAGAAACTAATATTTATATCTTTATCCGGAAAAAAAAAGAAATCTGTTCACAACTCCTTGTAACGCCTGATTAGAACGCAGCTCTTGATGAGAAGGAGGGGAAGGGTACTGAGGGGAAGGTATATCCTTCCTCCCTTCTCCTCACCTCCTCATCCTTTCTGCTACTCCGAGCGGCGTCACCGTCGTCTCACGAGGGTCACGTGACGTCACGGGTGTCACGTGACGTCACCGGGGTGACGTGACCTCACGGGGGTTACGCGACCCCTATGAGGTCACGTGACGATTACGATGGGGTCATCAGTGTCGTCACTGATGACGTCATCAGGGACGATGACGATGCCGATGACATCACTGATGACGTCATCAGTGACGTCACGCGTCCCATAATGCACCGCGCGGTTACGCCGACGGCGACGCCGACGCCGCTGAAGCCTGAAACGGGCGCCTAAGAGCTGCACTCTAAAGAAAGAAAAATTGAGAGTGTAATTGCCCGAGACAGAGTTCTACAAAGAAAAAATTAAAAGAAACACAAGCCGCATTGCCAGCGATATTAACAAATATGGAAGCGCCCGTAAATGCGTTTTTTCTCGTCGTCCAGCGCTCTGCTGAGATCTCTTTAGCGGAATCTCTGAACGTTGAACATGGCTATTTACAGAATATTTACTTCACCAATTCTTTCTAGATGTGTCCCTGCAGCGTTTGGACACAGTAAGTGCTTCGTTAGCACTGGCGGTCAGCGGTGATACGAGTCGGCCATGGCGCTGAACCGCTAGTCACCCGCTAAACACCGGCTAAACTAGGCCTACCCCATGACTAAGATTTGTCAGTCGACTTCTTAGTCACGCGGAGCGACTAGTCCCTAAACACGACCGGTGAATACCAAGCGCTCACTTAGCGGTGACTATCGCGCGCCACACGATCATTTTAGCCGATGACGTCGCTAGTCAGTGTTTAAACAGGCGCTACTCACGCCTGCCGAATACGGGTGTATATATTATAGACCGACTCAACCCTGACGTCACGCCACTGCAGTAGTTCTGCTGTCGGCAGTGCGCATCCGCAGATGCATCGCCTCACCGAAATCTGGATTCTGCGCGTGTTCATAAACTGTGTGGTCAATAGTCTGGGCATTTGGTTTTTTCTGTTTTAGAGCGCAGCTCTTAGGCGCCTGTTTCCAGCTTGAGCGGCGTCGCCGTTGGCGTCGTAGTCGGCGTAGCCGTCGGCGTAACCGCGCGGTGCATTATGGGACGCGTGACGTCACTGATGACGTCATCCGCATCGACATCGCCACTGATGACGTTGTCAGCATCCGCATCATCATCGCCAGTGATGACGTAATCAGTGACGTCACTGAGGACGTCATCGGCGTCCGCATCGTTATCGTAACTGATGACGTCATTAGCGGCGATGACGATGACATTACGATGACGTGACACGTGACGTCTCTGGTAACGTCACTAATGACGTCATCACGATGATGTCATCGTCACGTGACCTTACAGGCGTCACGTAACCCCGGTCACGTCACATGACCCCCGTGAGGTCAGGTGACCATCATGAGGCGACAGCGACGCCGCTCGAACGGAGGGATAGCAGACAGGATGAGGAGGGCGGAGGAGGGGTATATCCTCCCCTTAGTATCCTTCCCTCCTCCTCCTCAAGACCTGCGCTCTAATTCGGCATTACAGAGAGCTGTAAACGGCTTGCATTTTAGAGCGCAGCTCTCAGGCGTCCCTTTCCAGCTTGAGCGGCGTCGGCGTCGCATTCGGCGTAACCGCGCGGTTGCATTCTGGGAGGCGTGACGTCACTGATGACGTCATCAGTGACATCACTGATGACGTCATCGACATCGTCACACTCTAATGACGTCATCGGTATCTGCATCCTCATCATCCCTGATGACGTCATCATTGACGTCACTGATGGCGTCATCGTCATTGTCACGGAACCTCATAGGGGTCACGTGACCTCCGTGAGGTCACGTGACCCTCGTGAGATGACGGCGACGCCGCTCGGACGGAGGAGTAGCAGACAGGATGAGGACGTGAGGAGGAGGGAGGAAGGATATACCTTCCCCTCGGTACCCTTCCCCTCCTCCTCCTTCCCAAGAGCTGCGCTCTAATCCGGCGTTACAGGGAGTTGTAAACGGATTTCATTTTTTTTTCTTGTTACTTTCGGCATGGCGGGAGCTGCCGAACTTAGCTATTAGAGAGGAGGAGGGCGGTTTCGGACCCCAACTTCTAACAACTAGTGCTGAATAGATGGACGATGGTCAATAAATATCTTGTCGGAATGAGTCAAATCGAGATAAACAAAATAATAAAAAATACTAAGAGGCTATAGGAAATTAGATTGTTAAATATAACTTATCATTCCCAGCCTGATGGTTGTCACATGATGTGTTTATTTGAAATGCGCCTGTTTGTTGTTGTTATTTTCAAACGTTGGTATAACACCCTGCGTACAGATATTATTAAGACAACGAATCGAAAATTGTGTCAAATGTAAGCAATTGCTTTGACTTTTTACTCCGTCCTTTTTAAAAGTTTCTTCCCCGCGTAATTAGCGTTCTTGTGCCTAGTCTTCATTATTCCCTGTAAACTAATACAACTTTTTTTCGGCACTTCGCCCTTTTTTCTTGCGTGACTTTTTTCGCCATTAAATTAGAATTATATTCTTATCATCCTACGGCTGCTGTGTCTGCGCACATTACTTTTACCTATATATCCACGAAAGCATTTGTCAACATTCGTTTCTCTTTATATATATATATATATTACAAAAAAAAGCAGTCGCCACCTTTCCCCCCTCCCCCACAAACTCCAAACCTGCCCCTGTGTTTAACGTACGTCGTAATCCTATCTTTTCTCTATCTAAGGTTTGTATTAATGATCTGCCAACGAAACTCCCCACTATTTGCTCCGATAACCATTAATGTCTGTGTATTTCTTTATGCCTACTTTGTCATAACAACTAATTTTAACACTTGTATAAGCAAGATTTGTCCTATATGTTTTCTACGAAAATAACGATGTTTTACAACCTGAAAACAGGCTCATACAGACACTGGAAACCTTCAGTTTTGTGTTTGTCTTTAATTTGGCAGTCTTCGAGCGCTACATTAAACTGCTGCATCTTGAGCGAATCTTCAAACATCGACAGTTTGCAATGAATCTCATCCTTCTGCTGACTTGTCTTTACGGAACATTCGATACAAGTAAGCTCTAACTACGGTTCTAAACGTTTCATTTCCATTATCCTTCTTGACATAATATTGGATAATCCTCCTGTTACGCGACCATTCTCAAGTGTCGCTGAGCCAACGACGCATGACTTAATCATGATCAACGGGAAGTATACGGCGGCGCCAGCTGTCATTGAACCGCTAACGACAGTTGCGCTCAGCCTATCATGTCTATATTAGTGAAACTGAACGAACTTGAAATAACTGGATCCAAGATTCGGGCATCGGCATGCTACCGTTAGTGATGCAGTTACTGTTTCAGAACTTAGGCGAAGATATCCAGATACAATCGTAGAAACGTAAAAACAAAACAAAAAAATAAAACAAGATTCTACAATGGGCCATTTTCAAGAATCGACACTTCAGGCAGTTCAGTTGTCAAAACTCGTCAGCACTTGCTCAGTCGGGCGTGGTCACGCTCTAGCTCAAGGAAGCATGATCTTTCTGTTTCTATTAGGCTCCTCAAAGTCCCTTTTGTGTCTATTGCGGCTTTCTCGCCCCCAAAACCGTGCTAAGCTATTCTCTCTTCTCCTTCCTAAATCCACACATGTTTTTACCGTACGAATCCTCAAATCCTGTTTTCTGCCACGCGGCGCGCGTAACTGGTCGGCGCCGGTGCCTTCCAGCGTTGAAGTGCGTCGTTAGAGGCCACGCACCAAAGTGCGACGTGCGCGCGGCGTAGATGTCTGCCTTGGCCAGATCTCGGCGTCGCGCCAGAAGTGGCTTGCCGCCAGGCAGCGACCAATCAGAGTCACCCGGGGCGGAAGCGAGACCGGGCGCTCCCGGCGCGCCCCCTGCAACTTCCGAGTCAGTTTCCGTGCAGATGCGTGTAGTGTAGACGCGAGCAGCAAGCTGGACGACAGAATAATCTTTCAGGTAAAATTAAAAGGAAAAGTGTTTAACCTCTGAATAAACTTCTTTGTGCAGCACTAATTACACCCTTTGAACAGGTGGTTTTTGCCTCTGGTCCGATCATTTAGGCGTAGTCGATCTGGCGACAATGCGCAGCGCCCGACCCTGAGCAGTCTCTACAGAGACTTTGGCCATTCATTGGGAAGTACCTGAGTCAATTGAAGAGACACTATTGGCCGAAAGCGTGCTGGGAGTGTTCCAAGGCACCTTCAAAAATTCGAATGCGGCCAACCAGAAGCCGAAAATAATGCCCTGGCGGTGGTCGCGAGAAATAAAATTAATAACTGCGCCGGAATAACTCTCGGAGGCTGAAAATATGGTGCACGTGATGTTTAAATCACGGCCATCCAAAATCATAGTCGAAGAGCACGACTAGCGAAATGATCGACATCGTCCATACGCCAGGCGTGGATTGACGGGAAGCGGCCATTCGAGCGGTCACACTCTATCTGAGCAACGTTTCTTACATCTTTCCGCATGATCATGATCGAAACATCACGTGCACCCTATTTTCAATCATGAACAGTTGCTACATTTAACTTTTACGAGCTTACTAGAATCACATGTGTATGATTAAGATTGTTTCTCCATACCATCGCTAGGGTATAATCTTTGACTTCTCGTTGGCCAAGAGAGCATTTCAAGCCCTGTTTTTCTGTCTGCTACGCGCCCTGCCTCTGCCCGCTCCCCCCATTGACCAAATTCTCTCAATACACGGCACTGCGCCCTACCGACGCGGGTTGGCGCCGCGTCGACGCCGACGCCAACAAAACGCGTAAGGGACGAGTGCACGTGAAAAGAACTGCCAACATTTGTTTTCTTTTTTTTAATGTTTCTTGTACCTGTAATGCTCTTTTCTTTGATGCTTGTTTTATGCCTTAATGTTTCTAAAATAAGAAAGCAGTGTGCCCGTCATCGTTCTCAAGTGAAAGTTCCTTTTTTTTTTTTAACTCACTTTTTGTTTGTATTATTACAACCTTGATTACTGAACAACGATTTAGATTACCCAGTTTCACTCACATGTCACAGTGGCATGACTAGATTAGGCGTATTGCCTTTAGACTTCATTTTACTAAAGATAATACTAGAAAAAAAACATTATGACCTGAGCATTGGAGCTAACAAAAATTATTAATTTAATTTATTCAGCTGGCGCTTTGCTCTTTTAAAAAATCAGATGAGAGTGCCGCACTGAATGAACCTGGTTGCGGCTATCGCAGCATTGTGAGAAAAAGCAAATTTATCGTCGGAGGTCGTCGAGCAAAAATGGGAGAGTTTCCTTGGATGGTAAGCAGAAAGATCGTCGTTTCGGTTATTTCTGGTTGAGTATGCAAGAGAGGTCGGAATCATTAGTCTAAACATTCGGTCCTGCGCATAACTCATAATGACTATATAATCCACTGGGGTGATAAAAATGATAATTATTATATATGGAACGCTGGTCACAATTTTTTTATATATTATTTCAGTTACATACGTCAATTATTTTAGACAGTATAAAAAGGCAATTTTATTAAAATATTAGTTGGTTGTAAAATAAAAGTTTTTATTAACGTGCGGTTGTGATCCGTGAATTAAAAATTCAGTTCAGCGTAAAGAAGGCTCACTTTAAGGCTCATTTTGGACTGTTAACACCAAGGGCCACGGTCGTACGTAACTTTCTTAATCGAAGCAGCTTCGTACACTCCTAAGATGGCATTTTGTCCTATAGCACTCAATACACCGATATACCACTTCCGCAATATCTAGAACGTATTGCTGTTTCTTTCTAGTTTTTTTTTTTTTTTGTCAAATATATGTAGCGTTTACATATATATTGATTTTCCCTGGTATTTTGTGAAGCACAACTATAGTCGTTATAAGTGCCACGCGCGCCTCTGCATCGAAACAGTACCGCCCTTGTGCATTTCACATTATTTTCAAATCCGGTAAAAACAAAACAAAAAAACATGTATGTTTTTAGAAAGGAAAAAAATGAAGGCCGTTTACAACTCCCTGTAACGCCGGATTAGAGCGCAGCTCTTGAGGAGGAGGATGGGAGCGTACTGAGGGATAGGTGACTCCTTGAGGTCACGTGACCTCAGGGGGTCACGTGACGTCAAGGGTGTCACGTGAACTCAGGGGGGTCACGTGACTTAGAGGGGTAACCCTCATGACCCTCGTGAGGGTAACCCTCGTAAGGGAAACCCTAGTAACCCTTGTGAAGGTAACCCTCGTGACCCTCGTGAGGGTAACCCTTTTGAGGGTATCTGACCCTCGTAATCCTCGTGAGGGTTACGAGAGTTACTCTTACGAGGGTTACGAGGGTAACCCTCGTGACCCTCGTGAGGGTAACGCTCGTAACCCTCATGAGAGTAACCCTCGTAACCGTCGAACCCCTGCCGAGGGTTACGCGCGGTTACGCCAACGGCGACAGCGGCGGCGACGCCGCTCAAGCCGGAAACGGGCGCCTAAAAGGTGCGCTCTAAAACAGTTTAAGAAAGACAGTGTGCGGCGATCCCCAAACTTTTTTTTTATCCTTCCGCAGCCAATGATATTGATACCCTATTGGAAATGCAAAAATCATTTACGATTTAACCAAGAAACATATAAAAACTTGTATAAATTACGTACGGCGCATAAAGGACTCTTAAGCAGATATGTAGGGTCTTATATGAATGAATGTTATCATAATATCGGAAAATCTCTATATATTTCTGTTTTTACAAGCGTAAGAACATTGAAGAACTATAGTTATGAGCTGAGTATCATGAACGTCACGCCCTGCATTTAGACTTTCGCTGATTGTTACACCTGATCCAGCTCTGTAGTTTTTAACGTCTCGAAAGGCAGGCATATACAAAGAGAAAAAAAAACGATAATCTTTCAAAGCAAAAAAACAAAAAACAAAAAAAAAAACTACTGTTTAAGGTTGCATGCTTAGGACCGTGCGAGGCTCACAATTGGTAAAACTGGTACAATAAGAATGAGGCCTCACTGCTTTTCGAAATTGTTTAAAAAATCTTTTCCCGTAAGAAAATATTTTTTTCCTGTCAAATAGCGCTTTTGGTGAGAGACCGTCTCGGCTCTTTGAGAAGTAGAGTGTGTCCAAACGAAACATTTCAAGTGTCTTTTTTTAATAGCTGAAAATAAACTACGCATCGTTGAACGCTGAGTTTCTGGTCAGAATGAAGCACTGACGGTTCGAACCAGAATTGCCAAGGTTTCGGAACGAACGGTTTTCTCATTCAAAGCGATTATCGGAAATTTGTTTATAGCAAATTGGTTGCAAACAAAGTACTCGGACTTGTGGAAATAAATGGCGAAAACTACGGCGCGAACGGGTCCTCTTTTTCCATTAAATTTTTTTAGAAAATCACTCGTAACACTACAATAATATATCAAATTTTTTCACAATTTGACATTGATTCCGGACCACTAGCGTAAATTCGACCGCAGAGTGAGCGTTGAGCGGCGCGTATATTATTTATTCGAAAAAAAAAATTAAAGAAGGCACTTAAAATATTATTAGGGACCAACCATTCTTGCATAAATAAGTTTAGAGCCGCGTAACCTACGCATAAGGCGGCTAATAACTCACTAGTGAGCACTGAAAGAAGGGTTAGGGCACAGGCGAGCTGGTGAATATTAGGCAACATAATAAAACTGGAGACAAGAAAAACTAGAAGGACACACTCAACACCGTCTCTGACACAGCTAAAAAGTTTTAATCAGAACACCCTCCCTTTATTGGGAAGGAGATCGAACAGCAACGCCTCTAGCGCTACGCTTCAGCTGTGGGGGCAACAAACCGAATTTTTTTGTTTGTTTTTGATCAGCGATATCGAAGATGACGATTCGAAGGCCGCTTCTCGTGCGACCAAAGCATTGGTCAGAGCGAAGTGCTCGTGTCCAGGCCGTGCATGACGAGGTTCAATTTCTTTGTTATGCTGTGTTAGTAAACACCGGGCTGTGGGGACAACAACCTCGATAAAGCGCCCCCTATAGTTCGATCTCCTGCCCAATAAAGTGAAAAAAAACTGCAAATGCAAGTACCACCAAAATGGGAACAGCCCATCGCCCGATATCTAATCACCTGCAACACAGGAAACCAGCCACAAGAAAAAATTGAAAACAAAATCTAAACACTACAACAGCAAAAACGTGCGCACTTGTTTATCGGGAACAACGGAGGGAACGCTAACACAATTGCCTGCTGACGTAACCCTTATTGTTTCCTTGATAACAGGTTGAAACGTGTTCTATTCAATTCGTTGCAAACTATATCTTTCAATTTCCACTCGGGAACGACATTGTTACACTCATCTAGATGCTTCGCTATTTCGCATTTGCTTTTCGAAAACGACTTCCGCTTGAGGGGAAACCACCAAAAAAAAATTGAACTTTCAATTCTGACACAGAAAAATCGGCCGCACAACGAAACGCGAACCCTCGGAAGCGAGGCCTCGAGCGCCCGCTCTAAGCGGTTAAAATGTCGCGCCAAGTGTGCCCCACCCCCTGGCGTTTACAAATGGCGGAGGGAGATTGGAGGCCGCTTTGTTTATCTTTGTCTTTTGCTGTTTTATTCATTTTGGTACTGCTTCTTTTTCTTCTTGTATGTGTGACTAGTAAATTATGTACACTGGAATATAACAGTGGCGCCTCTTGGTGGCCCTTGGACATTTTTGGATCGCTTGTTTTAATATATATTAGGAATTTTCCCGCCAAAACTACCGTCAACCTCTGTGCTGTCAATTTGTCTTTTCCTGACCACCCCGTAGCATTTTTACGTTTTTTAATAATAATGAAATTGTGAGGAACGGGTATGCGCGCGCCCCCTTTATGGCTACCACGTTAACGACAATTTGCCCATATTTCTCGCTTTATAACTTAAGAGCCACAAAATATTGAATTATGTTCTTGCAGACTCTGTTAGTATATATAATAAACGTTAATTTTGGAGAGTTTAAGGAATATTAAAGATGGTCTCTTTTTTTTAATGATTTTCAATATAATGCACATTTTGTTAAATGCCCCTGTGTGAGCAATTCTTGTAAGTTTCTCCCACTAAACAGGACAACAACATTTCATGCAAAGATTGACTATATAAAGGGAAAGACACTGGCAAGGTTTGAAATGCTCAACGTTTATATGAACGGAGAACAAAAACTTTAATCCATAGAGTTATTGTGCATCCTGCCGTGTTTGTCATTTTGTTTCTCAAAATAACGACCCTGATACTCGGTGATTAATACTTTTTGTTAATTCTTTCTATGCCTAATTTGTCAGTAAATATTTCTGGACCCGTAGCCAGAACAGTTTTTTGGGGGAAGCCGCCCGAAATGCCAACATCACGCGATACGCAACACGCGCACATGACTGAGAGCTCGCTTACAAATTTTTTTCGCAAAGACATTTTCTTTTTTTCAAGACAAGAATTGGTTTTATTATTCTGAGCATGGAGCCAGCAAAATATATTTTTTTTCACCGAAATTAAAAATGGTCATCGGACATGGTTGTTCGATCTTACCTGAAAACGGCCTGTTCTATTTTTTTAAATTTGCCCTGTCAATTTTTTTGTTGTGGTTAATTTCATAGGTTGTAAGTGATTAGATATCGGTGATGGGTGGCTCCCATTTCCCTGACACTAGTATTTACTGTTTTTCCACTTCCGGGTTGGCTGAAGATAGTTTGCCATAATGGAGGGTGTTGTGATTACAAATGTTTAGCTGTGTCCGTGACGGTGTTGTGTGTCTCCAAGCCTGTTTTCCGTGTCTGCGGTTTTATTACGTTAACTAAAAACACCTTTTGTTTTTGTCGCACGTCTATATATACTCACCGAGAGCTTAAAGGTCGATCCCTACATATTGTCTTTTGCCGGGCAGAAAACCGGTTCCTAGATTCTTTCTCTCTATTCCTCTCTTCTTTCCTCCTCTCCCCACAGGAGCGGGTGTCTGAACTACTTCCCGCCGAAAGGAAAAATGTCCCCCTCTTTCCCGAATCGAAAGGAGAAATCGCGGAAGAGTTTCCTCTTTTCTCTGTGGGCGGGACTTGCTGCGTTCCCGCGTTGTGCTTCCCAGTCCGTTTTTGGGCGGCCTTACTGGCTAGTCTAATATAATTATTTCTGAACGCAAGGAAAATGTACTTGGAGCTTGAAGCACACTTAAAAACAAAACGAAAAAGCCTCAATAGACAAACTCATGTAGTTTCAGTAAACTCTTTAGTTGTCTTTTCCTCTATTATCTTCTATTAGGACGGAAAGAACAGTATAGGGATGGTACGCAGAAACGTACGTATCTCCTAACTTATTTACTGATACTGCCAGCGTCGTTCAGGCCGTGGCAGGAGCGGTACAAACATACAAAAATACCATTAAGAATATGCCGTCGTGCAAGCATCTTGGAATATAGTTTTAATTGCGTGTGAAAAGTATGTTGATATATATTGTCACGAATGACAAATGATGAGGTGGCGAATAACCGAAGGAACTAAACGTTTAACGGAGTGAACTTGTGCCCAAAACAAAAGCGGAAAAGGTTAGCGTCGCAGGCGTCGATGTCGGTGAAACAGCAGGACCGAGCGCTGGGACGAAACTGACTGCGGCTTGCCACGCGGAATACCTTTTGTACCCGCGTGGGCTTCTGGAAAAATCGATGTAGAAGGTTCGCGCATAGAACTTTCTAATCTCAAAACAGCAACACGGTTCTCGAATTTACAAGAACATCACAGTACAGGGTCAACAAAAATGTGTACCTGCGGCCAGTACCTTTGGCTTTTTGCGTGGAAGGCAAGCACGATAACCGAGAGGCCACGAGCGCGCTGCCTGCTTGGCAAGCTGCACGCGTGGCACTATTTTGATTCATCACATGTCCGAGCACAGTCGAAGGCACGAACACACACTATAATAGCGCAAGTCACTGCCCCCCCCCCCCCCCCCGATTGGTACAGCGATGATAGTGCGCGTGCGGAAACATGACAAACACCGGGACGTTGCCAATGTGATGCTGCTTGACTTCTCCCATTGGCTGGCAGTGACGGCTGCGTTGTCACTTAGGATGAAACCAACGATAGTTGATTCATTGCATGAACTCAGAGCCTTTTATACTGGGAGAGTTCGGCGGTTCTTTGATCCAGCCGCCAGTCTGGCAGCACTGATCAAACAGTCTGGCAACTGTGCGCATCCGCCATGATGTGCCTTGCCGTCTAGCTTGATTGCACCTTTGCATTTAATTGCATTATAATTATAACCTTAAATTGCAAGCTTCACCCTTGTTTGGTGTAAGGCTGGTGGCGGCTCATAAAACCCGTTTGCCCTACTGACTCGAGCCGGCAGTCGGCTCGCTAGAGTCCATGGAGCTAGAGTGCCTTCATACACACGCGCGCTTTTGCTTGAGTGGTGACATCTCAGCCATTTTTCCGCCCAATTCTCTTTTTATGCATTTTGAAGTGCGCGCAATCCGGTGTCACTCAGCTCGAGCGCGTAGCTTTGGCTAATCTATGGACGCCATTTTACCACCCATGTCACGCACCAAGTGCGCGAGAGCATCACGTGCTGGCACATTCAGTACAACAATGGATGTCTTCACCCTGAGACAGACAGACATGTAGGCACCCTACATGGAGCGAGAGACGACGATGAAAATGATCGTTCTGCGCTGCGCTCTGCAAGACGTTAGATGAAAAAGAAATGGGGGGCTGCAGTGCCGTTGGGTGCTCGAACAACGCGAAAAAGGGGTTCAGGATGTACCGGTTTCCGCAAGGAAGAGAAAACCGCGCAAGGCACAAGATCTGGGAAACCAAGAAGGGCTGACTGGTAGCCGAGTTCTCGATTGTGCGAGGTAAGTTTAGGATTAACGTATGACTAGCGTAACAAAATGCTTGATTTTTCGACTTTCTCCTTACGCCAACAAAAGCGCAAACGGCAAAACCTATACGCGTATACATCGCATGTCAATGGGGACCCACTCGCCGGGAGGCACATCATGGCAAAAGCGGCGCCCGCTGAGTCCGCTAGACCTAGCGGGCCGTAAGCCCCTCCCACCCGCCGAACTCTCCCAGTATGAAAGGCTCTGCATGAACTCACATAGAAGAATGCGCTTCCCGGGTATGGACCTTTGTCCGGAAGTGCTCTTTTTAGCCTCGACCGCAAGGAGCAAAAGCGAACAATAATCTCGAACCCAGACGCTCACGGGGAGGGGGGCTGCGTCGGCCTGCGCCGCCGCTTCCCGTTGAGGGCTTCTTCGCTGGTGTGCCGACTGCCGTTTCGCCGGCATCGGTCCTGTTTACCGCGGTATGTGAGTATAGTGCCCGTAATGTGAGAGCCGTGTGTCCATACGCCACTTTGCCGCTGTTGGTTTTCATCTAGCCGAGCCAGAAAACAACTCGCGACGAGTTGACCGCGCCGCGAGTGACGAAGAAGAAGCAAACATGGCGACGGTTTGTGCGATTGCTTTGGTGGCTCCGGTGTTGAGTGTCTTCAACGTCCTCGTGAGAAGGTTCCCCTGCCCTTCGAAGTTATTGCAAGCACCACGAAAGATGTGGAATCATCGTCTCAACTACAAATAAGCAGGCCTTCACGAGCAACACGGCGCCGAGCAGGCGCTCGGCACAGTTGTGTCAGGCTCACGCAGCCAGCGGCACAGTTGTGTTGGTTGTGTCGTCAGATGTTCAACAACGCCGAGGTATTTTCATTTATCATTTGGAATGGCTTCAAGAGTGGGAAGTTAATCTATTTCGCGGATTGTTAACGCCGAGGCGAGTGCCCTCCGTTGCAGTGCCGTCGTCGCGCAAAGTGCAGAGAAAACCGGGAGGCGATGGCGGCGGTGCTCTTTGATCTTGCGTCGTCGGGTTCATGAAGTCCGGAGTAAACGTACGTACGTGCGTCTGCTGGATCGGTGTTTTGGACTTCCTCAAAACTCTTCTCACGCGCATTTTCCTTGTGAAGCTTAGTAGCTCATTACACCTCATCGTCGACTGCGCTCAGTTGACTACGACGGACGAGCCTGCGTGATGTGAATTTCACTGCCTAAGATCCTTGGTGTGCTGTAACGAGGGCTAATAAAATATCACCGCGAACTTCTGAACAAACGAGTCGAAGTTTCGTCTGCTATCGTAACTGATCGCCTGTCACAATATTAATCAGTAGCGTTCCTAGACTCCGCCCCCACAGGCACCGTGCTTCGTTGCCCGATAGTAAGTGTCTCCTGGTACCTCGTAGAATTCCAGCTCCCACTTCAAGTAAGTACCATCCTTTAGAACTGGCAATTAATAGTTTCGAACCCAGACGCTCGCAGTGTGTGTGTGTGTGTGTGGGGGGGGGGGGGGGGGGGGACGCGTGCTAACATACTCGGAGCCCTCGTTTACGCCGCTTCGCAGCGGCAGACAAGGCGCCACATCACAAAAGAAAGCTAATCCGAGCTGTCTATGTAACTAGACCCATTCGCTAGTCATTCGATGAAACGTCGTCGTCTCGTTTTCATTCGCTAAAACGGCGTTCAATCAAGTGAACGCCTCCCACTTATTTCGGCTCGGCAGAGCCGCGCTGCCGCAGAACGGCAAGCAGATCTCGAAAATCGGGTCTCAAACGTGCCACGAATGTAATGTCGTATACAAGAAGCCAACAATCAAGCATTTGAAAGCTACAAGAAAGCGGTAGCGAAATATTTACTACGCAATGAACCCGGACTGAAACGCGGATGTCAAGGGTCAGCAGACTCCGAGAACATCTAAGACAAAAAGGTTTTCCCTTATTTTCCTTGATCGAGATGGGTTCTCGAATGTTCACGACATCTTGCCTGTTGAAGAACGGGCCGCAGAGGCTTGTGGTGAAGACATCTTTCACGATGTGTCGGTGCATTTGGACATTCGGACAGCCTGCCGCATCCAGCTACCCAAAAGCAACGCCGCCAACGCAGCCCCCCCTCCCTGCCTGCCAGTTCTTTCCGCGTGGTGGCGCGAGCATAGATAAACATGGCGGCGCCCTGGAATTGGCGCGGACACTGGTCTATATCGTGAAAGCTCCTGACTCAAACTGCTCTGGGTGAATTGACGCCAGATTTCAGGTGTTTCGGGTAACAGTGTTGTAACGAAAAAAAAATGAAACCTGCCCATATTTCCATAGGTGGCCTTGCGTTTGCGAGAGTACGGAAAACATTTCTGTGGCGGCTCTTTAATCAAAGCCGACATTGTGCTCACAGCCGCACACTGCCTTAATTAGTAAGTGTATACTCAAAGATCACGTAAGATACACAAAACGCGTACGTATTTTTTATTTCTTTACGTTTTTTTTATTTTAGCCGGAAGGCAGTGCAGCTTCGAGTTGACGCCGGAATAATAGATATGTGGACGGGTGGAGGACCTTACCACCAAGTACGCTATGTGAGTTGGGTTATTTGTGCGAACTGCGACCGGGCTAATGGCTGCGTAACTATGCTTTGTTCACCTTTGAGCTGACAGTGTGGTGGAAGCTACGCGCTTGCCAGATTAATCAGCCGCCTCCCTTTCATTTCCTGACCCCGCTCTTTCTGGGCGGGGCTATGGGGGGCGGGATTAAGGTTGCGGGGGGAAAGACAGACGTGTGACTCATCCAACGAGCTCGTGGGTTCCACCACGCTGTCAGCTTAGGGCTGGGCCGAGTGTTCACATGAGGTTCCAACTAAACTTCGTCTCACTCTATGATGGACTAAAGGCAAAAGCTACGGAACACAAGATCCAATCACGAGCCACTAAGAAATTGCCTGGTATTTGGCTTCAATGGACGTGTCGGTGCCCGCGTCTAATGGGGATGGGCGGACAGTGGTTCGAATTGAATAGCACTGAGTGGCTTACCTATTTTACATCGCAAAGAAAGTCACAAAATACAGGCTTTCTGCAGTGTCGAAGCTACAGAAATGATGCAGCACTTTTTTATTCGGAGCATTATTCGTCCACCCCTAATCAATGTTAAGCATGTCATAGTTTAACGTGTAACGTGATTGGACCTGGCGGCCTGTGGCTTTGACCTTTAGTCCATCGTAGGATGAGACGATGTATATAAGGGTGCTTACGAAAAACAGTATGTATATGTACACCCGCCGGGCAATATGAAGGTGAACCCCGGACCGTCGACCGCTCTGTGCTATCAGCGCCACGACGTGGCTGCCACAGCAGCCGCGTCATGGCGCTGATAGCACGAAGTGGCCGACGGCCCGGCGTTCACCTCCATATCGCACACGATTGTACATGCTGTCCTCTTTTGCTGCTGTGGGGAGGCAGATGCTCGTCAAGTAACAACAGAGTTGCTTTTTTCTCTGTCTCCCCTCTCCAAATGCAAAGAAATAAAAAGTTTGAGTTTGAGTTATACGGTCTTTATGTCAGCGATTCCTGTGGATCTTCGTCTTGTGGGTAAAAGAAAAGCGTGAAAAGTTTCAATAGAGACATTCATTTTGGGGTTTATGCTTTTAAGAAATACCTGAACGCTTCCAACGATAAACAATCTTGCTATAAACACGCGTCTTAAATAAGACAAATGACAATGGTTCCCTAATATTTCAATTGGTTCTTTTTAAGTGCTCCAACCAGGAATACAATGTTTTACAGCCAGTGCGGTTTATTCTTCATGGGGGATACGACGAACAGACCAACAAAAACGATATTGCATTGATGAAGCTGGACAGCCCTTTCAACATTTGGAAGAGACATAGAATGATCGGCACAATTTGCCTTACTAGGAAGCGTCTGGACTACATGAAGCCTATTGAGGTGGCTGGATGGGGCAGGCTGCGTGAAGGTAAGAACGGCTATCATTATTGCGTAGTTGTAGCATCAGCCAGGGCTCGTATATACAAAACCCTAGAGGGTCTTTCAGCTCACGGATCCAAAGGATTTAAATAAATGCTGGGAACGCTATGGTGTCGAAGCAGTTCAATTAAAGGGCAACTCCGGGCGGTATTTTTCGACTTGTGGTTACGTCTTTTTTCAGCTCAGTAAGTGTCTCTGAATATTCTGTCTAAATATTTTTTTTCTTGATATTGGGAATAGTCTTATGAATTTCAAGGCTCAAAGTTTGGTGTCGGATGTATACAGCAGAATCAAAACTATCTGCTCAAGAGGGATGGGAACATTAATATCAGCTGTACGGCCGCGACGTGACGTCACTATGGTGCTGCGGAACGCGGTACCAGGAGCGAAATCAACCGTGGTACCACAGTGACTTGACGCCACAGTGGTGCTGGATGGGTGGATGTTAATGGCTATACCCTTTTTAATGGGCGGTAGCTTGCACTACTTAGCCTAAGTCTAAAAATACAAAAAACGGTGCTGCTACTTTGGCAACCTGCTGCACAGTGGGGAGCGCCACCACTGGCTATTTAAGAGACGCACCATTAAACTTCATCCTCTTTTCTTCAATCGCTACCTTACGGCTCGTGTCTTTATTCGATGCATGGTGTCGGAAGTGAGATATGGAAGGATTAAGAGCACCTACAGAGCACCAGCTGACAAGCAATGTTGCCGAGAACTGGCGTTTCTTCAAGCTGCGGCTAGAGGTCTTCATGACGGCAACAGAACCCACCACTAAAAAGAACGATCGGCAGAAGACAGCCCCGATCTTTCATGTTGCTGGAGAAGAGGCCCAGGAGGTCTACAGTACCTTCCAGCTCGGTGAGCAAGTGACGCACGCTCAAGTCGTAGCCAGGGGTGCTATGTTGCGCTTTTTGGACTCCCAGGAGACTAGGAAGAGGGAAGTGACGTCAACGACACAGCAAATGCAGATTGGGTGTTGATTTCGTTTTCTTCTGTAAACATCCAATCTGCGTTTGCTGTATCGTTGACGTCACTTCCCTCTCCCTAGTCTCCTGGGAGTCCAAAAAGCGCAACATAGCACCCCAGATTTGAGGACTACTGCACACCGAAGAAGAATGAAACCTATGAGAGATACGTCTTTAGAACACGCATCCACGCCAAGGGTGAGCCATTCGAGCCATTCTATCGCGACTTGCAGTTGAAATCCAAATCGTAGATGATCCGAGACTAAATCGTATATAGAACCGCAAGCAAGAAGTTGCACCAAAGACTTCTTCGGGAACCCGATCTGACATTAGACAAGGCTGTGGAAGTGTGCAAAGCGGACGAAATCGCTGTTAAGCAGATGGAGGCATGGGGGGAGCCAGAAAAAACGGTCCACATCATTAAGGGTAGAACGTCAGAGGGGCGAGTGTCTATCCACAAACAAGCCGAACAGAAAGACCGGTGCGCAAAGTGCAGCTTCTTTCACCGGGGCCCTACTTGTCCAGTTTTGGGCAAAGTGCGCAGAAGGTTTAACGAGAAAGGCCATTTTGAGGCTTGTTGCAAGACGGACGGAGTGCATGAAGTAAAAAACATCGCGGAACAAGAAAGCGAAGGCAGCCAAGATTTCGACATTCTTGAAATCAGCGGGTGCAGTGAAGTTATGGGTGCTGCTGAAAACGCCCATCGTACCACAACCTTGCGGGTGTTTGTCGCGCACGTGTTCGTTTCGCGGCAGTTCCTTGATCTGTGGAAAGTTTCCCTGTCTCCACGGGCGTGTCAACCTCCGGACACAGAGCGAGTTGCGCGGCTCGAACACGGATGGCGCCACCATAGAGGTGTACAGCAGCGCTCGCGTGGTCGGAGGCGCTCATTACTAAAAACCTCATTGAACTTTAGTTATGACTGCATATTATTTTACTAAATACAAATTACGTATTCCTAAAAATATAATATATTTTTTTTAAAAGTTCATGTCATCACACTCTCAAAAAAAAATTTTTGTTTTTTTGTTTTTTGCTTTTTTAAAACGAAACCGCTGCCTGTGCGCATGCGCGCTTGCGCTCTGCGCGTTTTGAAACCGGTGGACCGTTGTGGAGGCGCCCGTGGGTCTGCTCGGTGCTTTCGCGGTTTCGCTCGCCTTCGGAGCGTCAAGCTTCGGCGCCTCGACGGCCTCGATCATAGCATTGCGCGACCCTCGCACTTGCGGGCAAGCGGAAAGCCTTTCGTGTCTTTGAACCACCTCATTTGTGCGGTTACGCAAAGTCGTGCTCAAGCAGACAAGAAGCACCCGTTCGTTCGGACCCCAACTGACGACGGTGAGTTTGAAAGTTTTCACCCCTTTTGAAACTTTTCCTAAGCTGATCTTCCAGCCACAAATTGCACCATTTGAGGGTTTTGTACTCTTTTAGGTAATTGAATATATCGTTTAATTTTTGAACTTTACAAAATGTCACCGTGATTTCATTGCGATGCACCCATTTCGGCGAGCGTTCTTAGCACGGTTTTGTGGATAGACCGTCCTGCAAATATTTTATGATCTGTAGACTGTTGGCGAAATATCACCTCCTCTACCTCTCGTCGATCTCGTTCACAGCAGTGTCGATCTCCGTCGTGTAAATTGTAGTCTCTATATAAATAATTCTTCTCCCAGTTTTATAATATTTCGGAGTTCACATCTTCTAATATCTGCCCGTTTTTATTAATGTATCTCGTGTAGATTCTTTTACAACCCTGCGACTAGTTTTGCCACGTTTTATTTCTTTCAGAAATAAATAGAAAGCTGGATAGTAAAATAATTTTTAAAGACACTTTTAAAATCTTCAAAGATTTTCGCATAGAAAGGCGGAATGAAGACAGCAGAGCATGATCGCGAGATGTGCTATCCGTCCTTCCATGTGTAATTCTTTTGAAAGTTTTTATACCTTCCAACGCACTCCCTTCAAAACAATTAAAACTCGCGTTAGGCATTTTTTTTTTCGTTTGTTGCACATAAAATAGCATCATTTGCAATGTTTTTTTTTTTTTTTTTTTTTGTATTTATACAGGCTCTCAAGGCATGAAAATCACTCCAACAAGCCTCAGGGACAGGGAACCCCAATAGACAAAAGGTATGTCCGTGGTAACTTTTTTGTGAAGTGTACTTGATTGTTGGCCAACCTATCAAGCTTCCTGAATATATGTAACCATCAGCATGCTAGGTTCCGCCGTAGTGATCTATGCAGTCCAATCTACGATCAACTGTAATGTAAAACGAGAGTGGCTGGGGCAAAGAGAATTACAACAAAAACAAAAGGATAGTAGGAGCAGCCCTCTGCAATATTTCATAGCCCTTTTTCTCTTCTGCAAGTGTATGTGTTGTGACGAGAAAAACTAATGTGTTCTTACATTGTCCTGTGCAGATCCTGAAAGGACAGAGAACACACATACAGCAAAAATAAGAAAGAGCAATGAAGTGGCTGGTCCATCTCATGGGCATCATGGGATCTCGGTGGCCACACCAAGAAAACCTGGTTCAACTTGATGGTGCAAGCGACAGGTATCGGAAGCTCACCAAGAGGCCAAGAGAAATGAGAAATACCAAAGTGGGTCTACAGAGAGCTAGGTCTACACATTATTAAGTCTCTAAAGATTTTGGTTCAAGTCTGCAAGTAAGCAACTAATAAGTTTGCCCGAATTACAATTCATTGTGTTAACTGTTTATTTGCATGGACCAGTCAGAATGACACGAGCTTCCAACTAGGCATGAAATCTTTTGGCTGTGCTTCTTGAGACCCTTGAGAGACAATGTTGTCCACTGCATCAGCAGGTTGGTCCTTGCGCAATATTTATGGAGCATGGTCATAGACTAACAGAAGCCTCTGAGCATCCACTTTGTTTAGACACGTTGTTAGCCTGCTGGTGGCCAACAACCTCTAGGCAGTTTTCGTTTTAGCGTGGGAGGGCGAGGGGGGAAACATCTGCTGCTTCGAACCAGTGATTCGAGGACCTTTGGCAGCTAGAATTCAAACTACGTATTTGGAGAGTTTCACCCTTTAAGATCTTAAGTTTTGGTGTACAATATCTGACCCACTAAAATTTTGCATTATTGTCTTATTACACAGGTTGAAGAATCAATGTTTTATCGTAATATACGTTCAAGTTGGTATTTGAAATTCCACAACCTATAACCATTTAAATATCTTCTTAGACGTACCTCGCCGCAGGCACGTAACCAGAATTTTTCTTTTTTTTTTTTTTTGAGGGGGGGGGGGGGGCGGCCCGCTTATGAGAAAATGCTGTATGGGGGGGAGGGGAAGAGGTCTTACCAAAATGGAAGATTTCGGGGGGGGGGGGGGGGGGGGGGGCAGGCCCCATGGGCCTCCCCCCTGGCTACGTGCCTGCCTCACCAATAGGGCTGTTTGCATACAATTCTCCGGCAAGGCTGCATATTTACTTCACGCTGGGTTTGCTTCTATGTAACACGTATACATAGCAGAAATTATGATTATTGTGTTTTCATGTCACGGAAACAGACATTTCTGTTTGCTGTTACAGTATTTTCTCTTTAACATGGACATTTCCAGTTTGCGAAACCATTCTCCATAGTGTTGGTCATCCATGATTTTGAATCACTGCCAAGATCACAAAGAATAAACAATGAAGGTGGTATGTTGTTTATTTTTGTCATCTCCAACTGGGAAAGGGAAAGAACTGCAAGTGATTCAGGCTGGAAACCCCTGAAAATAGTAACCATTGTCATATCTGACAATTGTGCAGCTCTGGGTAAATTCCGTAACCAAAGAGCTTTACTATTCTTTCTTGAAAATGATTATGATGATTAAAAAGCGCGACAGGACAACGGACACAGAAGGAGACATAGACACAGTGCTGTGTCTCCTTCTGTGTCCGTTGCCCTGTCGCGCTTTTTAATCATTATGAATCACCAACTCGCCCAACTTTCTACCCTCGTCATTCTTTTTTGCCTCACTTATATATTTCCCCCCATTTTTTTTTTTTTTTTGCGTTTGTCTTTACAGAGACCACAATAAAAAGATAAAAAAAGACATGTATTTATCCATTTCGCTCCCAAGCTAGCTGTCCATAGTACGTACTTCGGTTTTTTTTATTTAACGTGAGGAGTTAGAATTGTATGGGGGCACATATCAGTCCCCGAAAATATGACATTTATAGCGGCGTGACCGAAACGATCGACCATGTTAGCGAGACATGACTATTGTGTTTTTAAATCGCGAAGACTGATATTCTCGCGCCATAGTTGCGTCTGAGGTTTACGAAATTATAAGCAGTCACTTGGTGAACTAAGACAGTAATAGTTGGTGCGCGCCGATAGCCTTTCAAAAGTGAAAAAGCTATGTCATGTTCGCGCTAACAGTGTCGCACATTGTATCTTCACTGTAGCACCTTTTGCTAACGTAGATACTGCGCTCAATATTACTTTTTTTCCGCATAGCAACGCTTGTATAAAGTGACAGTGTAAATTGTTTTTCCTTGTCATGCAAATGACTGAATAAATGCGTCAACGAGTGCGAAAAATGCTGCATCTGTTTCGATTCCCTGGAAGACGCTGACGACAAGTAACGGACTGTCAACTGCTGGACACAAGGTAGGCAAGCATAACTTACAATTCTTTGCCATAACACGTGGTATGGCACGCGCGAACCGTAAATTTCCAAACAAAACCTACCGCGGTACCGGCGGTACCACGGTAGGGAGCAGCGGCAGGGCACCGCGGAAGGGCTACGCCATGTTGGATTTTGAGCGGCTCCGTCTTCGCACACGGCTAGGAAGCCGCTCCAGCTAGCTCGACGGCGTCAAAAGTAATTATTAACACGTTAGCGCTTCATTTTATGAAGATAATTATCGCTGCTTATTTTAGTTTCGCAATCTACTAATAGAGCAATGAGGCTTCGATTCGTTGCAGTAATGAGCGCCTCCGACCACGGCAGCGCTGCTGAGCGCCCAGTTTTCCCAGAAATCGACTCCATTGGGTCTACGTGAGTGACCGGGTGCTGGGCGTGTCTGCAAGGAAGTTGCTCTGCGCAGGCGCTTGAAGAAAAGTTTCTTCACTTTCTGCTGAGGGGGCGGAAGAGCAAGTACGTTCTGTGGCACGTACTTGCTCGCACACCGTGCAATAGGAGCATGGTAGAGGGTGTTGAGAAACACCGCTTATATGGTGTAGTTTTTACAAAGGTGGCCCTCTTTTGTTAAAATGTGTTTAAGTTGTAAAAAAAGCGCGCGAGATTCAAAAGGGATTCCACGCGACTACGGGCACTAACATCGCAATAGACCTATTGCTAAATTACGCAAGCATTAAGACGAATGCTTGGAATGTAGGCACACGCGCCGCACGCGCTAGCCTTCGCTGTATAGAAAATATTCAAAGTAACCAAAATAATTGCGTTGAAGAATGCGCGTGCTAGATGCCATTTGCATTAGGCTTTTGCGTAGTACTGCAGACGCCAGCTCGTGTAGTGCGTGTAACTACAGCCGCAGGATGTTCTTTGGTTTTGGGGTAATTTAGCAAACTATGGTTGCTAGCGTGTTGTAACGTGGAAGATATATATATATATATATATATATATAAACGAACATATGCAGATGAATGAACCGTACTTAATCCAATGAATCAAAGAATCAAAGCTTTCAGGAACCCGCCGAGAGCCAAAACAACGACGGATCCTGGCTCCGCCGTTATCCATTCCCCGAACTTTGGTGTAATAAATTTAATACTCACTCTCTCCCCTCTTCGTTTACAATATTACTACGGCTGCACTTCTCACTCTTCTCTCACTCCAGATATATATACCGTGCAGCCTGTCATTATGGGGAGGATTGGTTCCCTAAACACCTTGGAGAACGGGACTTTTCCGACATTTGCAAGCTGAAATGACGTGCCACGTCACTGCCGCAACTCGGAACTAGCATGGGCCATAGATCAGCAACGGCTGTCGTGTACCCAGTTAAGCGAATTCAAAGCTGACAGTAAAATAGAGAGCTGGTCAAATATTGAGTCCGCCATAACCAGTGGCCGGGATGGTCTTATCAGTTATAGCGTCACTTAGGATAGGCGAAGAGTGCGGGTTCCTTTCCCGCTCCTGGCCCAATTATTCCCCGGCTCTCTTTCCATTTTCCTTCCCCTAACTTCGATGTAATAAATTTAATATGCAGTCTCTACCCCCCCCCCCCCCCCCCGGCCCCCCATCTCCGTTTACCATATTTTATATTTCTAGACCGACTGGGCTTGAAAACTCTAACCATAGTTTAATTTTAAAAAAAATGTTTTGTTTTTATTTAATAAAAAAAATCAGGTACTTTCGGATTCAGACAGATTTCTGTGAAACATATATACTAGTTAGTGTGTGTGTATATATATATATACTGCGGACGACTTAGTTTTCGTGGGCTCAATATTTCGCGATTCAGGTCAAAGCTAGAGTTTTGGAATAATTTGCGGGTTCTAATTTTCGCAGCGTGGTGGGTTCTCAATATAGATTCTAATGTGTTTACACTTTACCGGAATTGTTCATGGGACCTATCGATCGGGGTAAGATACTGGTTGAAGTGGAGTCGCGAAGGTCTTCGCGCTTTTGTCAGATGCCTGACAAAGTTTACAGGCGTGGACGACCTGCTCCACTTGATCATTTATTTTTGGCCACCAGTAGAGTTCGCAGAGTCTCGTGCAGGGATTGACGATACCAGGATGCCCCTCGTGCGCCTTGGTGATGAGAGTACCTTGAAGCTGTCGGGGTATCATAAATCTTTCATCGCGCAAAGGGATGCCGTCGTCAACGACAAGATCTTCCTCCACGTCGTAGAATGATATTACATCAGATGACAATGTTCGTCTTGCAGGCCACGCAGACGTAACAAAGAACATCACACTCGACAAGACTGTATCCTTGGCTGTGACCTCTTGCAGTTGAAGATATTGTTACATATTCGTTTTGTAGTGCGATCTAAGAAATGATCTCTTCCTCCCATTCAGTACCGCCTTCATCTTCCGGTTGAGGAAAACGAGAAAGCGCGTCAGCAACTTGGTTTTCGCGTCCGCGTTGGAATTTGACTTCAAAGTTGTATCGGAAAAGACGTGTCGACCATCTTGTTATTTGGAGTGGTCGATGGCCTGTTCCACGTGTTGCCGACAACGTCTATAGGGCCTGGTTGTCTGTTTGAAGTCTGAAACGCCGGCCCGACAGGCAGTTGAGCCACGGTTCGCAAGCCCATAAGCACGCAAGCGCTTCTCTTTCGCCCACTGAGTATTTTCACCCTGCAGTTGTTAGCGTCCGAGAAGCGAAAGCGACTGTTTGTAGTTCCTTCCCAATGCGCAGTTGAAGTACGGCGCCGAGTTCGTACCTAAATGCGTCCGTCGAGACGATTATGGGAAGATTGGGAACACACGTCTTCAAAATCTGTGATGACGACAGCAGATATTTGATCTTCGTGAAGCAGGTGTTCGCTTCGGTATCCCATATAAAAGGAATGCCCTTCCGCAAGAACTTGCGCAGGGGCTCGACTTCTGCTGCAAGACGAGAGCCAAAACGGCTATAATACTCTACCATATAGGAATGATCTTAGTTGCGTAGTGTCCGTCGGGATGGGAGTCTCGTTGATGACGTCCAGTTTCTGTTTGAGTGGAGCGATCTCTTCTCCGCTGACGTGATGGCCCAGAAAGCAGAGTTCGGGCACATCGAAAACGCATTTGTTGTTTAGCTTTAGTCCAGCTTCAGCGATACGCTGCAGAACACGGCGCAATCGCTCTAAGTGCCCTTCTCTGGACTTTCCAAAGACGATGACGTCATCAAGGTAAATTAGAACTACTCTACATCCTTCTAAAATTGTTGCCATCATCTCTTGGAATGTTGCAGGCACAGACGCGAGGCCAAAACAAATACGCTTGAAGCGGAAAAGGCTGTCTGTTATAAATGCTGTTAAGTCTCGATTCTCAGAATGAAGGGTGAGTTGGTGGTATGCTGACGCCAAGTCCAATTTGGAGAAACGCTTTGCCCCGTGTAGCGCATTCAAAAGGTCCTCGATGTGAGGCAAAGGGTAGCTGTCAATAACGACAGCCTTGTTAGCTTCCCTGAGGTCTACACACATTCGGATTGAGCCATCTTTCTTTTGAACTACAGCAATAGGTGAAACCCGTTCGGATGCGCCGATGCGTTCAATTACTCCTGCTGCTTTAAGGCGCTTAATTTCTTCCATGACAGGTTTTCGAGCCATTAATGGGATGCGACGCATCTTGTGCTGCACGCGTCGCACTGAGCTCCGGATGTTCACCTTGTGAGTGTAGCCTTTGACATGACCCAGCTCAGGGGTGAAGAGATGACCGAAGTAATTCAAAGACGCCGGGAGGCCCGGTCGAGTCGGCGAAAGTTTCGTGGTGTCGGCACCGGAAGCTACCAGTGTCAAAACTTTCGATGAAGACGAAGCCTCTTGGTAAACATCTCTTCTCTTCGGTGTATCCACCACTGTAGAACTGGCAGGAGAACTGGCTGCCGCTGACGTCGTTGCTGGCGACGGCACAGCGACAGCGCGGGAGGAAGGCAGGGTGTTGAAGATCTGTTGACCTTCTAATCCCAGGCAGTGGCGGAGCAGGTATTGGCGGCGTTCCGAGGACAGTTGAAAGGCAACAGACGCTCCCATAAAACATTCGAAAAGTAAAATCCATCGCTCCCGTGGGATTTTCGGAGTCCCTGGTTTGTCCAAGAAGTCTGGAGGCGTCTTGAGTCCGAATCCCCCCTCCCCCCCCTCCACGTCGCCAAAAAGGTTTGTGGTGTCCTCGGTGGACCCGGCAGGTCGGAAATGTGCGACCCAACGCTGCGGTGGCCGATACCAGAATGTCTTTATTGTTGAGTGAAGATGACGAGAACGAAGAGGAGGAAGTTTCATATAAAAGAAGAGGAAGTACTAATAAAATAATCAGTTAGGATACAACAGAGCTTAACAACGAAATGGGGCGGAAGTCCGAGGCAGATCTGTTCGATCCCGACTAATGGATAGGAACAACCCTGCCACATTTCCAACTCGAGGGAACACTTGAATTAGAAAAGGATTTGTTGAACAGCAAAAGCAAATAATGAGAGCACCATTCAGCATACCTAATTAAAAAATCATTTGAAATATTGTCTGCACCAAGGGATTTCTTCCCACTCAAATTAAGTAAAGCTTCGAAAATTCCCTCACGAGATAAGATAATATTATTTATAGGCTCGCTGATACTTGTGATGATATCCGTAGTAGTACCGTTATCAACCGAGAACATGGACGTAAAAAAGTCGTTGAAATGGTTAGCTATAGCATGACCGTCGTTAACAACGATATCAGGAAAAACAAGAGATTGAATGGACTCCTTAACTGAAGCAATAAATCTCCGAAATTTCGAAGGTTCAGTTTTCAAAAAATGATATAGCATTACGTTTTGGAACGTATCTTTTGTGTTTCTTATCATTTGAGAAAGTTGATCCCGCAACTCTGACAAAACCAGGCAGTTTCTTTTTTTGAGCCGTCTAATTTTTTTCTGAAAGCGCAGTATGTCGCGATTAATCCAAAAATTGTGCTGTCTTCCTTTTTTTGCCTATAAGCGGAAAAAACCTTTTCAAACACTCCTGTACTTTGTCAAAAAAGATTTCCCAGATTTCATCTAGATTCATATTAGGATCCTAGCATAGAATCAAAAATAAATCTCGAAAGAGTTCAATATCGTCGATAATGGACATGTCATCCTCTTATGAAAAGTTATAAACGTAACTTGTGTTTTGGGGAGGTGGTGTGGGATGGGAATGGCTTGCGAAATCGTAAACTACGAGCCGGTGATCCGAGATACCTTCTTCAACATGACAGTCATATGCTCGATTCGCAAAAAAATCAGAAAGAAATACAAGATCTATTAAGGAGTTACAATCCCCTTGTGTCCTAGTGTAGTTGTGTACAATTTGAAGAAGGTTTGATATCA
This sequence comes from Ixodes scapularis, assembly GCF_016920785.2. Lineage (NCBI taxonomy): Eukaryota > Metazoa > Arthropoda > Arachnida > Ixodida > Ixodidae > Ixodes > Ixodes scapularis. Next base: position 62,795,368 of record NW_024609836.1, read on the forward strand.
ATTAAAAGCTCTCAGTTGGGACACGCACTGCCCAATGCAGAGTGATTCCCACTCAATTAACGGCAGATTAAAATCACCAGTTAAAATAAAGCATTTGATTTTTTTACCAAGTTCAAAAACATAATCGCTAAGATACTCTAGGACGGATCTAGGGGCATTAGGTGGGCGGTAGACCACCCCAATAATCAGTGGAGGGCTAAAGGAGGTAATCTTGACAAAAGCAGATTCGACCTCGGGTAATTTGTTAAGCTCCTGAAAGCTGAAACTGCTTTTTAATACGAGACAAACGCCTCCTCCCCGCGACTCGCGATCGCAACGTACAATATTATAACCAGGAGTTAAAATTTCGCTGTCTGTTACTACGGGATGCAGCCATGTTTCCGTTATGGCCACAATGTCCGGACCATGCTCAACCAATACCTGTTCAAAGTTGGTTACTTTGTTTATAAGACTTCGAGCATTTAAGTTAATTAGGTTTAATTGCCTGAATACGTTATCATCACGTCATGGTGCAGGCGTGTCATTCGATAACCTGGGGTGAAGGGATACAGCGGTTGGCGCCAGGTCCGAACCTGTAGTCGATAACAACACACGCACATTCTTAGCGGCATCCCATTCGTAAATATTAGCGCCAACTCGTAGCTTATCCAAGGCTTATCATGGACGAGGAACGTTTTTAGACCCCTCTGCCTTATCGCCTGGAGCACTATTCCATAGCAGCCTTCGTTTGTACAGCGTGGCTCCTGAATAATCACTCTGAATAAATATGGATGATCCTTTTAGTTTCTTAGCATTACGAAGAACGTTCACTTTTTCGACGTAGTCCTGAAAAGACAATACCACGGGCGTTTTCCTGTATTTTTTCCGAGCCGATAGATTCTAGCCACAGATAAGCGAGGCACTCCAAGTTTTACGCGAAATAAGTCGTCAATCCCTCGTGTTCTTGATTGGTCCTCCGTTTCACTAGGTGATTCAGGAAGGACGAAAATGACCAGATTTGAGCGACGACTTCTATCTTCCAAATCTGTTAGTTGGTCGCTCTGTTCCCATACGGTTTCTTGTAATGAGGCAACTGCCGCTTGAAGGACCTCTATCTGGTCAGTCTTATTCTTAAGATCGTTCAATTGTGAGTCAATTTTTACAAACCTTGTATTCTCTTGTGTTTTCAATTCGAGGAGGTCATTTTAATTCGCGTTTTGGCCTTTCATTAGTGATTCGAACATTTCCTTTACGGTCGAGCCAGGGGCCCTATGTTGCACGTTTTGGACTCCCACGGCGACTATGGAGAAGGAAGTGACGTCAACAACGCAGCAAACGCAGATTGGATGTTGATTTTGTTTTCTTCTGTCAACATCCAATCTGCGTTTGCTGTGTCGTTGTCGTCACCTACTTCTCCCTAGTCGCCGTCGGAGTCCAAAACGTGCAACATAGGGCCCCAAGATTCGAGTCAACATCAACGCAGATTAAAAGTTTGCAAGCTTGAAAACACTCAACTGCAATACAACAAAGGGTCCGTGGGCACGGTACAATCACAATAAACCTATAACTACTCAGGAAACATGTCTTATGGGTACTAACCTGTGCAGAAAACCGGTATTTGGTTAGATGCACGTTCTTGACGGCGTCGCCGTGCCCACTGAACTGGAACTGTTGGGCACGCTCCTTTGAAGGCTTTGCTGCGTGTGAGGTAACAAAACCTCTCGGCGATGATAGGTCCATGAGCACCACGGCTTCCACAGATAGCAGATGCTTACCAGGCTTCGATACCGGAGGATGATACGAAGCGAAATTTGTTGAAGGTTGATCTGAGCACTTGACCGCTGACGCAGCGAAGCTGAGTAGAAGGGCAGCCTGTACAGAAAACCAGTATTTAGTTAGATGCACGTTCTTGACGGTGTCGCAGTGCTTACATAGTTTTTTTTTTATACTAAATACATGGGCTTTTATGGAAGCAGTACCGCAACCCGCTAAGAGATGGCGCAAGCCTACGATGGCACAAATGTCTTGGTATGAATTCGGTACTTCTATTCCAATAATGGTTAGTACAAAAAAAAAACCGTTTTCAAACCGGCAGAAACGTCTGCCCTTTTGAAAATCTCGACTAATCAGAAAAGTGACAGTTACTTTTTCCAGTAACGGAAAATTACTATTATTCTTCTTTAGCTAAGCAAGTAATATTGTTGAAGACATTTCCACCAAGCCTAAGAGTAATTGGAAATGGAAATGATTACTTTGTTCTAGTAACGTGTACAAAGACACTGCGCGTCAAGCTCCGTCCCCCCCCCCCCCCCTTTTTCTATTTTAATTTTAGGTGGGAGAAAACCAGACTTTCTGCGGACTGTCGTCGTCCCTGTGAAAAATAGCAGCGAGTGCTACAGCCGAGAGATACCCTTTTCTCCGTCAGCCATGTTTTGCGCTGGCGCCCCCGGACGAGACTCCTGCTCGGTAGGCTGGTTTCTAGTCGTTATCAAGTACCGCCTTTAATTACTATGCGTAGCCACGATTAACTTAATAAATACAAGGCGTGGCTTGTAATGTTCACGTTTCTTGCCTCGTGATTCCCTTTTGGGCGATGCCGCTATATGATCGGCTACAAAAAAAATATATAACCACACACCGCATTTCTTATACTCTCAGTAGCTAGAGTACATAATGTATCTTTAAAAAAAGCGTTAACAGAATATCAAATTTAGCGCTACAAACCAGAAAGGAAAAAAAGAGAGTCAGTACGTAAATAGTGAATGGGATACATTCCAGGTAGAGTAAAGAGAGAAAATACTTTTAATTTGTTTAATGCTGCGTTCTAGAATCGAGTGTACTATCTCACTACACTCCGTTTCAGCTTAAGTTCAGACGCCGCCTACGCTACGAGTTAACAGAACCAATCCCACGGCGTCAAAAGCTCAAGTCATTGGGCCTTTTTGGTTTATAAATAAAGGACGGCAACCAACCAATCTTAATGAATAGAGATACGTTTCGAGGCCTACGCGGCTCTTCTTCAGAGGTGACCATGCAATGGCCGTTGAGGAGCGGTATTTTTTTAATCTTTTTTCAGCGATATGACGGAGCTCGCTGACAGAGACTGTTGTTTATGATTGGTTCAGCTTATGATATAACATGTAGAGAAACATGACGAAAAAAAAAAAAGGATGGTACGCCTTTGACGCTGCCTGGTTGATACCATCAGCTCGTTGCGTAGGCTACGTCTGTACTTAAAGGGGCACTCTAGCGTTTTTGTAGTGTACAAGCTTGCTTTTGATGTCATATTGTCTGTATGGTGTTTTATGAATAAAAATGACAATTTCTAGATGGGAAGAAGTCCTTGTAAACTCGGAGCAATTTTAATTCGTACAAACACATTGGCTCTTCTCTCTCATCCACCGATGGCTCACACAGCACTGCACACAGCTATACACCAACTCTACTTTGTTACGTCACGCCGCGGTGGTGGCGCTTTGGGCGCACTTCCGGCCCTGGTTGTGGGCGGAAGTCGCCATGTGGGCAGTGCATCTGCTGCTTTTGTTTTGAAAGAAGCCAGACTGGGAACCCTGCCTTCTCGCCAAAACGCCGCGACTAGGGCTACACCAAAAGAGTCGAAAAAAGTATCAAGATCGTGGGTAGGGCCACGAAAAAGGATAAGGAGACGCCGTCGGAGCCACAACACAACACAATGCGGAAAAACCGTCAAGTGGCCAGAAGCACCTGCAGACTCACGTAGTGCCTTTTCACGTTCATACGGTCGTCTGATCGTTCAAATCGTCGTTTCTTCTTTCAAACTCGCCCGATTGCTCAAAATGTCGTCTGTTCGTTGAAATGATAACCGCCCGTAGACCACAGGCTGACGAGGTGATTTCGATAAGAAGTATGTGCAGGCCTAAAAAGACTCACATTTAAAGGATGTTTAGGTAATAGGCTTGGTGTAAACAATAGGCACAAGGGTTGCATTCACAACAGACACAAGAGGCTGCATTCACCATTCTTCAGAACATATAACCGGTGCTCGAAATACTCACGCATTTTATCGAGAATCAGCGTGGTGTCTTTTTTAAATGTTAATTTGAAGCATTTGACATCAAAATGTAGATGATGACATTGCCCATCGTGTTTTGAACGCCTATTTATTTAATTGTATTTCTGGAGCGCGTGAAAGAGTACTCTTGGGGCACACCAGAGAAAAGCCAAACTCCGACATGCCTCTGGACTTTCCTTGGCACTTTTGGCACTTTTGGCACACACTTGGCATTTGAGTGACAAACTAGAGGAAAGCCCAAATTTGGCACGCCACTGAATACCCAGATTGGGGTTTAAGTTGGCAGTTATGGCTCGAGCGTGGCACTTGATTTAGCAGTTGTGCGGCGCATCAGAGGGGGACCGAGCTTTGGCATGGCTAAGGTTCGTCCAAGTAGGACTATAGTTAGGCAAAGGCGTTCGGCACTAACAAACGCCATGGAGCAAAACCTAACTATAGTGTGGATTACGCCTAAAAAAGAGAAAAAACGACGAGTGGCACACACGACAATGCGTAACTTATAACTGACATTTATTAGATTGCATACACTATAAAAAGGGGTGTAGTCTTGCACTCATTTGTTCCATATAATGCATCCCAAGATTTAAGTTCGGCGTAGAGCGCACTGCCGTGGAACTGACGATCCCAACTTTTACGAGGGGCTTGATAATGGTGCGATATATTAACATATTAAACAGCTAAAGCACGTATCAAAGACTGCAAAAAAAAAACAAAAAACACTGAGGTTTTACAGGAAAGCTAAGAAAATCATATATTTATATATATATATCTCTCTTTTTTTTAAGACGGTAACTACACTGCATTAATAAGTTGTACCACTCGGCTCTCAAGCCGCTCGTGAAAGTTGGCACCTTCGGCTCGACGCCAGTGCACTGTACGTCGAACTGAAGTTCTCGGCTGTAATATATGGTACAAGGGGTGTAGGCACTACACTCCATATTCCTGAGAGTGCATATATATTTTAATGTGTATTTAATGTGTATAATGTTCATTAATGTGTACCTATTGTGTAATTTTTTTTATCTGCAGTTTAATGAATTTTACTGTAAAGTTACGCCCTGTCCTGTGTGCCGCTCATATTTTTGTCCTCGTTTTTGTAGGCGTATTCCACAGTACCAATCATCACCAACTAACCCAACACGCAGTCCTATTTATAGGCCCAAGTCAGGCCCTTACGTTTGCCACACCTTTGCCAAGTTAGGGGTTTCTCCGGTTTTTACCTCGGTATATATTAACGCCGCAGGAAAAAGAGAGAGCGATCGTTTGACTAGGGATACGGAAGCAACGCGGGATCCTTCTGCTATTGAGTAAAATGGTTGGACAGATTTCATCACATTTCTCACCACGTTCTTTTTCACTGTGCCTAGGAGGACTCCGGTGGTCCAGCCATGCAGCATGGAAAGAGCCGGACAGTGCAGGTTGGAATAGTATCATCCGGTATCGGCTGCGCAAGGGATCACGGGTATTACACTCGGGTGTCGAACTACATAAATTGGATTGAACATTCCATCGGGAGCCTGCACTATGCTGACGTCTAGAAAATACTTTTTGAATAAAGGATAATTTCTCGGGTTACTTTCACGTTTATTCGCATAGACCGATCTCACTACGCGTTCTACGTAGGCGTGGCGTCCCCATAACTGTAGTTCACAGGGGACAGGCGCAAGTGCACAAGATGACCCGTGCCGCTTCTGCTCGACTCGCTCAAAGCTCCAGCGGGGTTGTTGCGCGTGCAGAAAGACTACAATTCCCATGATCCATGCCGGCCTCGGTGACATAACGAAACTAACTGGTGAGATCGGCCTAATGAAACCGGTTCGACATTAGTGAGTTTAAGTGCACTGTACGCTCCAAAAAGTGGGCCCAGCAGGCCCTGCTTCGAAGCCATGTTCAAGCCATACTTCGAAGTGACGGTACAATCTCCCGCTACCAAAGCGTACCTCTTGAACACGGTCAATACACTCTAAAACCGGTCCCTCATAAAAAACGCTGTCCCTCTGATTTTAGAGGGGACAACAATGCTTTCAGGGGGACAGCCCTTTTTAAGAGGGAAATTGAAAAATAAAGTAGCAACATCTAGAGGGACACCAACATATTAAGAGAGACCAAGGAAACCGTTTCGTTAGTCCCTCTGAACAGGAAAGACAGACAAAAAGATTCACGCGTGTCCCTTCATATTAAGAGGGGACCGGTCCCTCTTAACTGGACCAATGTAGTTCGGTCAGGAGGAGGGGGGCAGGCGCACTAGTCCACGGCAAAGAGTTCAGACGGTGCTAAGGCTTCGCGCCAATTCACGGAGAGCTGGAAAGGGTCGTTGCCGGAGAGTTGCAAGCGTCATGCTGCTCGTTCGACTTCCTTCGGGTGAGTAATCCTGTCATATTGGCGCTTTTGTTTTGGGTGCATTGCGGGTGGGAATAACGAGCCATCAATATTTTCACGCTGGCTGTGAGATGCATGAGCTTTGCATGTAGAGTGAGAGTGTTCAGCTGTAGTCCGCGGACGCCGTCGCTTCCTGGATCTGCTCGTTCAGCTAGGACAAAGCGTCGCTAATCGTTTGCCCTGCCGTGAGCCGCAGGGCTGTCTTTCGCTCAAAACACTTTTAGCGGGTTAGGGTGTCCCAATGTGTACGCGTCTGTCTTAAGCTGGTGATATCAGACCATTTTCTGTCCGACGCTTTGGTCTACTTTTCAGTTTCGACCGCGCGATCGTTCTTCTCCCAGCTCGAGCTGCTAACTTTGGCAGTGCTACGCCGGCATTTTATTACCGGCAATTTCCTGGTATTTTATCCGTGAGCGTACACTGTCGGCATCGAGTACTACAAAGGATGGCATCACCCTCACTAAGGCAAAGCCAACATAAAGGCACCCTAGCTGGAGCAGTCAGTGTTTGTAAGCTTGGCTCGCCGATTTCTTTCTCGGTGTGCACTCTAAATGCTTGAGGTTGACCGCCCGAGAGCGTTGATTGACAGAAACAATGTTGGCGATTTTGCGTTTGTTTGCCTTCACAATTCATTACAGCAATTTACACTGCAACGTTATGTTGTAGACATCGTTAGCGTTGCAGTGATTATGAACATTTTTTTCTCAAGTGGGCGGCGAGTAAAAACCCATAATGTGTGTGTATGTTTGTGAAAAGGGCAGGGGGATTGGACGAGCACAAAACAAAAAGAAGAAATAAAGTTTTTTTTTTTTTCTTCGCGTGTTCGCGTTGCGTCGGCGTCGCGGCGTCTGGGGGAAGGGTGTAGCGGCAACCAGGGAGTACATTTTTTTTTTTTTTTTTTGTATTTCTTTGGCGTACTGTTTTGTTCGTTATATTTTGACGGTCGTGCCGGCACAGCTACCGGCTTTTTTTTTTTTTTTTGGCGCCGACCATGTTTTTGTTTTTGGAGATTTTATTTATGATGTTTATTATGCTCTTTGTTTTCTGTAGCTGGCTGAATATTTTTTTTTCTGTGTCGTGCATCCGCGAAAAATATATAAACAGAAGTTTTCTTTTTTTTTTTCTTTTCTTTCTTATGCGCTTTAGGGCTAGTGCGTTGACTGTGGGCGTTAAATGACTGACCGTTATTAACAATCTTGTTTTCAGAGTGAGGCAATGGCAACGAACGTTGACATGAAGGGAATCAGGCGGGGGTTCCGCTCGGAATGCTCGTGTAAAGAGCTCTACCGGGACCCTCTGCACGGTGGAACGCACCACCCTGAGTGGTGAGCCTATACTGCGGCCACCCGCACACGGTTCACAACGAACTCGGTAATTATAAACTTTTTGTATTCCGGTATGTAGGTAGGCTCTATTTACGTTCTGTTGGCATATGCACTGCTTCTGAAAAAAAAAAAAAATTAATGGCTTGCACGAAATATTTACAGAAATGTAATTTTTTATTTGATTATGTTGCTTTCTAAAACATGCGCTAGATCACTTCTGCAGCTTCGAGCCGCAAATGCAATCCATGCTTTCCAAAGCACATGGGGCTTCTAAAGTTCATCTACTACTAAATGCGTTTTCGTTTTGTCTTGGTAATACAGAAACAATTAATTCTCGTAAATTAATTAAAACTGCAGTCTATTCTCGTACCAAAAATTAATAGTAGCAGAAGTTGCGTCATAAGCTAATGTCACTCGCTATTTCATCGCATACAGATTGGGTTCCGAATCTTTGAACTGTTTGCACTTTATTTTCGCATTTGTTTCCTATCGCCTGCTTGATAACAGGTGAAAGCGCTTCATTACCTTTATTCTAATTCCCACCCTCTGTATCTAAAGAAAACAATATGGTCTTTCATTCAGCTAAAGGTGGATGCACAACTTCGGTTCCATAACACGATCGTCACCATGCTGGGAAACCCGGAGGAGGTAAAAGGGGCCTTCTGCGGAGACAACCCAACAACATTCTTCAACATTAAGACCATCCTCCGGTCTCGATTGGCCAGAAGTTCTTTCATCACCTATAGTATGTGAAAAAGCGAATGGAAAAATAGAAATCTAAATTTGACGCTGACGCAATTTTTTCTTTTTTTTTAAGAATTGCTGCTTGCAGGACGATTTTACCCCTGACGAAAAAGTTCCAAGACCCAAGACTTTCTTCGGTTCGGAGAAAGGGATCGTTTCTGGGAACTGGTCAGTGAAACTCACCGCTAGCACGACTATGGAGGGGGCACTAGTCATGTGCTTATGGGTGTATTACATAACGGGACTTTCCTACCCCGTGGCATGTGGACAAACCCTTGGACTCTTCTAGGGTCTGCTCGTTGAAAATAAAGTGTTTCGATTCAGTTTATGTCGGAGAAGCTCATAAAATCGCTTATGGCCGTTCAAAAACAACAGAAATTCTGAGCTTCTGCTGATGGCAAGAAACGCCGAATAATTAGTTTTTAAGGCTATGAAGTAGGTAACTACGCTCTAAAAAAAAGCACAGGAATCTACTTTCCCGAGCCAGCACTTGGAAAGTCAATCACCGTAACTCACGGAAGCAGCTCAGCGAATCACGATGCTGAAACATAAGATTAGACCAAAAAAGCCAGTCCGAGTTGTGACATTAACCAATGCAAAACATCACGCTTGTTGTGCTTAATGTCGCAACTCATTTTTTTGGTATAATCATATGTTTTGGCATCTACATTCGCTGAGCTGCCTCCGAGAGTTATGGTGATTGTCTTTCCAAGTGTTGTGCGGGAAAGTAGACGCACGGGCTTTTTTTTTAGAATGTACTTTTCTTTTTGTGTTATCCGCTAAAAAAAGTTTTTTTTTTTTCCAGCACGATTGTATTGTTGTTGTTTATGATAGGCAAAATGAGTCACTCTGCAGCACAAAATTTTTTGTGTGATAGCTTCCAAGAAACGCCGATTTCTGGCGTCGTTCTAAGTCTTTTTTTATTCGTAAAAGCTACCAGAACATCGTTATAGAATTATTATTTTGATGAAGACATATCAAAATATTTTCTTGTGTCATGGCAAATAAAACAGTGTTTAATCTTAAAGATTGTTACTGTTTTCTTTAACACATTGATTCCGTTTATCAAACAAGATATACAGATCAAATTTCAATTCTGCTACGCAGCACAAAATAACTTTGGTTAAACCATATCAGCAAAAGTGCGAGAAGTGCAGTGCAGCATGTCAGCTTACACTCAAAACACGAAGGAGCAGAAATTGTACGATACAATAACAGAGGTAACTTAAAGCCGGGGTCACGCTGTTTATACATCATACAAAATACATTCTGCAGACATGTTCCAATACGAGTGACCGCGACATCCGTGCTTTGTATGCCACGTGACAAAGTAACCTCTTGATTGGTTACCTCGTGGCGTACGAAGCGCGGATGTCGAGGCGACTCGTTTCGGAACATGTCTGCAGAATGTATTTTGTATGAAGTATAAGCAGCGTGACCCCGACTTAAGGGGGACTATGCCCCTGCATTTTAAGCGGGCCACCGTCCCTCCGAATTTAAGGAAGAAAATATCTAAAAACTGTCCCTCTTAATTAAGGGACTCTGACCTCAAATTTAAGGGAGACGCCGCCTCGCTTACTTTAAGAGGGGTGGTGTCTCACTTAATTAAGAGGGAGCATCTCCATGTAATATTAAGAGGTCTGTCGCCCCCCTTAAAGTTAAGTGGGAAAAAATCGAAGAAATGTCCCTCTTACTAAGTGGGACCGGGCTTAGAGTGTAGGCGGCGCGCAAGTCGACGAGAGGAGGAGAGAAAACAATGGGAGAGGGATTGATCACGTGTTCAACGAAACATACCACCATAGCTGTATCTCTGTCCGGAGCAGAAGACAGATTTCGGCCGTGGGCTCCTCGTTCACTGGAGCGCGCCCGACAGTACTTTTGTTGCGGAAATACCTTTCGAGGTATTTCTTCTCGGCTTTTTCGAATGCTAAGTACGCGATCGTAAAGAACAGGTGAATTTTCCGAAGCCGTACAAAAGGTAAGACTTGCTTTGGTAGGATTGCTTGGATTAGCAGACGACGCTGGCGTTCGGCGCCTGAACGCCTGACCCTGATGCAATTGCTCCTTCTGTGCAAGGTGAAGACGACGATCTTACTCGTTCTGCTTGGAGGGAGACAGGAGTAGGCAAAGCAGCTAAACTTTCGCATCTACTCTTTATAATTCTAATCAGAGCTGGCAATCCGACATCACCCATCCCTCTGCTCAAACAACCGACCAAATTGCGCGCTGTGTTGTTCGAGATAAAAAAAGAGGGTGATGTGCCGGTTTGTTCACGAACTTAGACCGCTGATAATAGAACGTTTGAGTAGATCGTTCAGATACCTCCAATAACCCCGATATTGATACCCGATAACGATACAATGCATGCGCAAAGGCGGTGGCGTAGTATATATGATATCGCTATCTGAGTCATCGGAGCGATCGATTAAAAGTCTCAAATGAATCGAGATGTCGCGATATACGGCCGCTGTTGCTAAAACGTTCAGGGGGTTTGAGCTCTTCGAAAACTTCCAGCTGCTTTTCTCATCCCGACCATGGCGTCGACGAAAAATAAATATATGTAATGATTTTATTTGAATGAAGATAGTGCGATGGAACTCGTTTTTTTTAAAGTTTTTATGTTAAAAGCTGAGAGCTTCCTTTAAAATTAATATCATACCAGTGAAATCAAATGGCTTTGCGAGTTCATTTACAGTGTTGCACGAATTCGCAACCTATTCGTAAAAACGTAGGCCTCAGACTACGAGCGCGTCCTATGCCGGTGGCGAAAGGATCGACCCTTACCAAGCGTTTACCGGTTACAGAATCAACAGCTACCATCATCCGGCTTTATACCTCGTTTTTCCTTTGGTCCACGACGCAGCCGACGCTACGAGCTGATAAGACGTATGCTGACAGCGTCAAAAATGCATCATCCTGGTGTTAGTGATGTTTCTGAGCGGGTTCTACCATCGCTATACCAAGCATAAACAGAAAAGGCCCATTGACCTGCGCTTTTCACGCTGCTTGTTTGGTCCCAATAGCTCATAGCGTCGGCTGCGCCTGGATTTGAGCAGAAACGATGCATAGACGCTTTAAAGCAGCTGTGCATCGGCGCCAACATTACCGACCTTCAGTATTTCTTTCCTCTTATTCCGCTTACTTCACATCATTATTGTAGCACGTCAGGTTATGGCCATTTTAGGTTCCACTGCGTCCCTCTCCCCTGCATTGGCCTTTGTAAGGGCGCGCCAACGCGCATTTTAGTGGGTCGGCATGTCCTTGGACAAGACAAGGTCATCAGTGGCGGCCCTCATCTAGTGCGTGTCCGCCTAGAGTCGCAAGCAGCCTTATAAACGCGGGGTCTGGAAAGCCCCAAGTGTCTTAGTATCACTTCACGCGCAATAGTAGTAGTAGTAGTGGTAGTAGTAGAAGTAGCTTATACCAGCTCCATGCAAAAAGCCAGCACCATGCAAGCAGCAGAAAAAGTTCGAGGACACCCAAGCACTTCTTATGAGCTGTTGAGTTGTAAATGCGAAAAGATCCCTGGCTCGCTGGTGACTGCTGCGCCGCTGGGTGAAGCAGCGGCGAGAGTGCGAAGCTCGGCGCGGCGCCGGCGGTGCGAAGCTCGACGCGGCGCGTGCTGAAATCACTTGCCCTCTCATCATCGTCATCTCCCTAGCTGCGGGTACCGGTTGACGGCCCCAGGCCTCAAAGCGTAACGGTGACGCCGTTGCTATGGAGCCAGATGATGCGTTCCAGCCAATGGGAGTTTAGGTCCTGCTTCCCTCAGGGGAATTCAGGTGCCAGTTTTCGCTGCTACAGACGGAATTTAGGTGCCGTTTCGCTCAGATAATGGGAGTTTAGGTTCCGGTTGTCGCTGCTACAGACAATGATAGAGCCGGCCACACTCAGATAACGCCGGTTCTCTCCATGGGACAGTTAATGCATTCGCATTATTAACCAACCGGTTACCACCGGCACGCTAAACACATTCCCATCGGCGCTTTCATCACCAGCACCCGCTTCAACAAACGAATCTGTTACAGGTATTCCTACACATGTCTTGTTGCACTAAAAGCTATCTTAAGAGCATCTCCCGGTGCAAACAACCTTCCGAATGTACATGATCTTCTTGTTATGGAACACCTAGTGAGTGCTTCCAGTGATCAACACATTCATAGATAGCATTCATCAGCACGATCGACAACAACTATAAGGCCTCCATATTACAGTAAAATGCAAGGGCTTTGAAATCCAGACTTTCTGATTTTAGGTAGCTGGTTTTTAAAATAATTATTTGCTATTATCGTTATTGTTAATCAAACTTAGCCAAAGCTATTCGGTTATCGAGGTACGAAAAATTTGACTCTGCAATTCGTAATATTACAAGTCGTGTGACAATGTTTATTTGTAAGGACTTTGAACGAATTCCACAGATAGTCCCTGCGCATGAAACCAGCGAATATGTTTGTGTCACGATTAGAAATGAAAAAAAATGAAGTTCATGGTGATCGCATCATATGTGCTACCGACGTCCAAGCTCGATAAGCCGTATTTAGATTCCATCCTAAATACGGTACCAATGTCACATATTCTTCCAGGTGATTCTAATGCCCATCATCTAATACGAGGAAGTGCTCGCAGTAACCCTCGAGGAAGATACCTCGATTAGTTTGCTGACCAGTATCACTTATCTACGCTCAAGGATGGAACGCCGACATACTTGCACGGAACTGAGGGCGGCAGTTGTCTTAAATTATCATTTGTTTCGGCAGAGCTAATAGCGAAAGCGACTTGGTTTACAGATATTGAAACGTGTGGGAGTATTCACGCGCCCACATACATCGTCATTCGGGGTATCACCAACGTTCAAAAACCTAATCTGCATACACGAACCAATTGTCATACGTTCGAAAAATAAATTGCAAATGTAATTTGCAACCCTTATGAATTCAAAACCGGCACTGTGTCTTCTGTAGATAAATGGACACATGCGTATAACGTTCCATCGACAAAAACAAAACTCGATGCTGTATATGAGTGTCTTCGTGCTCAGCGTAGAGGAGCAAAAAGACGATTCAGGCGAACCAAGAATATTGAGAACCTCCGCAAATCTCGGAGGGTTAAAAAAAAAAAAAAAATACGGCGTCATTTTTAGAAGCTCACCCGTCATCGCTGGACGTCTCTTTGTGAAAACATAAATCCTCTGAAGCCATTATGTAAAATATGGAAGATTTCAAGCCGTATAAAATCTCCCCCTACAAAACTCACTCCATTTCGCTCGCTGGCATTGCCAAAAAATTGTTAGAAAAAGAAATTGCAAACCAATTTTGTATTTCTTTGACAACATATACGACTCAATCCAGCCGGACTTTATTTCGAGTCATAGTTATATCATTACGACGTGAAAAAAACCTTGATGATCTGTTCACGGTAGGAGAGCTTGATGCTGCGCTGAGCTCAGTCAGACTTCCCATCTCACCGGGACCAGATGGCATACAGTTCAGTTTTCTGATACACATGAGGAACGACGCCCGCAAACTTCTTCTAAACATATACGATTCTTCGAGGACCGACGGAAAAGTGCTAAATCACGGAAACTGGCTAGCATTGTTCCGCTCTTGACACCCAGAAAATCATCACTCCAATTGACCTCGTATCATCCTGTCGCACTCGCGAGTTGTGTAGGAAAGATAATGAAAACAGATGATTCATCGTTGCTTAGACTGGTACCTTGAAACAAAGGGACTATGTATACAGACATTATGCAGGGCTTCCGGCGAGGAAGAAGCTCCATTGATATGGTTATTGACCTTATGGCGTACAAATAACAAGAAAAAGAAACAGCGTGAAATAACGACGAACGACGAAAATAATCCCTGGAGACTTCTGGCAGCTGTTAAAGACCGTTTGCACTACTCACACCTAACCCCTGGGTAGCTCAGTTGGTAGAGCACTTCACTGGAAATGGAGAACGACCTGCTTCGATACCAAGACCAGGTAGATTTTTTCGGTCGCGAACCAGTCACCTATTTGTGTTAGGATATTTGTATTTGTCCTTCATTCCCCCTGCTCCCCTCTTTTTGGAGTATATTTGTCATTCTTGCCCAGCTCGCTTGCACCTTTGCGAGTAATTGCATGGGCATCCTAAAATAACGATGTTGTCTTTTTAGATGTAAAATGAGCCTTTGACTGTGTCACTCAAGTAGTAATATTTCAGGCCCTGTGTGATGATGTAACTCAGTATGCAAAAGAAGGGTGGGTCAACCCATGAATCGGCTCGCAGGAACAAGGAAAGACACCATCGGCCAGAGCAATCGGCTGCTCGCTCCTGCTGTCTTCCCAGCAGCATTGTCCCAGCGAGGGCAGCACATAGAAGTATATACGCTGCCCGGATTCCTACTGCGAGAGCACATGGTACGGTGGCATTTGGGTAACCGAGGGCAGCCAACCGCTCCCGCTCCTGACTGCCAGCCACAACCGTGGCCCGACAACGACAGCTCCAGACACGAGACTCGCTGTTGCGCATGGTTGTTCCAAGACATGGTGACTGTTGTGTTCCCCTTTCTTTCATTTCTTAACTAAGTTATCTTTTCTTTTTTTTTAGTATAAGTATATAAACTCTTAATATCTTTTTTTGTAAATACATGTTTTAAGAAAAACAAAGGATTTGTGTATCTTGTCAATATTTAACCCAAAAGAACCTTGCTACAATAAACTGGCGTCCGTGGCAGGACAAGATATTGTCTGTTCCTTCGTTTTTCTAAGTAACAATAATTAATCAGAATGAAGATTAGAGAGTCAATGTCTTTGGGCGCTGAGTTGCGACTGGCAGGAGCGGACATGAGGACGTGGGTGGACGAGAAGCGAGCACGCCAACAAGAAGAGAGGGCAGCTGAGAGGGAGTCACAGCGCCTCACGGCAGAATGTGAGCAACGCATTATAGAATTAAAAATTCATCTCGCAGGAGGCTAGCGCATCCGAGATAAGACGTACAGATGGCAGTGACGGGTCACGTCGCGCATCTATATCGTGTGGGCGTTCGCCTTCCGCCGTCCGCCGCAGGCGATCAACCAGACGACTCGTTCCTCGGGGTCAAACAGGGTTTATTATCATGACTCTGGTCCAGACTCGGGGCGACAACTGCCCTCGGCCACACGGGCCATCCCTTTTCTACCCTCTCGGCGCCGGGTGCCGTTCCCCCGCTAGTCGCCGGTTTGGCCGCCGTGTGGCGGGCCGAGCGCCCCACACCTCCCCCCCCCTTTTAGAGGTCGAGGTCTAAGATGGCCTCCTTGTGGGCCGGGTCGCGGAGCAGATCCGGGCGGACTTTTCGGAGGATCCGGATGGCTTCCGCGACCTCCAACGGGCGGGGGGCTGCCGGAGGTGCAGCAGGAGGTGGCGCGGCTCGGCGAGCCCAGTCTGCCGCGACGCGGGCCTGGTGCAAGGCGCCCGCGAGGTGGGTGGGGCGGTGGAGCTCCGGCACCCCGCAGACGGGGCACAGCAGGCGGCGCTCCGCCTCGTTGTATACGGCCGCGGGCTCGTGCGGGTGCCGGTCCTCCAGCGTGTTGCCCCGGAAAGGCTCGGGGACGGACTCCGGGGGCGCGCCACGCTCGGGCCGGGGCTGCTCCCTCCAGCGTAGCGCTGAGGCCCAGCCCACCGGGCGGTCCGCTACCAGCACAGTCCAAGTCGCGACGGAGGCACGCTCACGGCGCGGCGGGAAGCGTGCCGCCAATCGCCTGAAATGATAGGCGTGGCGGGAACGCTCTTGGTGGCAGTGACGATCCTGCGGAGGAAATAGAGAACGGGCACACGAAGAAAAAGGACGAATTAACGGGTCTGGTTGTGATACATCAAACATGTTCGGAGACACTCGTGAACAGAACAATCCCTTTGTGAAAACAAAGGGCAGACCCGCGGGAAGGAGATGGATCCTCTTCCCCCCTCTCCGCGAAGAGACGCAGCCAGCCAAAAAAAGGATATGAATAGAGCAGGTGATGAGTCACCGAGGGCGTAGGTTGTACCGCCTGGGCGTAGTTCCGTGGTCCAAGGGCTGGCTGGGAGCTGGGATGTCCGGGACCTGCGGAAAAACTGCTGGCTCGCAGTAACGCTTGAGCTCAGACACGTGAATTGGGCCGTACTGCTGTGTACCATGCAGTCGTGCTAGGCGGTAGCTCAGCGGGGAAATTGTTTCCGTTATGCGAAAGGGTCCATCCCAACGGTTGGCGAGGGATGCTGCGAAGCCTTTCGACGCATCGCTGAGGGGATGTGTCCGACGAAGTACCAGGTCTCCAACCTGAAAGTGGACACTGCGGCGGCCCTTGTCGTACTGGGCGGCCTGTTGAAGACGAGCGACGTCGAGGTTCTCTCGTGCTTCACGAACGGCCGACGAGAGTCGGTGATGGACGTCCTGGGCGAACTGCGCGTATGGGCGTCCATTCTGCGCAACATCTGTGTATAGAAATGAATTTTCCATTGGGAAGGTTAGCTCCTTACCAAAGTTGAGACGGGCAGGCGTGAAACCAGTGGATCGGTTGACCGTGGTGCGCGTTGCAAATGCCATCTCGTCGAGTTTGGCATCCCAGTCTTTGTGACGGGCTGTGTGGGAAATCAACATCATTTTGAGGTTGCGGTTGATCCTCTCCGTGATGTTGGCTTGCGGATGATACGGCGAAGTCAGCTTGTGCCGTATTCCAAGCGCAGCGCAGGTGTCGACGAAAATCTTGCTTCGAAAGTACGAAGCACCGTCCGTGATGAGCTCTGCAGGAAAGCCGAATCTCGTGAAAACGGACAGAAGGCAGTCCCAGATCCGCTGCGAAAGAAGCTTCCGTAAGGGGAACAGTTCGACCCACTTGGTGAAGTGGTCAGTCACAACAAGTAGGTACTGATTTCCGCGAGGACTACGTGGAAACGGTCCCATGACATCACATGCGACAATCTGCCAAGGCGACTGGCTAACGACTGGCTGCATTAATCCTGGTGGTTGGCCTCCGCGAGGTTTCGCCTTCTGACACACTGGACAACTGCGAGCATACTTCAGTACATCCTGCCTGATTCCTGGCCAAGTCGCAACACGACATAACTTATCGTAAGTCTTACTGCCGCTGCTGTGACCCGCAAATGCTGAATCATGGAAGTACCTGATGAATGATTTGCGCAGCTTCCGAGGTATCACAATCCGGAAAGGCGATCCATCGCTGTCGTCGTCTGCCTGGGGGATGTAGCGGAGAAGAAGTCCGTCCTCGCTCAGCAGGTACGAGTCGTACTCGTCGTCGCTTCCGGTGCCGCTTGCTCTTCGTGCCGCAAGCCTCTCGCACACGCGTCGACAAAGTCCATCTTCCTGCTGGGCCTTGCGGAGGTCTGCTCTGCTCACCAACGTCCCCCACCGTGACTCCGAAGTGCGGGCCACGATGTCGGTTAATCCCATTAACTTCGGTTCCGTCTCAGTGGGAGGGACCTGCAAAGGAGCCCGTGACAGTGCGTCTGCCACAATATTAGTTGCTCCTTTCCTGTAGGCGATAGTGTAGTCGTACGCTTGCAGTGTCAGAGCCCATCGTGCAAGACGTCCGGCTGGATTCTGCAAATTCTTCAGCCAGGAGAGCGCTTGGTGATCCGTCTGTATCTGAAAGGAAGCGCCATCGAGATACATGTTAAACTTCTTGAGGGCGAAGATGATGGCGAGACACTCCTTTTCCGTCACGGAGTAGTTTCGCTCGGCCGCTGTCAGCGTGCGGCTAGCGAAGGCGGCTGGGCGAAGAACGTTGTCGTGTTCCTGAAGGAGGACTGCGCCCAGGCCGAAGTTGCTGGCATCTGTTTGGACGACAAATTGTCGGTTGAGATCCGGCAACTTCAAAGAGGCGACGTCGGTAATTGCTTTCGAGAGCTGAAGGAAAGCGACGCGCTGATCCTCCCCCCACCGCCATTTCTCGCACTTACGCAAGAGCAAGGTCAGGGG
Organism: Ixodes scapularis; assembly: GCF_016920785.2. NCBI lineage: Eukaryota > Metazoa > Arthropoda > Arachnida > Ixodida > Ixodidae > Ixodes > Ixodes scapularis. The sequence goes on from NW_024609836.1 coordinate 62,813,780, forward strand.
GTTAGCGATCTCGGCGCAGCGAGGGATGAACTGGCGATAAAACCCAATCAATTCAAGAAACCGCTGCAAACTCTTGACGTCGTGTGGCTGCGGATACTCTGTTATTGCACGCAGCTTGTCCTCGTTGGGGCGAAGAACTCCATTGTCCACTACAAAGCCAAGGAGGTTAATTTGTGGTGAAGCGAGCTGCGCCTTGTCAGGGTGAATCGTCAGGCCGGCGTTGCGCAGGCGCTCGAGGACGATCCCAAGATGCTTCAGGTGTTCCTCGAAAGTCTGGGAAAAAATAACGATGTCATCCATGTATGCCATGGCGAATTTATATTTTGTGTCGCCGAGAACGATATCCATTAAGCGCTGGAAGCTAGCGGGTGAATTGGAAAGGCCAAAGGGGAGGCGGGTAAATTCAAACAATCCTCTGTGGCAAGTGAACGCAGTCTTTGGCACGTCCTCTGGATCAATCTCAATTTGCAAAAAACCTCGACTGCAGTCCAAAGTGGTGAACACTTTCGCGTTGCCAATCGCGTACATAACCGAGTCAATGGAAGGAAAGGGGTACGAATCTCTCACCGTCACTGCGTTGAGGCGGCGATAATCCACGCAAAGTCGCACCGAGCCGTCCTTCTTCGGAGCCAAGACGACGGGGGAGGCCCATGGACTCTGGGACTCTTGCACTGCTCCGGTATCCAGCATCTCCTATAGTGCTGCGTCTAGTAGGGCTCGCTTGTGGACGCTGAGGGGCCTAGGGTTGCACCGCAGTGGTCGGGCGTCACCAGTCTCGATGCGGTGTAGCAACACGTCGGTCTTGCCCGGGGTTTCCGTGAACATCGTTGCGAACGGCTGCAGGATGCTCTCGAGCTGCTGCTTTTGCGAGCTGGTTGCTGGGCACGCGTTGAGGGCGTCTCGGATGCCATCAGGAAGAACTGCAGCTGGCCGCGCTGTGTAGTGGGTCGGAAGGGTTGCGCCGGTGACGCAGTCTTCACGTCTGGTGAAGGGGGTCACGTGTGGCTGGTTGTCCAGCCGATACCCGCCGGCAGCAAAGTCGAGCGAAATTTTTTCGTCTGCAATGAAATCTCGGCCCAAGATAACAGGTACGGCCAATCCTGGCAGATAAAGGAAACGCTGACGCCGCGTTTTTCCGTCGAAAGAAATCCTCAGCCTTACTGCGCCTGCTGCTTTTGTTTGCGCGCCTGATGCTAACTGCAAAAGCGTGCTCGAACAACGGAGCTTAACATTTTTTGATTTGCAGAGTTCAAAAACGACGTCGCCGATAAGCGAAACTCCCGCGCCGGTATCGAACAGGGCGGCGAAAAGAACTCCGAGCAGAGAAATTGTTATCCTAGGCTCGATGCTGTGGTTCGTAGGTCGTACTCGGCATACAGAAGGAAGTATTGCCGGCGACTTACATTTACCGGGGCTGGTGGCGGCCTTGGGCGGCGAGGTCTCCGGGTTCAGCGCCGCGGGCCGCCTCGGTTTCCCTGGTCAGGCAGTTCTCGCTGCTCACGGGGCCGCCGTTGTGGGCACTGGCTGCGGAAGTGGCCACGCTGTCCGCAGTTGTAGCAGGAGTCATTCTGCCGCTGGGTTCCCACGTTGCCCCGTTCACTCCCACGTCGCCGGCTGCCTCTCGGCTCCGCCGGGTCATTCCCACGTTGCCAGCCGCCTCTCGGCTGGCGCTGGGGCCTTTCGGCCATCTGAAGATCTCGCCGAGGGTCATGCAGCCAGCTTTCGCTGTCCGGGAACTGCAGCCGGCCCCTCTCGGGGTTTCGCGGCACCCGCGGCGGGCTTCCACCCAAGTGCGGGCCCTGGGGGGACCAATCCCAGGCGCCTGGGGCTTCCCTCGGTCGGGAATTTAAGCTCACGCTGACCCCAGCCGGTGATGCAGCACCGAGCCTCCCGTCGCCATCCCGAGTGCACTCAAGGGTGTCCAGGGCGCGGGGCAAGTAGGCGTAGGCGCCGACCCTTTCGGGTGGGCGGTGAGTCGGAGGGGTGCGTTCCAGGGCGGTGTGTGCAGGTGGCGACCACGCGCACGATGGTTCGAGGGCTTCTGTGGCGGGGGGCGGCGGCCGGTAGTCCACGCTGGCCAGGATCATGTCTTGCACGCCGCGCGCCGCACGAACGAGGTCTTCCACGCTCTCGAGCCGCCGCCCCTGAAGATAGACGTGGTAACGGGGGTGGCTCTGTCGGATGATGCGTGCAACCCTCTCCGACTCGGGAGCAGCTTTCGCCGCTCGGTTGAACAGCTCCTGCATGGCCCGGATGTATTCGACGAGGCCTTCCTCTGGATGCTGGGTACGTCGTTCGAGCTCCCGCTGGACTCGGGAGTCGTACCCCGGTGGCAGGAACTCTTCTCGGAAGCTACGGCGGAACGCCTCTAGGGACGGAAAGGGAGTTTGCAACACCCACCATCGTCTCGCGCTCGCTTGTAAGGCGAGGGGCAGGATGCGCTCGAGCACGTAGCTCTCCGAGGCGCCGGACGCTCGGGCGTAGACGTCCAGCTCTTCCAGGAAGTCGGCGACGGACTTCCTGTCGTCGAACCCCGTGTACACGGGGACCGTGAGCCGAGGGTGAAGCTCGGGCCCACGCTGCTGCACATGGCCGCCGGCTCCTCCCGTGCCGGTTGCGAGGCGCTCCGTCACCAACTGGAGGGTGGCGGACATTCGGGCCATGAGCGCCAGGACCTCAGCCGACGACGGACCGGGCTCCGCGTCTTCTTCGCTGGAGTCGCCGTGGTCGGACGGGGGCTGGGACTGTTTCTTGGGAGGCATGGAAAAAAGAAAAACGCGCGACAAGGGAAAAAAACAGCACACGCGAACACGAGGGAAGAAAAAAAAAAACGCGCCAACAAACTACGCCAAGAAAACCGCACCGTCAGCGACGTGCAGACCGCGGTGATAGGCGAGCGCGCAAAAAGTCACAATGAATAAGAAAAACACGACGCGATATAGAAAAAATGAAAAACGCGAACCGCGACGAATCAACGACCGAAAAGAAATTAAGAAACGCAAAGTTGAAGTAAGAGAGGACGAACCGTCTGGTCGAGATCACCGACGACGACGGACGACAGAATCCCCGTTGGGCGCCAGATGTGGGCGTTCGCCTTCCGCCGTCCGCCGCAGGCGATCAACCAGACGACTCGTTCCTCGGGGTCAAACAGGGTTTATTACCATGACTCTGGTCCAGACTCGGGGCGACAACTGCCCTCGGCCACACGGGCCATCCCTTTTCTACCCTCTCGGCGCCGGGTGCCGCCCCCCCGCTAGTCGCCGGTTTGGCCGCCGTGTGGCGGGCCGAGCGCCCCACAATCGTTATCTCCTAGTCCTCACAAGCTTATGCCTCTTTTCGATGACAGAAGGGACGATCCCGACACGTATATGAGCGGGTAGCTCAGGGGCAAGATTGACTGCAAGAGAAGTGGGCGACTGCTGTAATCATGTGCCTTGTTGTACCAGCTCTGGAGGTCATAGGTAGGATGCCGCCTGAATACTCTCTGGATTATGATAGAGTGAAGAAGGCATTGCTCCAGCGGTTCCGTTACACGGCAGAGGGGTACCGCGAAAAATTTAGAGAGATCAAGCAGTCAGGCGGAGAGACAGGAAGCCAGTTTGCTGCAAGACGCGAAGGGTTCTTCGACCGCTGAGACAGTATGAACGCATGCCCAAAAACGCATGAGGGGATTCCCTCATACGAATTCCCTCGTGTCCAGATGATCGGGGAACAATTCCTTGGGCATTGTCATCCGAGGCTCGCGGTCTTTTTAAAGGAAATTAGCTGTAAGACCATCTCGGGGCTGGCTGAAATGGCGGACCACTTCCTGGAGGCGCAGGGCCAGCCTAATCTGGCCAGTTTCAGGAGAGAGGCCAAAAAAGCGTTAGATTCCCTGAAGGAAGATTTGCATGACAGCAAACCCGCTCTACAGATAAAATATTTTTTTGTGTGCTGAGTCGGGCCACAAGGCAACAGATTGCCGATCAAAGCCAAAACACACTGTGTCAGAGATCAGCCACGAGTCCAAATCATGTCCGCGAGGAAATAACGGAAAGAGAGCAGTTTTATATTTCGTAAAACCCGACGATGATCCTGTTGGTAAGACGGACGCGTTCTCACGGGGAAGGAAGAAAGTTTCAACAAACGCCCATGGATATGACTGAAAAGGCGAGACAAATTCTGTCGGAAGGTGTGCCAATCACAGATGGGGGCACGACATTGCCGCTGGAACTGTCATGCAAACTTCCCGTCTGCTACAGGTTTTCCTGGCTGCTGCCCTTGCGGTGGCTCTACCCGCCAGCCCGCCACTCTACGACCACCGTGGAGACGAAACCACCTGGATTCACCCGCCGCCAGTCCGAGTGGCTTCCGATCAGCCGCCACCGTGCCCGCACTTCCTTCAGCTGACCCTGGCTCCCAACCACCTTAGGATCTGGCAACTGGGGACGTCATGTGATCCACGTGAAGATTGTCTACAAAAGCCCGCCCGGTCCGCCTCCCAGTTGGGGCACGACATTGCCGCTGGAACTGTCATGCAAACTTCCCGTCTGCTACAGGTTAGTTATCTTAGCAACGCTGCTAACGCTCGTAACGGTCTCTGCTGTTTTATGGTGATGTCGTGCCCCTACGACTTGTCAGTGTACCGTAATAATATTTTGAGATGTTTATTCAATTGCGCATACCACACAATGATCTCCCATCTTTTGCTTTTAATCTCGGGAGATACTGAGACTAACCCTGGCCCTAACTCCCCCGTAAACAATACCATTCTGGAAACGCTGACGCGTCTTGAAGCAGGCCAAGCAAATATGCTTGCTGCGATTACATCTTTGCAACGTGATCAGCGAGCGGCCGATGACAGGGCCATACTTCTTAACAATAGGATTACTAACATTGAGCATGACATCATGGCATTGAAGAGTGCATCAGCTCAGCCACAATCACCTAACAGCCCTCTGAATACCATCCCATCGGAACTTTCTAAATTAAAAGCGAGGTGCGACGACGCCGAGAACCGTCTCCGTCGATCAAACCTACTTTTTTTTTTGGTATTCAGGATTCCCAGAGTGAAACGTGGGCGAAGTCCGAAGAAGTTCTTATTAATTTTTGCTTACATAGATTGGGCATCGAGCTAGATCCTTCCAACCTCGAAAGGTCCCATCGCTTAGGACGCTTCACTAAAAACAAATCCCGCCCTATAATTGTCAAGTTGCTACGCTTTAAAGATAAGGAATCAATCTTGGCGGCCGGTCACAAACTAAAAAATACTACTTTCGCCGTCCGTGAAGACTTTTCTGAATCAGTTCGCCTAGCGCGCGGCAAGTTATACCAGTTTGCAGAGCCGCAAAACGTGCCCTTTGAAATCCGCTTTGATAAAGTTCACATTCATAACAAGCGTTACATTTACGATCCGATTAATGACTGCGTAAAGGAGCTTGAAGCATAACTAAATGGGAATAAAAAAAAACGCCTCCCGACACCAAGCAACTGTCGTATAAAATCTAAAAAATCACAGTCTCATGTTGTTACTTTTACAAATGTTCGTAGTTTCCTGCCTAAGAAAGATGAAATATGCAGTCTTCTCGACGACTGCAACTCCGACATAGCTATGTTTACGGAAACTTGGTTAAAACCGGACGTTAACGACGATGAGCTTTTTTATTCGAACATGAACTTTTCTGTATATCGCTGCGATCGTCCTCAGCAGCGTGGTGGTGGCGTCCTTGTGGCCATAAAAAAAGAAATGCCTTCATTTTACGTTCAACTATCTTGCGATCTCAAGCTATGTGTGTTTGTCTTTCATCGCAGTTTAGCAAAACGCTTCTTGCAGTGTGCTATAGGCCCCCAGGTTTTGACTGTTCTTTTGTTAATAAACTACATACTGCCCTAAACGAAATCACAATACGATTTCCCAAAGCGAATCTTTTACTGTTCGGTGATTTCAACTTCCCTGAAATCAACTGGCAGTTACTCACATCTACGTCACGTGATTCCAAGCACTTTCTTGACGTTTGCATGTTGCTCAATCTTAGTCAAATGATCGACAAGCCTACCCTTGATGATAATATCCTTGATTTAGTCCTTGTATCATCGCCCGATCTTGTGCAATCTACTATTTACATGCCTGGTTTTAGCGACCGTAGAATAATGAATATATTGATCACACTGCCTGTTTTAGTTAAATCCCCCATGTCTAAAGTCATACGTGATTTTAATAAAGCTGATTACGCTGGTATTAATGCTAAGCTCACCATCTTTTTTGACGTCTTTCTATCTTCTTTTTCGTCGCGGTCCGTAGAGGACAATTGGTTGTTATTTAAGCAAAAGGTTACTGACCTGATCAACTTACATGTTCCCTTGCTGCGGATTCGTGGAGATATTGGGCAACCATGGTACAATAAAAAGCTGAAATCAATTGATAACAAAAAGAAGCGCCTTTTTCGAAAAGCGAAGGCTAGTGGTTCTCCTTCTGTGTGGACTAAGTATTTTCAGTGCCTAAAAGAGTACACTGCGTTAATTAAAACTTTCAAGAAGTATTTTCATCAGGACTTGCCCAACATTCTTCGAACCAACCCTACTAAATTTTGGAAAACGATTACACCCAATCCTAGTATGCAGTCCATTGAGCTAGTTGACAAGGACGGTGTCGTTGTGCCCGGCGAACTTGCCCCGTCAGTAATGAATGATTACTTTTCTTCCATCTTTACAACGGAGCCACCAGATAATATTCCCTCCCTCCCTCTACTTCCGTTTTCCCAAATGCCTCGGATCACTGTCACTGCATCTGGAATTTCTAATCTTATAGATAAACTAAAGGTATCTTCTGCCCCGGGACCTGATACAATTTGCTCGAAAATACTGAAGAATACGAGAGACATCTCCTGTTTATTTCTTCAGCTCATTTTTAACCAGTCATTGTCAGACGGCTGCGTTCCAACGGACTGGAAGATTGGCCGCGTCATTCCTGTCTTCAAAAGCGGAGATCGATCCCTTCCTGATAACTATCGTCCCATATCGCTCACATGCATTGCATCGAAGCTTTTAGAGCATATCATCCTCTCTAACCTTATGAATCACCTAACCTGTAATAACTTTTTTTTCCATAACCAGCATGGTTTTCGCCAGGGTTATTCCTGCGACACCCAACTTTTTGAATTTTCTCACGACCTGCACACTAACCTTGACTCGCTCTCTCAAACGGATGCCATCTTCATAGACTTTTCGAAAGCTTTCGATCGGGTTCCTTACCTACGCCTACTCGCAAAACTATCGCGACTCAATATTGATCCTTTAATCGTATCTTGGATTCGCAGCTTTCTCTCATCCAGAGTCCAATATACAGTCGTCAACACTTTAGAATCAAGCCTTACCGATGTTTTGTCTGGGGTCCCACAAGGCAGTGTCCTAGGTCCGCTTCTTTTCTTGATCTTTATTAACGACCTTCCAAATTCTATCACCTCTAACATACGTTTATTTGCTGATGATTGTGTCATTTATCGCCAAATAAATTGCTCCTCCGATCACCTTCTTCTTCAGAAAGACCTCGATAATATAACCAAATGGTGTGATCAATGGTTAATGTTACTAAACCACTCTAAATGTAAGTTTGTCTGTTTTTCTCGAAAACATTCCCCATCTCTTTTCAAATATTCTCTAGGCTCATCAACAATTGAGTGTGTTCAATCGTACAAATACCTTGGCGTTCATTTTTCTTCCCCTATGTCTTGGACCCTCCACATTGACTCCATACATGCCAAAGCTTCCAGAACGCTTGGTTACATTCGACATTGTCTGCACTCAGCCCCTCCAGCTTTGCGCCAGCTGGCCTACGAAACTTTTGTGCGTCCGAAGATTGAGTATGCTGCTGCCATTTGGTCCCCACACCAGATTTACCTCACTAACACCTTAGAATCAATTCAGAATCGTGCTGCCCGATTCATTCTTTCTAATAATGAACGCACTGCCAGTGTGTCGGCCATGAAGGCTTCCTTATGTCTCCCCACTCTCATTTCTCGCCGAAGAATATCACGCATCTGTCTTTTCCAGAAGATTTTTTATTACCACCCTCTACTCAGGCAGTCTCTACTGTTAGAACCGCATCGTTCATCCCGACGACTTTTTAACTCCCTTAGTGTACGTCGCATCCCTATGGCCAGTGCTCAGCCACATCTTGTTTCTATGTTTTGTTTTTTGTTTTTTGTATAAAAGTTCGACTTGTGTGCTTCTTTGTATTGCCCCCCCCCCCCCTTTATGTAATGCCCCTGGCGGGGCCTTTAAGGGATAATAAATGAAAAGATGGGGTATTAAACGGCAAAGCAGTAAGTGTGTTGAGGGACACCAGGAGTAACACCATGCGCCGGGAGCTGGTCGCATCTGAAGATTTTACTGGCAAAATCAGTCCCGTATTTTTGTTGGACGGGACGTGTCTGATGTTGCCAGAGGCAAACATTTCCATTGTGTCGCCTTTCCTAACGGGACAGGTAACCGTCAAATATACGAACCGTCCTTTGTATGACGTTATTGTGGGTAATATTCATGGAGCGAAAAACTCGACCGAACACACCCTGAAGGAGGTGGCTGACGCGGAAGGTGAAATCGTCACTGCCGTCGACGGTAGTATGCCGAGTAGGTTAGACCAACTTAGTAACGTTGGGGGTAAACGGATCACCATGGACTAGCTAAAGAAACTTCAGGTGGAAGATCCAACGTTGGATATGTGCAGAAAACAAATTGGCACGGTGCACACGACGAAGATTGGAAACAGAATAAACTTTTACGAAAAAAAAGTGCTTATAATCTGCTGCTGCAGATTATCAACGGGCCGAGAAATACGTCAGGTGGTGGTGCCAAAGATGCTGCGCAGCAAGGTACTACAGCTGGCACATGATATTGCTTTGGCCAGACACCAAGGAGTAAAATGGAAAACTGACGGGTACTGGCAATTTTTTATTGGCCCGGTGCCGAAGCCGATATCAAGAGATATGTCAGTTCATCCGACATGTGCCAGCGAACAATCCCAAGGGGAAAAGTAGGAAAGGCGCCGCTGGAAAACATGCCTATCATCGACACGCCCTTCCAATGAGTGGCCATTGGTACACACCTTTCCAAAAAAACACTCGTCCCCAGGGGAAACAATGCAGCCTGCACGCTCACGCGTCCAGCAGCTGGCAAGCACGAAGGCTGATGTGTGCAGAATTCTTGTCCTCTGACAACCGTAATGGGGAGGGTTACGCTAATCCGGCTTGACGCGTCCCGTCAATAGCACTCCGTTTATTGTCACCGTTTTAGGTTACCATAAGTAGCAGTCAGTACGTTCTTGAAGGTCTTAAGCCGGCCATGTCGCGTCGGCGCAAGCGGTTCCTCGTGTCTGCGTTTATGACTGCGAGGGGTGATTTTCCTACTTTGCCAAAGGCTGGAACGCGTACTTTGTCACGTCGAGGGTCGTGTGGACACATTCCTCTTTCAGATCCACCGAAAGATTTAAAAAAATCAGAAGCGGAACCCGAATTACACGAGCCGAAGACCCGGCGCCCGGCTACTTCCGCAAGTGACGGAGCAAACGAGAATCGAGATGGTCCTTTTATGACGTAGTGGCGCGTCACGCGTCACTAGCCAATGGCGTGCCGCTGTGGCGATCGCTTCTGATTTCTTCGCTTTTTTTTGCGTTCAGGGATTATTTTGGGTCAAACGGTTGTGATATTTGGACTCAGCAGGCACAAACACGACAGAATCAACCATTAACTCTTTTTTTTTTTAAAGCTCTTCAGGTTCTCTTAAATGAAAACAAAATCTGTTGAACTCATCGATGAGCGCTCGTCTCTGGTGCCGAGATGTCCGATCGCCGTCTGCTTACATCTATATGCCACAAGAGCAGTGCAACTCCTTACCGCGAACTCCAAAACCCTGAAGGATTATATTGGACCGACCTGCACCGAAACACCCAATCAGTGGCCTTCATTTGATATGTTCAACCAAAGAGAAGGGTGGTGGGAATCATGATCAAATGATGCTTTTTATAAGAGAATTCAACTCATTACCATAGCCCTGTGATTTATTAAGACGACAAAAGTGAATCTTAGAACTATCGGGAGAAAGAACGTCCTGCAACCGTACCAAGAACAATCTAATAAGTCAGTGGCAGACGTCGCGGCAAGACGAAGGAAGCGCCAACCTTGTTTTGGAACTGTCTAGCAGCGCTCCTTAAAGATGTTCACCTTTCCGACCTTGCAAGTCGTTAGAGTCGCCGTAAACTCCAGCATGTAGATTCTGCCGGTCGCAGTGGGTTCATGCAGCGCCGGCCATCTTGCGTCCGCGTGGTCGCGCCAGCGTCTGAGAATGATTTCAGCACGTGGCAACGCCGAGGGGCACGCGTCTGCCGCGTTGCCGCAAACTCTTGTTGAGTTTGAACGTGTTTGCCGGTTGGGAGCGTGGGAGAGGGGGGAGGGGGAGGCAGTGCTTAACTATCGATCACATAGTATGAAGGCCTTGACTTTTATGCGGGACGAAGGCTGAGGACAGGAGCAGACGAGAGCGCGCGGTGATGTCGGAACACCGAACGCGTTCGAAAGCGAGCGCCAAACGCTGGACGCCAGTGTTCCACGTTCTGACGCGTTCGACTATTGCAGTTGAGATGAAGGCAGCTTGCTTTAGTGTCTACCCTCTAATCCTTCCAACCAGAGCTCCTCATCTCACGTCCACGCTCGCTCTCGACTCCTTCTTTCACTCACTCAGGAAATGATTTGACTCTGTTTGCTATTTTCAGCAAACGAAAACATTCAGTGAAATATATCTTGATGGAGCTTCATCACAATATTAGCGGCACCTTTTTATCGGTCTATCCGGGTCCTCTGCGAGAAGAGGCGTTCGGCGGTTGATCTGGCAGGCTTGCCACATAGGGACAAAAAAGCCGCTCAACATTGTTCTCTCGACTGTGCGTCAGTTTTCCACGCCACGCCCTCCATTTGAATGAGTACCAACTGAATCAGATTGACAACGGAGTAAGTTACGTGAACGACATTCAAACGAACAAAACTGAAAGACCTCACAGTTGCAACCCCCCCCCCCCCCCCCCCCGTATCGATAAATAGAAAAGGCGGTGGGCCCTAAGAATTTATTTTTTCGTTAGATCCTTTTACTGAGCGTTATAGGATTGCGTTACTTATAAATTCTAGTAAATAAAATTTGATTCATATTTTTTTTTTCAACGCTGAAGCTTCGGGATCGCGCAGAACTACAATCAGTAATGCATTCCGGTAATTGATGGGGTACACGCGTCACGGTAGCGAGTATTTAGTACAGGATGTCCTGCCGCAAGATTTACAGGGATCTTCTTGCCGAAAAATAAACTACGCCTCGCCGAACGCTTACTTTCCGCCCAAATGTATGGCTGCCGGTCTCAAACTAATGCCAAAATTTCAGAGCTTACGGTTTCCTTCTTAAAAATGGGATTTTCTAAAGTTTTTAATGGGAAAATGGCGGCCTAGAGAGCCCTCGAATACATTAAATTCAACGGCGCCAGCTACCAAAAATGGGCACCCATTTTCCCATTGAAATTTTCCAAAAATTACGTATAAATGTTAATAGGATAACGGTTTGTTCTTAAACTTTGACATCCATGTCGGAGCGCTGGCGCTACACCGAAGGTTGAGTCGTTTATTTTCGCCGCGAAAAAACCTCGCAGTGTTTTTCGGGACACGCTGCGTATGAACATCCGGCAAGTAAATCAAGATTTCATGTGTTGCGAACCTAGTTTATAAATAAGCCAACAAATATTTTTCTCCGGTGGGATACCATAGAAAAACTGCAAGCTGTATTCCTCGACATAGGTAAATATAATTTTTTCTTTGCCGATTGCTATGCACGACTTTATCATTCATCGACGCGAAATTGGTAAGTCTTTAAAACTCGTTTCTTACGAATATTGTGCGTCTCGGTGAGACGCCTGGTAAAAGAGCTATTGTCATACAAATGACTTGAACTATTGAAGTAAATGTATGCCATAATCATTGGGGTATTAAATGAATTGATGAGTTGTGCGCTGGGAATTATTCGCGATAACATAAGCTGTAGCTACAAGGGACAAAAGAATCCCGCGCTTTCTCAGTAATCGGCGTCTTCGTCTTTGTCGCTGATCTGAAACTCACAACCGCCATAAGGTTGCTCAAGTAAGGTTCGAGAACTCTGTCGACGGGACCGGTTCGCTCTTTGGGTGGATCCTGAACTCCACTGTTAAGATTTGGGTTCAGGTTCTGAGGCACGGCAGACGACGGGAATTTTACAAACTCAAGAAAGAGAGTCAACTGGAAGTAAGTATGACTTGAACAATTCTTTATTGTATTCGCTCTTCTTGCACTGTACCAAAACACTTTCGAACTATCAGCAAAGGAACATAACTTGTACTTTTTTATACAAATCGTCACTGTGGAAATTTTTTAGAAGAGTAAACATTGTTTATACACAGGGTATTTTACGAACGATACGAATAAAAAAACACTTGAAATAGAAATAAAAGAGATTATTTTGGAATTATGTCGCCGACAGCGACGGACGTTAGGTCACGAGTGCAAAGTGTTAATTAACAAGTTAATCACCTGACATTACTAAGTAGCGTGCAACGTTTTCCTCTTAGTTGACACAGTTCAATGAGATATCCTCAAAGTATGCCGTAACAGTTAAAAAACAAAACCATAAAACTGACATCTGCTGTTTTGGTCCACAATATATTCCGGCAATTACGGGCAGGCAGGACACTATAAAAACACACGCACTGTTTTACAAACAAGCCCGCGTTTTCCCACACCGGGTCTGGTGGGCATTGCGCGTTCGCAGAAACAAGATACCACCGAGGCGAGGCCGTCACGTGATCTCATTATCGCTACGCAGCCAACGAGGTTGCGGCATTCGCCGATTAGAAAGCAGATGAACTTATCACTAAGCAAGTAGCGTGAACATGATGGACCACGCCCTGTGCTCCTTAAGCTCTTAGTGACTATCAGCCGTATTCACCAGTTATGACTAACTAGCGTTGTTTTCAAGTTAGTATCGCGTCTAAGTAGTCGCGAACTAAGAGAAGAATTCAGCGACTAAGGATCGACTAGTTCTGAGGTATTCACGAGCGCGAAGCGGGTGGGTGACTATCTAGTCAGTACTAACAAGCTTAAGTGACATGAAAAGATAGGTCACGCCTTCGCGTACTCAAACGCCGCTGCGTAAATGGGTAATTTATCGTATAAAAACTAATATTTATTTGTTTATCCGGACAAAAAAGAAACACAGAGAGTTAATTGCCCGAGACGGAGTTCTACAAAGAAAAATTAAAAGAAACACAAGGGAGAAACACGGAAGCCGAATCGCCAGCGACATTAACAAATATAGAATCTCCCGTAAATGGGTTCTTTCTCGTCGTCCAGCGCTCTGCTGAGATCTCTTTAGCGGTATCTCTGAACGTTGAAGATGGCTATTTACACAATAGTTACTCCTCCAATTCTTTCTAGATGTGTCTCCCAGCGCTTCGAGACAGTAAGTGCTTCCTTAGCACTGGCGGTCAGCGGTGATACGAGTCGGCCATGGCGCTGAGCCGCTAGTCAGCCGCTAAACACCGGCTAAACTAGCGCTACGCCATGACTAAGATTTTATAGTCGACTTCTTAGTCACGCGGGGCGACAAGTCCCGAAGAAAAAACCGGTGAATACCAAGCGCTCACTTAGCGGTGACTATCGGTCGCCACACGATCATTTTAGTCGATGACGTCGCTAGTCAGTGCTTAAACAGGCGCTACTCGCGCCTGCCGAATACGGGTGTATATATTATAGACCGACTCAACTCTATGACGTCACGCCACTGCGGTGGTACGGCTGTCGACACCGCGCATGCGCAGATGCATCGCCTCACGGAAATCTGGCTTCTGCGCTTGTTTATAAACTGTGTGGTCTATAGACTCGGCATTTGGTTTTTTCTGTTCTTTTTTTTTCTTCTTTCGGCATGGCGGGAGCTGCCGAACTTAGCTATTAAAGAGAAGGAGAGCAGTTTTCGTTTCCAACTTCTAACAACTAGTGGTGAATAGATGGACGATTGTCAATAAATGTCTTGTCGGAATGAGTCAAATCGAGATAATCAGAATAATAAAAAATATTAAGAGGCTGTATGAAATTAGATTGTTAATTCTAATTCATCATTCCCAGCCTGATGGTTGTCACATGAGAAAACATTACCCCGAAAGATTCTTCTCTTTATTTTAAATGCACCTGTTTTTTGTTGTTGTTATTTTCGAACGTTGATATAACACCCTGCGTACAGATATTATTAAGACAAAGAATTGAAAATTGTGTCAAATGTAGACAATTGCTTCCTGGAGGAAAAAAATTACAAGAAAGCGGCCTGAAAATAGAAATGATAAATAGGCACATCTACATTGAAAACGTAATTCTCATATCTGTAAACCGTCAGCCCTACAGCTCTTTAAAGGACAATCGACAAAACAATCCCGCGGTCTTAAATAGCAATGTAGAAAAAATGACAAATTAAGGACGCTTTTTTTTTAAAGCGCAAACACCATTATCATGCATTTATTTCTGTACCCATGAACAATAATTATCTTTAATATGGCACAACGTAATAAAATAATGATACTTTATTTAAAAATACCATGGAATAAAACAAATAAAGCGCCGTTTTTCTCTTTCACATTCCTAGTTTCGTTCGAAATGTCTCTTTTTTAGTCTGGGGCGAATTGAGGGTTTAGGCACAAGGAAAGGGGGGGGGGGGGGGGGGGGGGGGAGCGGTTCTGCTAAGAGTTTTAACACGACAAATGAGTCTGACGTGCCGGAAAAAGATGATCTCATTTTCCGTAAAATAAGTTCTTGTTCACAAATATGTATATAATATATATATCTGGCGTGTTCCCTTTTCACAAAAAAAAAAAACAATCGCCCCCTCTCCCTTTAATCCCAAATCTGCCCTTGTGTTTAACGTAGGTCGTAATCATTTCATTCTCTATCTATGGTTTGTACTAAATGATCTGCCAACGAACCTCACTTCTATTTGCTTCGATAACCATTAATGTGTGTGTATTTCGTGATGCCTACTTTGTCATACAACCAATTTTATTACTTGTATAAAAAAATATTCGTCCCATATATTTTCTACGAAAATAACGATGTTTTACAACCCGAAAACAGGCTGATACAGACACTGGAAACCTTCACGTTTAGTGTTTGTCTTTAATTTGGCAGTCTTCGAGCGCTACATTAAAGTGCTGCATCTTGAGCGAATCTTCAGACATCGACAGTTTGCAATGAAACTCATCCTTCTGCTGACTTGTCTTTACGGAACATTCGATACAAGTAAGCTCGAACTAAGGTTCTAAACGTTTCATTTACATTGTTCTTCTTGACATAATATTGATTGTAATCCTCCCGTAACGCGAGCATTCTCAAGTGTTGCTGAGCCAACGACGAATGCTTAATCATGATCAACGGGAAGTACACGCGGCGCCGGTTGTCATTGAGCCGCTAACGACAGCTCAACTCAAACTATCATGGCTATATTAGTGAAACTGAAAAAAAAAAAAAAAACTAGAAATAACTGGGTCCGAGACTGCGCCAACGGCATGCCACCGTTAGTGATGCAGTTACTGTTTCAAAACTGAGGCGAAAATATCCAGATACAATCGTAGAAACGTAGAAACAAAAAAAAAAACAAAAAGAATCTACAATGGGCCATTTTCAAGAATCGACAGTTCAGGCAGTTCAGTTGTCAAAACTCCTCAGCACTTGCTCAGTCGGGCGCGGTCACCCTCTCGCTCAAGGATGCATAATCTTCCTGTATCCATTGGGCTCCTCCAAAGTACCTTTTGTGTCTATTGTGGCTTTCATTGCCCCCAAAACCTTGCTCAGCCATTTCTCTCTTTTTCTTCCTAAATCCACGCATGTTTTTACCCTACAAATCATCGAATCCTGTTTTCTGCCACGCGGCGCCAGTTATGTCTAAACCGATCGGCGCCGGCGCCCCCCAGCGATGAAGCGCGTCGCTAGAGGCCGCGCACCAAAGTCCTATACACGCGAGGCGTAGATGTCTGCCTTGGCCAGATCTCGGCGTTGCGCCAGAAGTGACTTGCCGCCAGGCAGCGACCAATCAGAGTCACCCGGGGAGGAAGCGAGACCGGGCGCTCCCGGCGCGCCCCCTGCAACTTCCGAGTCAGTTTCCGTGCAGATGCGTGTAGACGCGTGCAGCAAGCTGTACGACAGAATAATCTTTCAGGTAAAATGAAAAGGAAAGGGGTGTAACCTCTGAATAGACTTCTTTGTGCAGCACTAATATACCCTCTGAACAGGTGGTTGTCGCCAGTTGTCCGATCATTTAGGCGTAGTCAATCTCGCGACATTGCGCGGGGCCGGACCCAAAGCAGAATATACGGAGATTTTGGCCATCCATTGGGAAGTATTTGGGTCAAATGAGGAGACGCCACTGGCCGAAAGCGTGCTGGGCGTGCTCCAGGGCGTCTTGGCGAATTCGAATGTGGCCAACCAGAAACCGAAAATGATACCCTGGTGGTGGTCACTATAAATGAAATTAATAACTGCGTCGGAGTAACTCTCAGTGACTGAAAATATGGTGCATGTGATGTTTCAATCACGGTCATCCAAAATCATAGTGGAAGAGCACGACTAGCGGAATGATCGACATCATCCATACGCTTGGCGTTGATTGCCGGGAAGCTGCCGTCCGAGCGGTCACACTCTGTCTGAGCAAAATAAAGTTGAGCGGTGCATTCGTTTCTTACATCTTTCCGCATAATCATGATCGAAACATCACTTGCACCATATTTTCAACCATAAAGAGTTGCTACATTTAACTCTGACGAGCTTATTAGAATCACATGTCTATGATTAACACTTTTTTCTCGCTACCATCGCTAGGGTATCATACTCGACTTCTCATTGGCCAAAAGAGCATCTCAAGCCCTCTTTCTGCGTCTGGTGCACGCCCTGGCTCTGTTCGCTCCTCCCATTGACCAGACTCTCTCAATACACGGCTCTGCGCCCGACCCACGCGGGTTGGCGCCGCGTCCTCATGGCGCTGGTTGCCCTTTCTCTCGTCACTGGCCGCAGACGCGGAGAGACGCCAACGCTGACGAAACGCGTGAAGAACGCGTCCATGTGGTTGGGCCTTAAGGTGAAAGAAGGTTTAGCAAAGAACGGTCAACATTTGTTTTCTTTATTTACGTTCCTTGTACCTTTAATGCTGAAAGGGTAAAAAGCACAGGCGAGCTGTGAAGAACTTTCATCGTAAACCGTAGACACGGAAAAATAAAAAAAAAAACGGACAAAACAACAACTAGAAGCTGTGTTTGAGACTTGTTGTTTTGTCCGTTTTTGTTTTTTTTTATTTTCCCGTGTCTCCGGTTTACGATGGAAGAACTTTAATGCTCTTTTCTTTGTTGTTTGTTTTATGCTCTAATGTTTCTAAAATAAGAAAGCAGTGTGCCCGCCATCGTTCCAAAGTGAATTCTTTTTTTTTAACTTACTTTTTGTTTGTATTATCCGAATCTTAATTACTCAACGATTTAGATTAACCAGTTTTACTCAGATTTCACAGTGGCGAACTAGACTATGCGTATTACTAGTCATAATACTGGAAGAAAACAACACTAAGACCAGAGCATTGGAGCTAGCAGAAATTATTAATTTAAGTTATTCAGCTGGCGCTTTGCTCTTTTTAAAAAAATCAGATGAAAGTGCCGCACTGAATGAACCTGGTTGTGGTTATCGCCACAAATTGAGACAAAGCAAATTTATCGTTGGAGGACATCGAGCAATGATAGGAGAGTTTCCTTGGATGGTAAGCAGAATGATCGTCGTTTCGGTTTTTCCTTGTTTAGTATGTCAGACTGGTGGGAATCGTTAGTCTAAACATCCGGTCCTGCACATAAATCATTATGACTATAATCTACTGTGGTGATTAAAAATTATAATTATTATATATGAATCGCTGATCACAATCTTTTATATGTTCTTCCAATTATACACGTCAATTATTTTAAACAGTATAAAAAAGGCAAATTGATTAAAATATTTGATGGTTATGAAATAAATGTTTTCATTAACGAGCGGTTGTAATCTGTGAATTAAAAATGAAAGCCGTTTACAACTCCCCTGTAACACCGAATTAGAGCGCAGCTCTTGAGGAGGAGGAGGGAAGAGTACTGAGGTTCACGTGTTTTCAGGGGGGGGGTCAAGTGACCTCGAGGGGGGTGGTCACGTGACCTTGGTGGGGTCACATCCCCTCCCCAAGGTCACATGGGGGTCACGTGACCTGGGGGTGTCACGTGACCACGGGGGTCACGTAACCCCCAGAAAAAAATTTCCGCTAGATTTAGCGGGGAAATTTTTTCCTCTACATTTAGCGGGGAAATTTTTTCCGCTAGATTTAGCAGAGTAAATTTTTCCGCTAAATTTAGCGGGGAAATTTTTTCCGCTAGATTTAGCGGGGAAAGTTTTTCCGCTAGATTTAGCGGGGAAATTCTTTCCGCTAGATTTAGCGGGGAAACTTTTTCCGCTAAATTTAGCGGGGAAATTTTTTCCGCTAGATTTAGCGGGGAAACTTTTTCCGCTAAATTTAGCGGGGAAATTTTTTCCGCTAGATTTGGCGGGTAAATTTTTTCTGCTAGATTTAGCGGGGAAATTTTTTCCACTAGATTTAGCGGGGAAATTTTTCCGCTAAATTGAGCGGAGAAATTTTTCCGCTAGATTTAGCGGGGAAATTTACCCATAATGCACCGCGCGGTTACGCCGACGCCGACGGCGACGCCGACGCCGCTCAAGCCGGGAACGGGCGTCTAAGAGCTGCGCTCTAAAAAGTGAAAGCCGTTTACAACTCCCTGTAACGCCGAATTAGAGCCCAGCTCTTGAGGAGGAGGAGGGAAGGGTAGGGGGGGGGTCACGCGACGTTGGGGAGGAGGGGGGGTCACGTGACCTCGGGGAAGGGGAGGGTCACCGAAAGTATCCGGAGTCCTCCCGAGGTCCTCCCGAAGGAACCTGAGGTCCTCCCGAAGGAACCCGAGGTCCTCCCGAAGGAATCCGAGGTTCTCCGGAGAATCCTCGGGGGGGGGGGGGAGGGGGGGGGGGGGGGGGGGGGGGCTTGCGGTTACACCGACGGCGACGCCGACGCCACTCAAGCCGTAAGCGGGCGCCTAAGTGCTGCGCTCTAAAATTCAATTCAACGTAAATAATGGCAACCTTTTAAGTGTTATAACTGTGAGTGAATAAAATAGGATAACTTTTCAAGTTTTAAGCACATTTCGAACTTTTATCACCAAGGGGCACGGTCGTATGTAACTTTCTTAACCGAAGCAGCTTCGTACACCACTAAGAGGGCATTTTGTCCTATAGCAATGAATACACCGATATACCACTTCCACAATATTTAGAACGAATTGCTGTTTAAGAGCGCAGCTCTTAGGCGCCCGTTTCTGGCTTGAGCGGCGTCGCCGTCGGCGTAACTGCGCGGTGCATTATGGGACACGTGACGTCACTGATGACGTCTTTCAGTGACGTCATTAGCGACGTCATCGGCATCGTCACTGATGACGTCATCGGCATCTGCATTGTCATTGTCATCGTCACTGATGAAGTCACCGTCACGTGACCTCATAGGGGCCACGTGACCACCATGAGGTCACGTGATCCCGGTCAAGCCACGTGACCCTCGTGAGGCGACGGTGACGCCGCTCGGAGGGAGGAGTAGCAGACAGGATGAGGAGGTGAGGAAGAGGGAGGAAGGATGTACCTTCCCCTGCTCCTCCTCAAGAGCTGCGCTCTAATTCGGCGTTACAGGGAGTTGTAAACGGCTTTCATTTTTCTTTTCTTTTTTTGTCAAATATATGTAGCATTTTCATATACATTAATATTCCGTGGTATCTTATGGGACACAGCAATAGCCATTCGAAGTGCCAAGCGCACCTCTGCATCAAACCAGTATCAGTTTTGTACATTTGGTATGATGTTTCATATCCGGTAAAAAAAAAACTAAAAAAAAACATAGGAACGTTTCTAGAAATAAAGACAGCTTAAGAAGCCCAGTACGTGGCGATCCCCGAAGCTTGTTTCTTTTATCCTTCCGCACCCAATGATATCGATACACCATTGAAAATGACAAAAATCATTTATGATTTGACCAAGAAAAACATCAAAAAGTATATAAATTACTCAAGGCGCGTACAAGACTCGCATAAGTAGACATATATAGTCTCATATCAATATATGTTATCATAACATCCGAAAATCTGTATTTATATATCAGTGTGTCGAACCGAAAAAAGTACGGGTTTGGTTACGGTTCAGGTTCAGGTAAATTTATTTTGTTCCGGTTCAGTTCCGGTTCGATTAATTCGATCCACGAACCGGTTCGCGAACCGGTTCGGGGCGCTGAGCCGGTTTGCGAACCGGTTCGGAAATTATAAATAACAAATTGCAACATCAAAATAAATTACAAATAAAACATCTGAAATCGCTGCCCCAACCGGTGGTTGGGGCAGCGAAGAGCAGATATAATCCATGAATGCTCATTTCAACTGTAAATAAAATTTCTTTCTCTCCCTCAAACATTATCAAACTCCACAGCCTTTTCTTTTCTCATTCCGATGGAAGCAAGCTTCAAGAACTCGCGCGTTCTAGAAACGTGTTATGAAATGAGCACACAGCAGCATTTAGGATTTACGAGATTGTAAAAAAATTAAATCCCGTGACGCGATTTTTCTTTTTTTTTTTTGCACAGCCTTTCAATTTTTTTTCTTCCGTTCTATCCGCGACCAGCGCAATACTGGTTCCTATGTCAAGATTCATGGATGCAGCGTTTGTCAAGATTCAGGGATGCAGCGTTTATATTCCTAAGACTGAGTGGAGAAGAAAAATATGTAAGCGAGGTGTGTGTCAGTTGACGGCACTTAAAAAACAAATGGCATTGATAGCACATTCATTGTCAACAGCGCGTGGCCGAACCGTTTTGACATGAGCCGGTAACCGTTATTTTTTTTCCGGTTCAGTTCCGGTTCGGGTTCATTGCGATAACAATATAACGGTTCGGGTTCGGGTTCAGTTCCGGAAAAAATACCAGTTCGGTTCCGGTTTTCGGTTCGGTTCCGGTTCGACACCCTGATATATATATATATATATATATATATATATATATATATATATATATAATTTTTTTCACAAGCGTAAGAACGTTGAAGAACACATAGTTACCAGCCGAATATCATGAAATTCAGGCCCTGCATTTAAGCTTTCGCTGACTGTTACACTCTGATCCAGCTATGTAGTTTTTAACGTCTCGAAAGGCAGGTATATGCAAAAAGAAATAAAAAATAAAAGTAATAGTCTTTCAAAGCAAAAAAAAGAATACTATTTAAGGTTGCATGGTTAGAAACGTGCTTTTGGTGAGAGTCCGTCTCGGCTATTGGAAAAGTACAGTGTTTCCGAACGAAACATTTCACGTATCCTTTTTAATAGCAAAAACTAAACCAAGCATCGTATAACGCTCAGTTTCCGACCAGAATGTAGCACAAACGGTTCGAACCAGATATGCCAAGGTTTCGGAACGAACGGTTTTCTCATTCAAAGCGATTATCCGAAATTTCTTTATGAGAAAATGGTTCCCAACAAAGTACATCAATCTGTAGGAAAAGGGGACCCGCCAGAACGGGTCATTTTTTCCCTTTGAAAGTTTTAGAAAATCACTCGTAACACTTGAATAATATATCTAATTTTTCACAATTTAGCATCGATTCTGAACCGCTAGCGTAAATTCTAGCGCAGACTAAGCGTTGAGCGACGCGTTCATAAATTATTCGCCAAAAAAGAAAAAGAAAAAAAGAATATAATGAAAATCCTTTTAAGAGCACGCTGTATTTAGAAAAATGTCTAAACTATTCCTGCATAAATAAATTTAGTGCCACGTAACCTGCGAATGAAGACGGCTAATAATTCACTAGTGAACACTGAAAGAAGGGTTGGGGCACAGGCAAGCTCGTGAATAATTGGCAGCATAATAAACACGGAGACAAGGAAAACAAGGACACACACAACACCGTCTCAAACAAAGCTAAAAAGTTTTAGTCACGAGGCCCTCCCTTTATAGCAGACAGTCCCCAGCCGACGCGGAAGTGGAAAAACTGCAAATGCTAGTATCAGCAAAATGGGAACCACCCATCGTCGATATCTAATCACTTACAACCTACGAAGTCAGCCACAACAAAAAAAAATGAGACCAAAGTCTAAAAACTACAACAGCAAAAACTTGCGCACTTGTTTATCAAGAACAACCGAGGGAACGTTAACACAATTCCCAGCTGACGTAATCCTAATTGTTTCCTTCATAACAGGTCTCACGGATTCAATTCTTTGCAAACTATCTCTGTCAGTTACCACTCTTGAGCGCCACTGTTACACTCATCTAGATGCTTGACTATTTGGGAGTTGGGTTTCAAAACCGACTTTCGCTTGAGAGGGTATGGTAAGGTGAACCACCAAAAAAATCGATATTTAAATTCTGACACAAAAAAAAATCGGCCGCAGAACGAAAAGCGAACCCCCGGAAGCGAGGCCTCGAGTGGCCGCTCTAAGCGGTTAAACTGTCGCGCCAAGAGTACCACACCACTTGCGTTTACAAATGGCGGAGCGAAAGCGGAGGCCGGTTTGTTTCTCCTTGTCTTTCGCTGTTTTATTAATTTTGCTATTGTTTATTTTCTTCTTTTGTGTGTGACTAGTTAATGGTGTGCACTGAAATATAATTTATTGTTGAAAGTATTTCTTTCTATCTCAGATGTGCCGCTTGTGGTGCTTGTATAGCTTGTTCAGTCTTCCTATTTCATTGCTTCCAGCATTTCTGTTGTGGTCGCCTAACCAAGAGATTAGAAGGGTAGGAGGGGCATGACGTCAGCCGTGTACCCTCCACAAGCCAAGTTCCCTTAACGCCTCGCCTCTTTCTCATTTTCCTCCCTACCCTCCTCAGTTATCGGCATAGCACGTGACCTACCGGACGGAGCTGCTTGCTTCACGTCTAGCCTTTGATCTGATAAAACCTACCGGACGGAGCGCGCAAGCCTGCAAGGAATCCTACAACAATCAGCCATCCATCTCGCACGTGACATGTCACGCGCACCAATTGCCAGAGATATCTGGGGGTCACGTTGGGCACAACATGGTTTAAACTTTTTATGACTAGGCTTCACACATACTCCAACGTGCCCCCCCCCCTAGTACTTCTAACCTCCTTGTCACCTAAGGACTTTTGGCCACCTCGGTTTCCCGTTGCAAGGGTATGCCCATAAAATGCCACGATCGTCCAGCAAATGGACCAGAAAGAGAACTTTCAGAGGTAATCTGTTCACTTAAAAGAAAAGCAATGAGAAACTGGCACGACGAAGCGCAAGCTTCACGAAACTTGGTGGGAGTTTCGATGTTGAATCCTTTGATGTAGACGAGACGAGTAAGACTGGCTTCGCCCATACAAAAGTGGTCTATTATTCGGCTATAGAAAATCCTTTGTATTTTTGGCTATAAAAAATTGGCCCAATTAGTTATAGCCGCTTCTATGTATGTATAGCTTTTCCTATGGTCTTCCCTATGGTTGTCTATAGCTTTTTCAATGGAAATTTCACTATTGAATTTTGTATAGTTTAATCTATTGGTCTCTTTAGGAAGGATGCTATAGCCGCCTATGGCTTTTCTTTTGGCTCCTTTGGCTGTCTATAGCTTCTCGTAAGCTCTGCTATAGGGATCTCCATGGCTTACTTTATGGATCTTTTTAGACGCCGTGCTATAGCTGCCTATGGCTTTTCCTATGGCTCCTTTAGCCGCCTATTGCTCTTAGTATGGTCCGCTATAGCTCATTCTATAGTTCGTCTTATGGTTCTCTATACCCATCGTGCTACAGCTGCCTATACCATTTTCTATGAATCCCTTAGCCGCCTATAGCTTCTTGTATGGTCTGCTATAGAGATCCCTATGGCTTACTCTATGGACCTTTTTAGACCAGTGCTATAGCTGCCTATGGCTTTTCCTATGGCTTCTTTAGCCGCCTATTGCTCTTTGTATGGTCCGCTATAGCTCATTCTATAGTTCGTCTTATGGTTCTCTATACCCATCGTGCTACAGCCGCCTATACCATTTTCTATGAATCCTTTAGCCGCCTATAGCTTCTCGTATGGTCTGCTATAGAGATCTCTATGGCTTACTCTATGGACCTTTCTAGACACCGTGCTATAGCTGCCTATGGCTTTTCCTATGGCTTCTTTAGCCGCCTATTGCTCTTTGTATGGTCTGCTATAGCTCATTCTATAGTTCATCTTATGGTTCTCTATACCCATTGTGCTACAGCGGCCTATACCATTTTTTATGAATCCTTTAACCGCCTATAGCTTCTTGAATGGTCTGCTATAGATATCTCTATGGCTTACTCTATGGACCTTTTTAGACACCGTGCTATAGCTGCCTATGGTTTTTCGTATCGTTTCCTTAGCCGACTATTGCTCTTTGTATGGTCCGATATAGCTCATTAAATAGTTTGTCCTATGGTTCTCTATACCCATCGTGCTACAGTTGCCTATAGCATTTTCTATGATTCCTTTAGCAACCTGTAGCTTTTTGTATGGTCTGCTATAGAAATCTCTATGGCTTACTCTATGGATCTTTTTTGACCAGTGCTATAGCTGCCTATGGCTTTTCCTATGGTTTCTTTAGCCGCCTATTGATCTTTTTATGATCCGCTATAGCTCATTCTATAGTTCGTCCTATGGTTCTTTGCACCCATCGTGCTACAACTGCCTATGTCATTTCCTATGGTTCCTTTAGCCGCCTATAGCTTCTTGTATCGTCTGCTATAGAGATCTCTACGGCTTACTCTGTGGATCTTTTTAGACACCGTGCTATAGCTGCCTATGGCTTTCCTATGGTTTCTTTAGCCGCCTATTGCTCTTTGTATGGTCCGCTATAGCTCATTCTATAGTTCGTCTTATGGTTCTCTATACCCATCGTGCTACAGCTGCCTATACCATTTTCTATGAATCCTTTAGCCGCCTATAGCTTCTTGTATGGTCTGCTAAAGAGATCTCTATGGCTTACTCTATGGACCTTTTTAGAAACCGTGCTATAGCTGCCTATGGTTTTTCGTATCGTTTCCTTAGCCGACTATTGCTCTTTGTATGATCCGATATAGCTCAATCTATAGTTTGTCCTATGGTTCTCTATACCCATCGTGCTACAGTTGCCTATAGCATTTTCTAAGATTCCTTTAGCAACCTGTAGCTTTTTGTATGGTCTGCTATAGAAATCTCTATGGCTTACTCTATCGATCTTTTTAGACCAGTGCTATAGCTGCCTATGGCTTTTCCTATGGTTTCTTTAGCCGCCTATTGATCTTTTTATGATCCGCTATAGCTCATTCTATAGTTCGTCCTATGGTTCTTTGCACCCATCGTGCCACAACTGCCTATGTCATTTCCTATGGTTCCCTTAGCCGCCTATAGCTTCTTGTATCGTCTGCTATAGAGATCTCTACGGCTTACTCTGTGGATCTTTTTAGACACCGTGCTGTAGCTGCCTATGGCTTTCCTATGGTTTCTTTAGCCGCCTATTGCTCTTTGTATGGTCCGCTATAGCTCATTCTATAGTTCGTCTTATGGTTCTCTATACCCATCGTGCTACAGCTGCCTATACCATTTTCTATGAATCCTTTAGCCGCCTATACCTTCTTGTATGGTCTGCTATAGAGATCTCTATGGCTCACTCTATGGACCTTTTTAGACACCGTGCTATAGCTGCCTATGGCTTTTCGTATCGTTTCCTTAGCCGACTATTGCTCTTTGTATGGTCCGATATAGCTCATTCTATAAATTCTCCTATGATTCTTTATACCCATCGTGCTACAGCTGCCTATGGCATTTCCTATAA
Source organism: Ixodes scapularis (assembly GCF_016920785.2). Taxonomy (NCBI): domain Eukaryota; kingdom Metazoa; phylum Arthropoda; class Arachnida; order Ixodida; family Ixodidae; genus Ixodes; species Ixodes scapularis. Next base: position 62,839,708 of record NW_024609836.1, read on the forward strand.
TTCCTTTAGTCACCAATAGCTTCTTGTATCGTCTGCTATAGAGATCTCTATGCCTTACTCTATGGATCTTTTTAGACACCGTGCTATAGCTGCCTATGGCTTTTCCTATGGTTTCTTTAGCCGCCTATTGATCTTTTTATGATCCGCTATAGCTCATTCTATAGTTCGTCCTATGGTTCTTCGCACCCATCGTGCTACAACTGCCTATGTCATTTCCTATGGTTCCCTTAGCCGCCTATAGCTTCTTGTATCGTCTGCTATAGAGATCTCTACGGCTTACTCTGTGGATCTTTTTAGACACCGTGCTATAGCTGCCTATGGCTTTCCTATGGTTTCTTTAGCCGCCTATTGCTCTTTGTATGGTCCGCTATAGCTCATTCTATAGTTCGTCTTATGGTTCTCTATGCCCATCGTGCTACAGCTGCCTATACCATTTTCTATGAATCCTTTAGCCGCCTATAGCTTCTTGTATGGTCTGCTATAGAGATCTCTATGGCTTACTCTATGGACCTTTTTAGACACCGTGCTATAGCTGCCTATGGCTTTTCGTATCGTTTCCTTAACCGGCTATTGCTCTTTGTATGGTCCGATATAGCTCATTCTATAGTTTCTCCTATGGTTCTTTATACCCATCGTGCTACAGCTGCCTATGGCATTTCCTATAATTCCTTTAGTCACCAATAGCTTCTTGTATCGTCTGCTATAGAGATCTCTATGCCTTAGTCTATGGATCTTTTTAAACACCGTGCTATAGCTGCCTATGGCTTTTCCTATGGTTTCTTTAGCCGCCTATTGATCTTTTTATGATCCGGTATAACTCATTCTATAGTTCGTCCTATGGTTCTTTGCACCCATCGTGCTACAGCTGCCTATGTCATTTCCTATGGTTCCCTTAGCCGCCTATAGCTTCTTGTATCGTCTGCTATAGAGATCTCTACGGCTTACTCTGTGGATCTTTTTAGACACCGTGCTATAGCTGCCTATGGCTTTCCTATGGTTTCTTTAGCCGCCTATTGCTCTTTGTATGGTCCGCTGTAGCTCATTCTATAGTTCGTCTTATGGTTCTCTATACCCATCGTGCTACAGCTGCCTATACCATTTTCTATGAATCCTTTAGCCGCCTATAGCTTCTTGTATGGTCTGCAATAGAGATCTCTATGGCTTACTCTATGGACCTTTTTAGACACCGTGCTATAGCTGCCTATGGTTTTTCGTATCGTTTCCTTAGCCGACTATTGCTCTTTGTATGGTCCGATATAGCTCATTCTATGGTTTGTCCTATGGTTCTCTATACCCATCGTGCTACAGTTGCCTATAGCATTTTCTATGATTCCTTTAGCAACCTGTAGCTTTTTGTATGGTCTGCTATAGAAATCTCTATGGCTTGCTCTATGGATCTTTTTAGACCAGTGCTATAGCTGCCTATGGCTTTTCCTATGGTTTCTTTAGCCGCCTATTGATATTTTTATGATCCGCTATAGCTCATTCTATAGTTCGTCCTATGGTTCTTTGCACCCATCGTGCTACAGCTGCCTATGTCATTTCCTATGGTTCCCTTAGCCGCCTATAGCTTCTTGTATCGTCTGCTATAGAGATCTCTACGGCTTACTCTGTGGATCTTTTTAGACACCGTGCTATAGCTGCCTATGGCTTTCCTATGGTTTCTTTAGCCGCCTATTGCTCTTTGTATGGTCCGCTATAGCTCATTCTATAGTTCGTCTTATGGTTCTCTATACCCATCGTGTTACAGCTGCCTATACCATTTTCTATGAATCCTTTAGCCGCCTATAGCTTCTTGTATGGTCTGCTATAGAGATCTCTATGGCTTACTCTATGAACCTTTTTAGACACCGTGCTATAGCTGCCTATAGTTTTTCGTATCGTTTCCTTAGCCGACTATTGCTCTTTGTATGGTCCGATATAGCTCATTCTATGGTTTGTCCTATGGTACTCTATACCCATCGTGCTACAGTTGCCTATAGCATTTTCTATGATTCCTTTAGCAACCTGTAGCTTTTTGTATGGTCTGCTATAGAAATCTCTATGGCTTACTCTATGGATCTTTTTAGACCAGTGCTATAGCTGCCTATGGCTTTTCCTATGGTTTCTTTAGCCGCCTATTGATATTTTTATGATCCGCTATAGCTCATTCTATAGTTCGTCCTATGGTTCTTTGCACCCATCGTGCTACAACTGCCTATGTCATTTCCTATGGTTCCCTTAGCCGCCTATAGCTTCTTGTATCGTCTGCTATAGAGATCTCTACGGCTTACTCTGTGGATCTTTTTAGACACCGTGCTATAGCTGCCTATGGCTTTCCTATGGTTTCTTTAGCCGCCTATTGATCTTTTTATGATCCGCTATAGCTCATTCTATAGTTCGTCCTATGGTTCTTTGCACCCATCGTGCTACGACTGCCTATGTCATTTCCTATGGTTCCCTTAGCCGCCTATAGCTTCTTGTATCGTCTGCTATAGAGATCTCTACGGCTTACTCTGTGGATCTTTTTAGACACCGTGCTATAGCTGCCTATGGCTTTCCAATGGTTTCTTTAGCCGCCTATTCCTCTTTGTATGGTCCGCTATAGCTCATTCTATAGTTCGTCTTATGGTTCTCTATACCCATCGTGCTACAGCTGCCTATACCATTTTCTATGAATCCTTTAGCCGCCTATAGCTTCTTGTATGGTCTGCTATAGAGATCTTTATGGCTTACTCTATGGACCTTTTTAGACACCGTGCTATAGCTGCCTATTGGTTTTCGTATCGTTTCCTTAGCCGACTATTGCTCTTTGTATGGTCCGATATAGCTCATTCTATAAATTCTCCTATGGTTCTTTATACCCATCGTGCTACAGCTGCCTATGGCATTTCCTATAATTCCTTTAGTCACCAATAGCTTCTTGTATCGTCTGCTATAGAGATCTCTATGCCTTACTCTATGGATCTTTTTAGACACCGTGCTATAGCTGCCTATGGCTTTTCCTATGGTTTCTTTAGCCGCCTATTGATCTTTTTATGATCCGCTATAGCTCATTCTATAGTTCGTCCTATGGTTCTTTGCACCCATCGTGCTACAGCTGCCTATGTCATTTCCTATGGTTCCCTTAGCCGCCTATAGCTTCTTGTATCGTCTGCTATAGAGATCTCTACGGCTTACTCTGTGGATCTTTTTAGACACCGTGCTATAGCTGCCTATGGCTTTCCTATGGTTTCTTTAGCCGCCTATTGCTCTCTGTATGGTCCGCTATAGCTCATTCTATAGTTCGTCTTATGGTTCTCTATACCCATCGTGCTACAGCTGCCTATACCATTTTCTATGAATTCTTTAGCCGCCTATAGCTTCTTGTATGGTCTGCTATAGAGATCTCTATGGCTTACTCTATGAACCTTTTTAGACACCGTGCTATAGCTGCCTATGGTTTTTCGTATCGTTTCCTTAGCCGACTACTGCTCTTTGTATGGTCCGATATAGCTCATTCTATAGTTTGTCCTATGGTTCTCTATACCCATCGTGCTACAGTTGCCTATAGCATTTTCTATGATTCCTTTAGCAACCTGTAGCTTTTTGTATGGTCTGCTATAGAAATCTCTATGGCTTACTCTATGGATCTTTTTAGACCAGTGCTATAGCTGTCTATGGCTTTTCCTATGGTTTCTTTAGCCGCCTATTGATCTTTTTATGATCCGCTATAGCTCATTCTATAGTTCGTCCTATGGTTCTTTGCACCCATCGTGCTACAACTGCCTATGTCATTTCCCATGGTTCCCTTAGCCGCCTATAGCTTCTTGTATCGTCTGCTATAGAGATCTCTACGGCTTACTCTGTGGATCTTTTTAGACACCGTGCTATAGCTGCCTATGGCTTTCCTATGGTTTCTTTAGCCGCCTATTGCTCTTTGTATGGTCCGCTATAGCTCATTCTATAGTTCGTCTTATGGTTCTCTATACCCATCGTGCTACAGCTGCCTATACCATTTTCTATGAATCTTTTAGCCGCCTATAGCTTCTTGTATGGTCTGCTATAGAGATCTTTATGGCTTACTCTATGGACCTTTTTAGAGACCCTGCTATAGCTGCCTATGGCTTTTCGTATCGTTTCCTTAGCCGACTATTGCTCTTTGTATGGTCCGATATAGCTCATTCTATAGTTTCTCCTATGGTTCTTTATACCCATCGTGCTACAGCTGCCTATGGCATTTCCTATAATTCCTTTAGTCACCAATAGCTTCTTGTATCGTCTGCTATAGAGATCTCTATGCCTTACTCTATGAATCTTTTTAAACACCGTGCTATAGCTGCCTATGGCTTTTCCTATGGTTTCTTTAGCCGCCTATTGATCTTTTTATGATCCATTATAGCTCATTCTATAGTTCGGCCTATGGTTCTTTGCACCCATCGTGCTACAGCTGCCTATGTCATTTCCTATGGTTCCCTTAGCCGCCTATAGCTTCTTGTATCGTCTGCTATAGAGATCTCTACGGCTTACTCTGTGGATCTTTTTAGACACCGTGCTATAGCTGCCTATGGCTTTCCTATGGTTTCTTTAGCCGCCTATTGCTCTTTGTATGGTCCGCTATAGCTCATTCTATAGTTCGTCTTATGGTTCTCTATACCCATCGTGTTACAGCTGCCTATGCCATTTTCTATGAATCCTTTAGCCGCCTATAGCTTCTTGTATGGTCTGCTATAGAGATCTCTATGGCTTACTCTATGAACCTTTTTAGACACCGTGCTATAGCTGCCTATGGTTTTTCGTATTGTTTCCTTAGCCGACTATTGCTCTTTGTATGGTCCGATATAGCTCATTCTATGGTTTGTCCTATGGTTCTCTATACCCATCGTGCTACAGTTGCCTATAGCATTTTCTGATTTCTTTAACAACCTGTAGCTTTTTGTATGGTCTGCTATAGAAATCTCGATGGCTTACTCTATGGATCTTTTTAGACCAGTGCTATAGCTGCCTATGGCTTTTCCTATGGTTTCTTTAGCCACCTATTGATCTTTTTATGATCCGCTATAGCTCATTCTATAGTTCGTCCTATGGTTCTTTGCACCCATCGTGCTACAACTGCCTATGTCATTTCCTATGCTTCCCTTAGCCGCCTATAGCTTCTTGTATCGTCTGCTATAGAGATCTCTACGGCGTACTCTGTGGATCTTTTTAGACACCGTGCTATAGCTGTCTATGGCTTTCCTATGTTTTTTTTAGCCGCCTATTGCTCTTTGTATGGTCCGCTATAGCTCATTCTATAGTTCGTCTTATGGTTCTCTATACCCATCGTGCTACAGCTGCCTATACCATTTTCTATGAATCCTTTAGCCGCCTATAGCTTCTTGCATGGTCTGCTACAGAGATCTCTATTAGCCCCGAGAAGTTCGCCTAGCGCCCCCTTACGGCGAACCGGCGTGACGTCACGGCGAGGAGAGAATTTTTCCCCGACTCGCCCCGCTCGCCCTGTGGAGGCTGTGACGACGCTAGCTGTCGGCGCGCTCGTTTCTATTTAATTTTTTTTTTTGGCGTGTTTTTCGTAGGAAGTGTACATTTTTATATGTGCCTTTGATGAGGTATGACCTGTAGCTACAAGCGAAACTTCAACGAACATTTTAAGCATGACTGACAGGCCAGGCAACGCATGAACCACAGCTGGTATGTGAAATTAAAAAAAAATATGGCCACAATTGCAGGGGCATCACTACAGATTCACATCTCGCACAATAAACGCTGCTGATGGTCAGAGTGAATTGGCAGGTAATGTATACTATTTTTTTTTTGTATCTCTGTCTTTAAACAAGATCGCCGAAGCAGAAAAGCTGCATGCTGCTCGAGCAACGTGCTAAATACAGTCTCGGCCATGGGGAGAGAATCACAAGTAAGACAGCCCAAGTGCAGGGGCAAAGTGAAAAAACAAGGAAAATTTATTATATACATTGCTCGCACTTGCACCTTTGCTGGATTTGGATAGTATTTCAATGGACTACACGGGTGGTATCTGTGTACTTGTTTATATCAATCCTCAAGTAATATACGTAAAACAAACGTAAGTTATGGTGTCTAGCTCGTTATTAGTCCCTTAAGCCCTAAAATTGAGATTTTACTTAAATCGAATTGTCCTGAAGCTAAAGTACAGAAGCTTTTCTCACGCAGACCGTCGCCCTTCACAGGTTCCACATTTTCTGCTACCAGTGCTGCATCTTCCACTGGACAGACATTCGAATGCTTGCTTTTACTCCTGTTTTCCTCTGTTGTCAGAGAGTCCAGTTGCAGGGAGTTTGGAGGCTGAGGAAGGTTTTGGGGACCTGCGGCAGTGACTCTTAAATGGAAATGACAATTCAAACTAAACGGTGTATTTTCCGAATACCAAAGGCTGGAATAAAGAATGTCAGGAAAAAGTATAAACATTCCAAATTACGGCACTATTGCTGTGCATATTTTGGGCAGTTTACTACATATCATAAGGCAACTGGGGGAAATTCGGCCGTTTTTGCTGCTGCCATACAAACTAATTTCCAGTAATTGTGAATCCTCTAAGAAATATGCCTGCATACGCGTATAAACTATATAATTAATTCAGGAAGAAGCTACATTTATGTAAAACAACCCTGTTCCATGAGCACTTCAAAGATCATCAGACGCAGGGCCTTTAAAACATCTGCGAACCCGCGCATGCAGAGTGGCAGCGCAGAGTCGGGGTCGCGAGCTAATTTGCCGACCACCGAAAGGCCCATGATATAAAGGCCGCTTCAGATGCCTTGAAAGCGGGATATAATATCGTCCTAAATCATGAACATGCAAGGAACAGAATTCCAGCGTCTGAAACACTTGCGTCACCACTTCAGCGACCCCTCTCAAGATTGCCTTGCGTCGTGTGGACAGACGGGGAGGTTCATCGGCGTAATTGCCTCCGCCGATAGTTTTCGGGATTTGTAACCCAATCTTAAAGGTAAAAGGGACAAGCAGGCTTATAAAATTTACGGAAGCACGTTAATATCGGCCTAACTCAACGTCTTGTACACCGGGTAAACGAAGTCCGGCTCCTCGAAGAGCTTGCGGCACACAACGCCAAACCAGGAAACCGGCGCTGGGAAGCGACCCGATGCAAGATCGCGGAGCGGGGTACTCGCCCTGACGTCACGGTACACCTCACCCAATCAGGGCGCGGCGACCGCAGCGACGCTTGTGTTCGCTCTCGGGGCTAATGGCTTACTCTGTGGACCTTTTTAGACACCGTGCTATAGCTGCCTATGGTTTTTCGTATCGTTTCCTTAGCCGACTATTGCTCTTTGTATGGTCCGATATAGCTCATTCTATAGTTTGTCCTATGGTTCTCTATACCCATCGTGCTACAGTTGCCTATAGCATTTTCTATGATTCCTTTAGCAACCTGTAGCTTTTTGTGTGGTCTGCTATAGAAATCTTGATGGCTTACTCTATGGATCTTTTTAGACCAGTGCTATAGCTGCCTATGGCTTTTCCTATGGTTTCTTTAGCCGCCTATTGATCTTTTTATGATCCGCTATAGCTCATTCTATAGTTCGTCCTATGGTTCTTTGCATCCATCGTGCTACAACTGCCTATGTCATTTCCTATGGTTCCCTTAGCCGCCTATAGCTTCTTGTATCGTCTGCTATAGAGATCTCTACGGCGTACTCTGTGGATCTTTTTAGACACCGTGCTATAGCTGCCTATGGCTTTCCTATGGTTTTTTTAGCCGCCTATTGCTCTTTGTATGGTCCGCTATAGCTCATTCTATAGTTCGTCTTATGGTTCTCTATACCCATCGTGCTACAGCTGCCTATACCATTTTCTATGAATCCTTTAGCCGCCTATAGCTTCTTGCATGGTCTGCTACAGAGATCTCTATGGCTTACTCTATGGACCTTTTTAGACACCGTGCTATAGCTGCCTATGGTTTTTCGTATCGTTTCCTTAGCCGACTATTGCTCTTTGTATGGTCCGATATAGCTCATTCTATAGTTTGTCCTATGGTTCTCTATACCCATCGTGCTAGAGTTGCCTATAGCATTTTCTATGATTCCTTTAGCAACCTGTAGCTTTTTGTATGGTCTGCTATAGAAATCTCTATGGCTTACTCTATGGATCTTTTTAGACCAGTGCTATAGATGCCTATGGCTTTTCCTATGGTTTCTTTAGCCGCCTATTGATCTTTTTATGATCCGCTATAGCTCATTCTATAGTTCATCCTATGGTTCTTTATACCCATCGTGCTACAGCTGCCTATGGCATTTCCTATAATTCCTTTAGTCACCAATAGCTTCTTGTATCGTCTGCTATAGAGATCTCTATGCCTTACTCTATGGATCTTTTTAGACACCGTGCTATAGCAGCCTATGGCTTTTCTTGTGTTCTCTTTAGCCGCCTATTGCTCTCTGTATGGTTTGCTATAGCTTCTTCTATAGCTCGTCTTATGGGTGTCTTTACCATCGTGATATAGCTGCCTGTATTTTTTTCTTTTTACCGCAATCATATGAAATGTGGAACAAATTATTTGTTGGCACTGTACATCTTTAAAAAAAAGCTTTGTAAGATGTGTCGAACTGCATAACCCCATTTAAAACAGAGAGCTAACATTTATTTAAAAAAAGAAAAAAACAAATGAACTCACCCAGGTGTTCGCAAAAGCACAGGTAAGCAGGCACAAGGAATTGTTTTCAAATCTCCTAGAAGTTTATTACACACAGCGCATTCTGTAGACGTTACTGTGCTAAATGGTACCTATATTCCGCCGTCTTGTGTATCGAAGTCTGTAGTCTGTAGCAGCGAATTAATAAATAACCCCCCATTGGCTCTTGCGCGGCATAGTTCCAAGGAACGCCACCCCACACTCCATGGCGCTGCGGCCCCAGCCGAGAGAAGCAGAAACGGCCCAGGCGCCGACAGGATCAGAAGCGGCCTCGAGGCTAAGAAAAACATTCATTCTTTCGCATTCATAACTCGTAAAAAGTGCTTAAGTATCCTCGGATTTTTTTTTCTTTTATAAGCCCGCACGCCACGTTACTAATATTGGCTACAGCTATTCATAGTTGGTACGCGAAACTAACATGTGCAATTTACCCTATTATACCCCCTTGAGTCGGTTGACTCTCTTCTTGGGAGCACATGAAGAGTGCACATGGTAGAAAAAGCACAAAGATCCGGCCATAGCGTGCAAAAAAAGGTGTCTATGAAAGTCCTATAAGGTGTGGTTTTTCTTATGCTGGGCAGACTGTCGGTTGTGTTAATGAAAGGCTCTTAGAGCACAAAAGGACAGTGCTATCAAACTTGTGCAACTCCGAAATAGTTAGCATTTAGATGAGTGTAACAATTGCGTTCCCGAGTGGAAATGGACAGAGTTGTTTTTGCGGTTGTAGTTTTTAGATTTTGTTCTGTCAATTGTTTTTGTTGTGGTTGGCGTCATAGGTTGTAAGTTATTAGATGTCGGCGATGGATGGCTCCGATTTTGCTGACACTAGCATTTGCTGTTTTTCCACTCCTGCGTGGGCTCAGGATTGTTTGCTATAACGGAGGGTGTTGGTGATTAAAACTTTTTTTTAGCTGTGTCTGTGACGGTGTTGTGCGTGCCCTTGTTTTCCATGTCTTCGGTTTTGTTATGTTGACTAATGAACACCTTTTTTTTTGCATGTCTATTTATACGCACTGAGAACTGAAAGTTCGATCCCTACACAATTGTCTTTCCTCGGGCAGGCAACCGGTTCCCTGTTTCCTTCTCTCAATTCCTCTACTCTCTCCTCATCTACGCATTGGAACGGGGCTCTGAGCGCCTTTCCGCAGGAAAGGGGAGGTCTTCTTCTTTCCTGAGTGGAAAGGAGGAATCGAGGAAGAGTTTCTTCCTTTCTTTGTGGGGTCGGACTTTCTGCGTTCACGCTGTGTGCCTCTCAATCCGTCTTTTGGCGGTCTTATCGGCTAGTCTAATATAATTCTGTATGAACGCAAGGAAAATGTACTTGGAGCTTGAAGCACATTAAAAAGGAAACTAAAAAGCCTCAGTAGACAAACGCTTGTAGTGGGAGTAAACTCTTTTATCATCCTAAAAAAGCACAATTCTTACATAAGAAATATAATGTTCGTTTTATTCGATGCCTTTAGTTGCCTTTTCCTCTCTAACCCTATATCTGGACGGAAATAGCGATATTACGGATGGTACGCTCGAGTCGTATCTCCTAAATTATTTTACTGCTATTGCCAGCTTCGTTCGGGCTGTGGCAGGAGCGGTACAAACACACAAAAACACAATTAAGAATGTGCCATCGTGCAAGCATCCCGGCATATAGGTTTAATGCGCGTAGAAATGCTGTTTCTAAATATTGTCATGAATGAAAAATGATGATGTGGTGAATAACTGAAGGAATTAAGCGTTTAATGGGCGAACTTCTGCCCTTCTGAACCTCGCAAGCGTCGATATCGGCGAAAAAGCAGAATCGAGTGCTGGGGCGAAACTGACTGCGGCTTGCTACGCGGAGCCGCTTTTGTACAAGCCTAAGCTTCTCAAACATGCGACGTAGAAGGTTCGCGCATAGAACATTCTAACTTCGAATCAGCAACACGGTTTTCGAATTTACTAAAATATCACATTACGGAGTTAACAAAAATTTGAACCTTGGCTTTCTGCGTGGAAGGCAAGCGGCATTAGCCGTTAGGCCACGAGTGCGCTGCCTGGTTGGTCAGCTGCGCTCGTGGCATTACTTCCCCCTTTAAAAAAGGTGCATCGTCGCGATGCACTGTACAAAACGAAAACACAAATCCACAACAAAAGGATAGCAGAGTCGCGAGTCACAGTTCACAGTTCACAGTTCACTCTTTCTCGAGAGTCCAAAGTTATATCATTCGTATTACGGCTTGAACCGGACGACGTGCACCACCTCGGGTCGTGGCTGGCGTCTTGAAGATTGGCACGTTCCGTCGGGAATAACTTCGTACTTCAGATCGCCGAGGCGTCGGATGATCTCGTAGGATCCGATATAGCGTTTCAAAAGCTTCTCGTTGAGACCGCGGCGCCGTATGGGTGTCCATACCCATACCCGGTTTCCGGGTTTAAAGTGGACGTCCCCGGCGACGAAAATTATACCGGCGTGCGTCGACTCGCTGTTGGTCTTGAATCTTGATTCTTGCCAGTTGACGAGCTTCCTCCACGCGTTGTGAGATCAGTAAAGCGTCGTCGTTGCCATCATCGGTTGGCATGTGAGAAAGCATGGCGTCAAGCATCGTGGTAACCGCCCGGCCGTGTAGCAGTTGAAACGGCGTCAATCCCGTGGTTTCTTGAACCGCTGTGTTGTACGCAAACGTAACGTACGGCAGCACCTCGTCCCACGTCTTGTGCTCCACGTCGACATACATGGAGATCATGTCGGCGATCGTCTTGTTGAGCCGCCCTGTTAGCCCGTTGGTCTGCGGATGATAAGCGGTGGTTTGTCGATGGCTGGTGTGATGGAGCGGAAGAACGTCTTGAGTCATCTGTGCTGTGAAAGATAACCCTCGATCTGTGATCTGCACTTCAGGCGTGCCGTGTCGAAAGCGGATTTACTCGACGAAAAACTTGGTGACTTCCACCGCTGTTCCCGATGAAAGGACTTTGGTTTCGGCGCGTCATGTAAGATAATCGGTCGCGACGATAATCCCCCGGTTTCCTTGCGTCGATGTTGGGAACGACCCAAATAAATCTATTCCGACCTGCTGGAATGGCGAAGTCGTGGCAGATATCGGCTGCAGGAGTCCCGCTGGCTTCGTCGGTGGCTTCTTACGTCGTTGGCGTTCATGGCATGATCGTGTGTACAGATGGACGGTTTTCGGGAGTCTCGGCCAGTGGTACATGTCACGAATTCGGCGAGCGTCCTGCTGTTTTCAAGGTGTCCAGCCGTCGGGTCATCGTGGCATGCTTGAAAGATTTCTTCTCGCACGCTGACAGGAACAACCAGCAGCCAGGCAAGGTGGCTCGTTCCGAAGTTCTTTTTAAAGAGCACGCCTCCCAGCAGAAAGAAGCTTGACAAGTCTCGGGCCAAGACTCACGGAACTGAACTTCCTTGACATTCGAAGTGGTCGATCACGGCGCGAAGTTGCAAGTCTTCTCGTTGAAGTGCTCACATATCGGTATCTGTAACTGCGCCGAGAAAATGGGCGTCATCGTCGTCATCGGTGCTGTCGAGAGGATATATGACTGGGCCTTAAAGAAACAGTCGGCATTGTTATGCTTGCGGCCTGTCTTATGCACAATGGTTACGTCGAATTCTTGCAGTCGAAGACTCCAGCGAGCGAGGCGTCCTGACGGGTCTTCGAGGTTGGCGAGCCAACAGAGAGTGGGGTGGTCCGTGACAACACGGAACGGGATTCCGTAAAGGTACGGGCGGAACTTGGTTGACGCCCAGACGACAGCAAGACATTCCTTTACGGTCGTTGAGTAATTTTTCTCTGCCTTGGACAGTGCCCGGCTTGCGTAGGCAATCACCCTCTCTGCCCCGTGTTTTCTTTGGACGAGTACAGCCCCGAGCCCAGCGTTCCGGCCGTCCGTGTGAACTTCCATTTCCGCTGATGGATTGAAGTGTCCGAGGATAGGGGGCGACTGGAGTCTTTCCTTCAATTTGTTGTACGCTGGTCTTCAGTACACGTCGTCCTTCGTCAGATACATGAGCAGTGCAAAAATCTGGCAGAATTGCTAACAAAACGTCTGGAGTAAGCGCACAGCCCAAGAAATCTTCGTACGGCTTTCTTGTCTGATGGCTTCGGAAATTCGGTGATAGCGGATGTTTCTTTCAGGGTCAGGGCCTACACCCTGAATGCTCAAGACATGGCCCAGAAATGTGAGCTTGCCTTAAGCGAACCCACATTTTGATGGTGTTTGTGTCAGTCCAGCATCCTGGATAGCCTGTAGCACGGCTCGCAGTCGTCTCAGGTGCTCGTCAAAGTCGCTTGCAAATACCACGACGTCGTCGAGGTAGACAAGACAGCTTCGCCATTTTAAGCCGGAAAGGACGGTTTCTGTTCGTCAACCTCGATCTGCCAGTACCCACTCTTCAGGTCTATCGACGAAAAGTATCGGACGTGGCGCAGCCGCTCCAGAGTGTCGTCGTTGCGTGGCAGCGGGTAGGCGTCCTTTTTCGTTACGGCGTTCAGTCGACGATAGTTCACGCAGAACCGAAGAGTCTCGTCTTTTTTTTTTTTTTTTCACCAGGACTACCGGTGACGCCCACGGACTGTTTGAGGGCTGGACGATGTCGTTGTCGAGCATTTCTTGAACCTGCTTCTGGATGACTTCTCTCTCTTTCACAGAGACACGGTACGGCGACCGATGAGCAGGAAACGCGTCGTAATCAGTACAAATTCGATGTTTAGCAACCGTCATTTGTCGTAGCTTTCACGACATGGAGAAGCACTGATTGAACTCGGCGAGAAGATCACTGAGTTGTCATTGTTGTGGGGTAGGCAGTGTTGAATCGATGTCGAACTGCGAAGGCGGCGTTGTGTTATGTGGCCACGAAGAGAGGTCTTCTGATATTCCGGCGATTGCCGCTGAGTCCGGGAATTTTTCCGCGTGAACCACGGCGGTGCCTTTCGTAAATTGCCGAGCCTCCTACCGGAAGTTCGTTACGAGTGCAACACTGTGTCCGTCTTCGAGGTCCGCGATGCCTGTTTCGAAGCCGATCTCTTTTCCTAAGAGTAGTTGGACGCTACCTTCCAGCAGAACTTCTCCGCAGATGACTTCTTTGGTCCCGACAGCCACAAGAACACTCGAGCGTGGTGGCCAATTCACACAGTAGCCGACGTGGCTGCCGTAGTTTTCTTATTATGGGGCGTTACGACAGCTTTTCGCAGCCTCAACTCGTTCGCTCCTAGGTCGATGACGGCGCCGTATTCGCACAAGACGTCCATTCCGAGTACAACGTCCCCCGCGCAGTCTCATAGATCGAGGGACTTTACCGGACACGTCTCGCCGTGAAACTCGACCCGAGCAGTGCATTTTCCGACTGGAGTGATGTCTCCCGGTGGTCCGTATCTGTGGGCCATCCCACGGCGTCGTCACTTTCCGAAGGCGTTGGGAGAGCCTCCCACTCAGGACGGAGCAGTCTGCTCCGGTATCGATGAGAGACGACGTTTCGTGGCCGTGGATAATGACGTTTAGGTTATTCTTTACCGTTGCAGGAGCGCTGTTTCTGTCCCTGGTAGCCCACTGAAGTTCGTGGAAGATCTTGGCGTCGGTCGTCTTCGGCAACTCTACCTCCAGGGTTGTCGCGCCTAGTTTCCCTGGCGAGGAGCGAGGGGCGAAAGGCTTTCGCGTCGGGGGCGGTGCGTCGGCGAAGAAGGACGTCGTGGCGACGGCGACCAGGACACGCGGCGAGCTGGAGGTGGGGGAGACTGAGGTCGTCGGAGGCATTCTTTGATCTCCCGCGGTCGTTCACCGTAGAGTGGACGTGGATCGTTTGGATGGAAGCCACGCAGCCCTATTTGCCGGCAGGGGCAGCGGCAATAGATATGGTCGGCTTCCCGCAGCGGTAGCACAACGGGCGTCGATCGGCCGTCACGCGTCGGTTTTCCTCGGCGACAGTGGTTCCGGGCGGACATACTGGTTTTCTCCTTCCGGGCGTCGAGGATGCAACGGCATCGGTGTGTCCCGCCGGGGTGGCGCCGTGGCTTGACGGTTAGCTTGCAGAGGTCGTCGGGCCATGGGGGCCTAGCTCAACGTCTGTTCCTCCGGCGTTGTCGTGTAGATGGAAACCTCAGGTTGGACCGCCCGCTGCACTTCCTCGCGCACAACCTCGGCGATGGAGAGAGTCGTTGGGCGACTAGCGGCTGGCAGCAACTTTCTGAGTTCATCCCTGACGACATCTCCGATAATTTTGCGGATGTCTGGGGTAATAGGGACACTTTCGCCACAAAACAGGGTGGATATAGCGATGCCTAGATATCGCTGGTTGTGGGAAGCGCGCGCTTGGAGGCCGCGATCGATGTTTGTTGCCTCCGTGACGAAGGCTTCTACGGGGGTAGGAGAGCTCTGCTCAAGGCCTCCGAAGATGTTTTCTTTCCGGCCCCGCATCACGACCCGCAGTTTTTTGTCTTCGGAGGCGTTTGGGTCGAAGCGGTTCATGAGGCGGAGAACGTCTTTATCGAAACTTGAGACGCTCTCGTTTGGCTCTAGTCTTCTTGCTTGGAGAAATTACTCGGCCCACTGACGTCGCTGCTGGCTGGCAAAGGTGCGTCAAAGCTCGGCCTGGAAGTCTTCCTAGGATGAAATTGACGCTTCGTGGTTTTCGAACCAGGTGCGTGCCGTGCCTTCTAGAGCGAAGTACACATTCCGTAGGCTCTGCTCAGGCCCCCATTCGTTGAACCGGGCGAAGCGCTCGTACTGGATTAAACAATCGTCCACATCTTCGTAAAGGTCGCCATTGAAAGTCGCCGGCGTCCGTGGCGGGGCCTGCATGTAGAAGATTGGAATCAGTGGTGCTCCGTCTTGCTGCGACGTGGTGCTCATCGCGGCCGTAGTCCTCGTTGGCGTCGTCGGTAGAGGGACGAATTTCGGGAGTAGGCTTTGGGTACGGCGGCTGGTCCGGGTTTCAGGTTCGTTAACGGAAATAAGCTTTCCGAGACTTGAGAAAGATTGAGCCCCAGAGGTCATTTGCGGGTTACGTTTCACAGGCATGGAACGGGGTACCCAGCATCTTCACCAAAATGTCACGAATGACAAATGATGAGGCGGCGGAAAGCTGAAGGAACCAGGCATTTAATGGGGCGAACTCGTGCCCAAAACAAAAGAGGAGAATGTTAGCGTCACATGCGCCGATAACGACGAAAAAGCAAGGTTCAGAACTGGGGCAAAACTGACTGCGGCTTGCCACGCGGAATACCTTTTGTACCCGCGTGGGCTTCTGGAACAATCGACGTAGAAGGTTCGTGCATAAAACTTTCTAACCTCGAATCACCAACACGGTTCTCGAATTTACCAGATTATCACATTACAGAGTCGACAAAAATGTGTACCCGCGGCCAGGAATGGAGCCTTGGCTTTTCGCGTGGGAGGCAAGCGTGATAACCGTTAGGCAGGGTTGGGCAGTATCGCGATACAAATGTATCGCGATAGTATTTCAGGAATACATTTCGTATCTGTATTTCTGTATCGCGATACATTTTTTTCGCCAGTATCTGTATTTCTGTATCGAAATACATTTTGAATGTTCCTTTGTATCGCGATACAATCAGGGTGAAACGTATTTCGTTACATTTCTTGAGAAATACTCCCCCCCCCCCCCTAAAAAAAAAAAAAAATCCGAGCCCTTTTTTTTTTTTTTTTTTTGAGGGCACAAGGGTAAAGGAGATGCTGGGGCATTGTTACCATGCTGACCAAGGTTCCTTCCGAATCTCCAAACTGTTTTTCGATGCGTCCTCTTCTCTCTTCTGAGAACTGTTGCGCAGTCGGGGACTCGAACTAGGTGGCGTGCCAGGAGTGGAGTCAGCGCATCTTGTGCCGCAGGTCCTTAGGTAGGGGTTTCTTGAGTCATTGTTTGCGGGCATCCAACGCCCGCTGCTAACCGTCTCTCTTGCCTTAACGTACACAGTACACCCATCCGGCAAAGCTGAGTCACAGTCCGTTGCAGCACGAGCCTGGCGGTGGTTGACTTGAAATAGTAGAATAACTCGCGCAGTGAAGTTCAACATTTATTAGAATGCGTCTGCGGCTGCGCCCGTATTGCACGGCTCAAGGGTACGTCATCAGCCGACGTGAAAGTGACCCGCTGCTTTGGTTATCCGAAACCTAGGAAGGAGGTCAGACATGACCTCGCTGTGCCGACTCAGACTTCGTACACCTGCGACTCGTCTCGAGCGCGCTGTTTCACGGAGAGCTCGCACCTCTGCCGGCAATATCAGGTCGCAATCCACAAGGTCTCTATTTGGAGTATGCAAGGCGAAACTCGGTGACTGCAATCCTGCTGTCCACCGACGCAGGGTCAGCAGGAAGCACCTTCACAACAGGGATGCCACCTTATCGTTTTTTCCACCGTGACAGAAGACATGAGTTCCAGGAAGTTTCAAATGGTCCACCATTCTCGAAAATCCTGCACGATCTTCAACGAGGTAACCTACAACGAAAGTGCCTATTGTCCTTCCATACAGCAGCGTGTTAAAGTTTCATGTTCAAGGCCACACCTGCAGATAAAAAATACCAGTTCATTCCACCGTGACGTGATGTGATAAATGTTGACAGGGGCGTCCTTATTTGACAGGGGCGTGGTGACGTTTTGATGGGCTTTATGATGACAGAGAATTTATTTAGAGGTCGAAGACTTTTCGCATCCCTCGTCAGACAGACAGGATGTCAGGGAAGGGACAACGGTCAGTCCTTGACGAAATGTTTTTCTGAGCCCATTGAAAACTCCTCGTCGTCCGAAATCACTACCTACAAGGAAAAGTGCCAAGCCTACGGGAAGTAATTCCAGGATCAAACACTTCCAACTCCAAGCTTCCTCTAATTTGGTCTCAAATAAATTTGAAAAATGTATTGCAGTATCAGTATTTCTGTATTTGTATTTCTGCCCTCCCTAAAATGTATTCCTGTATCTGTATTTCCAAATACTTTTTGCCTCTATTTAAAATGTATTTCCGATACCTATCGCGATACACTTTTACAGATATATTTCAGTATCAGTATTTTAGGTACTATTTTAAAGTAACCCAGTACCTGTATTCCCAAATACATTTTTGAGTATTTCTGCCCAACCCTTCCGTTAGGCCACGAGCGCGCTGTCTGCTTGGTCGGTTGCGCGCGTGCCAATATTTTGATTAATTATATGTCCGTGCACAGTCGAAGGCACGAGCACACACTATAATAGCGCAAGTCACTGGGCCCTCCCTGTACACGATTGGCTCAGTGATGACAATGCGCGTGCGGAAACATGACAAACACCGGGACGTTGCCATTGTGACGCTGTTTGATTGCTCCCATTGGCTGGCAGTGACGGCTGCGTCCGCACTTGGGGTGAAACCAATTATAGTTGATTTATTGCATGAACTCACACAGAAGAAAGCGTTTCCCGGGTATATCGTGAAAGCTCGATGACTCAAACTGCTCTGGCTCAATTGGCGCGAGATCTCAGGTGCTTCAGGGTAATATATTTTTAACGTGAAAAAATAAATATTTAATTCTGCCAATGATTTTCATAGGTGGCCTTGCGTTTCCGAAAATTCGGAGATCATTTCTGTGGTGGCTCTTTAATCAAAGCCGACTTTGTGCTCACAGCCGCACACTGCCTTACTGGGTAAGTGTATGCTCAAAGATCACGTGGAATACATAAAAACGAGCACGTATTTTGTTTAACTAATTTTTAATTTTTTTTTTTTTTTTTTTTTTTAGATTAGTGCCAAGTCAGGTTAGAGTTGACGCTGGAATAATAGATATACGAAAGTTTAGAGGACCTTACCACGAAGTACGCCTCGTGAGTTATGTTATTTGTGCGAACCTGCGGCCGGCTTACTGCTGCGTAACTATGCTTTATTCACCCTCAAGTTGACAATGCGGTAGAAGCTAGGCACTCGCCAGACCAATCAGCCGTCTCCCTTTCGTTTCCTGATCCCGCCCTTTCTGGGCGGGGCTATGGGGGGCGGGACTAAGGTTGCTGGGGGGAAGACAGACGTGTGACTGGTCCAATGAGCTCGTGGGTTCCACCACGCTGCTAGCTCAGGGCTGGGCCGAGTGTTCAGATGAGGTTCCCAATTAGGCCCTGAAATACTTGAACTCATCTGTAACGGAGGCGAAACGTAACAATGTAAAACTGTTAAGGAAAACGAATGTTGTAGACGGTGTTGAAACGTTTTATATTCCGCGTGTACCACCAAATACCATAAAACTAATAATAATTTAACATTCCTTTTGTACACTGCGCGACACCGTTAGCGCTTAGAAGCAATCGCGGGTTATTTCAAATTTGTTTTGCGTAAAATATAAAAGCTGTCATTAAAATAGTTTTGGTGGTGTAAGGTCTTCACTTGGTGCGCTAACCTAAGGAAGAACATTTGGTGCTTGACAATACCGTTTCAAAGCAAAAGACAGAAAAAAAGAAAAAAAATCTGCCATGTTGTGATTTGCGTCTTTTGTTTTTTTGTTCACGCTTGTTTCTTTATTTAAACAGGCGCAATGAAAGTGTAAACGGAAATTAGTAGAAATAAATTTTAACTTTTTTTGTTGAAGTGGAATGTATTATAATGCTATATTAAATCTATTTATATTATGATGAACTCTGACTTTATTGACAGAAACAGTTGCTCATTATTTTATTTCGTATAGTGGGTCATTGTTTTATCGCGACAACGTCCTAACGAATCTATGAAATCGGCGAGACTTCGCTACACTATAAAATAAAACATAACACGTGAGCCAGCATCTTTGAAAATGCTGTTCTATCGACCACTCTTTTGTCGAGCACCACCGAATCAAACAGGCTAAGCACCATTTAATCGAACTCCGTCTTAAAAATCAAAGCGCTTTTAAGTAACTTTATATATTTTCTGATGTAGAAAAATGAGAAGAAAAGAAAAACAACCTCCGTAGTGTGTTTGAAATTACTTAAGTCCTGCTATCAAGCTAAACGAAAATGATAATAATGACGACCTCTTACCTAATTGGTAAATTTATCTCGGGTTCTTATTGCGTGTTATACTGCATACAATTAAATAAATAAAAAAAGGACACAACTTCAACATCAGTAGAAATAATACGCGTCTACTTTAAGCATAGTGCTATCCTCTACGTTCAATACATATTGGTAAATTTTTATATCACCGGCATATTGCAGAGATGAAAATTTTAATATAACACGGCTGGACGCCGTTTACAGCAATTTTGTTTCGAACGGGGCCTTGAAGAGATTTACAAAGAACGACGGTGCTTGTCATACTTCATACAAAGAAAAGGCATCTATTTTAAAAGTAGGTCTAGCTATATTTGTTATAGATAACTTTCAGTACAACTGCATACTGAGTCACATAAACAGTGGGCGAAATGCTTGAATTACAATTATTCTGAATAATGATGTAAAAATTCACTCTAAGATCAAAGTAGAAAACAGATATGAAACCATTTTTACAAACTAGACGAGATGAAGTAAACATAAAAAATGCGAGATGCGCAGTTGTAAACTTGCAGAACATAAACCCACGTTGAGCCTATATTTAGAAAATTAAAAGACAAAAACTTACGCGCGATGTTTTCGAAGCACTTGGAAAATAAGAAAAGAAGGTTAACCGAGTTGAGTGCGTCACCACTGTCTTACGATATCAGGACCGAAAAGGGGACCAGGGCTAGTTTCCACAGCCCAATAATTATTATAGACCTTAAAGGAATTGTGCAATATTGTAAAAAGCACAGACGTGAGCACTTCATTTTACGATGGAACAACTGCATAGGGTACTCTGTCATTACCCACACATAACGTGGGTCTAATTTCCTTGATACATATTGGCGGCGTGCGCGAACTACCGTGGGTGCTTCTCTAGCTATCATCATCATCGTTTATGACATCACGGGTAGAACAGACTGGGACAGACAGCGCAGGCCTTGGATCCCTCGGGTCGTCAGCCCGCTTCATGCGCTGTTTAAGTAACGCAGCAAAGCTTGTTTCATGCGTTGTGTTTATTTGGGGGAGTGATATTTGTAGTAGCGCATTTTATGAAAGTCTTAAGACCCACGTGGCACGTGTAGTCGTTCCAAGAAACACTCTTGGCGCTGAGGTGTCGAAGCGCTTGGTTGGTGGTGCCCCAATACAAAAAGCTGGATGATGAAAGCATAATATCCAGCACTTTATCCCACTACAACATCTGCCACGAGGAATAGGAAGTATTTTCTATTATGATTCGGACAAAATGAAACTAAGAAAGGAATGTCTCATCAGATTCAAAGTCGGAAAGCAAACTCTGAGAACCTCCCGGGTGTGTAGAAAACATTTCAGTGAAAGTGACTCCGTGTTTGCTGTTGGCACCAATGTGTTTTGTGAGCTGCTGGTCTCTTATTGGCATCGAGTCGATTTTTGTTTTATTTTTGTAAACCTGTAAAACGATCATTTCAACAAAATAACTGGCAGGAAGAAGCGGTGGCCAGCTTCAGGAGTCGCTTCAAATAAATCGCTTCTTTATTCACCCGGTTGACGCGAAATTTGCAAGACCCCCTCGCGATCAAAGTCTTAAATCCTGTAAGTCGGTCACGGTGACAATTCAGCTTCCCCGAAAAATGAGGAATACACCTGCTATGAATTACTGCCGTTTGTATGTTGAATGTTTGCGGACCCAAATGCGCAGAATCCGTGATGCACTTCTCAGCGAGCGATTTTAAATTCGTAAGATATTCTTAGTAAAATTAGAATAGAGCAAATTAATGAATCGCCTGGATTTGTCGCGCCATGACCGACAATTTAAGAACTTATGAAAATGTTTCACTTTTCTTTCGAGCAGAACTCGTGATGTGACAAACTTTTGTGCCACGTATTCGATTCGGGAGGAGCTAAGCAACAGTTGTTGCGTAGCATTTCTTCGGCAGCAACTGTGGAGTTTCATTTGAATAGAAGCGTCTGTATCGGCAAGCTCAATGTAGCTAAAACAACTGTGCAGCGCTTTGCAACTCAACTGTGTGCGCGTGCACAGCTAAGAAGACAGCGTGTCATTTACTCTGGTGAATGCAAAACCTTTTTTCCTAAAGCAGCCTCCACAAATTCGAAAAAAAAAAAAGGTCCGAGCACACCTAAGCATTTATTATGAGTTGTGAATGCGACATAATGTCGCAGGAGGCAACCATGACAGCACCATCCAATTGGCGCCTCCATCAAATCGCTGCTACAGCGAAGCCCATGGGCTGCCTGGCCCATGGGCTTCGCTCCATGGGCCAGGCAGTTTAGCTGCCGTTTGTAGCGGCTCTAAGAGCAGATAACGCTGGTTCTCCCCATTAAACAACTAATGCTTTCGCATTGCAAAAAAAAAAAAAAAAGAATCAGAAAGGTTGTGAATAGCTCCAACGCACGCCGCGCAAGCTGTAATGTAAAGCTCAAGACTTGTTTTGCACATTTAAACAAAAAAAAATCCCATAAAAAGCTACTTAGAGGCGCTGTTATTCATTAAAAAAATCAGACACACACACCAAAAAAAAAGCCTCGTTCGCGTTTCTTTATTTAATAACGGTTTTTTTTCTCGGCATAGATGCCAAGTAACAAAGCCACTCCGCGCTTTGACATGTCGTCCGCTCGTATGCTACCATGCTACATCACAGGAGGGCGCCCGCAAGGTGGCGCCACCAAAACTTCTGGTCGCAATATTCGCTTCGCAGGAGGTCTAATTGCAGTCCACGCTACACCATCCAATGAAGCCACTCGAGGAGCCCTAAAAGTGCTTCGTCACGGGTCTCGTCGGTTTTGTGCTCGTGCTATCGCCGACGAAAGCAATCACGCAGATCGCAAAGTGGAGGACCATGGGGCACTCACTCTGCGTCATTGGTACAGCCGGAGAAAGCACGAGCACAAAGACCGTGACTATGCACTTTTTGGCGCTGCTTAATACGCGAAGACTGGGGTCGTAATTTGAAACAGGGTATATCTCAGCACCTTTCTCATCCATGATCTGGTGTCGTTCGTACCGTCGCAGTCCCTCGACACTTCTTTTTACAAATAACGACAACCAATACAAATGACAAAGCAGAATCCGCTAGAACGAAAGTTTTTTTTTTTTTTAAATTGGGTTATGGGTTTATTTATACAGCGTGTAGTTGGTCAGCCATTTATAGTTGCGACGAGTCACACGCTGTAGATGAGCAATTTAACCAGTGCAGTAGAACCGCTAGCCTGGGGTTTTTAACGTGCATCACGCAGTAGTGATACACGACCGCACGCCGGTACAATGCAAATCCAGATCGAAACGGGCAGGGGTGGGGCTCGAACCCAGGATCCCTGGGTTCTGCAGCGCGAGCTTTGGAACAAAAGTAACGTCATTCAGTTAATTCTTCTGCTGTGCGCCGCCATTCTCTTCCTAAAACCTGCACCGTCACGCAGTCGGCGCTTCAAAGAATGTCGCTACCTGTAGGAAGCTCTTATCCAGGAGCTTTCCGAACCGTCGCTGCATACTCTAATGAAAGTGATATGCAAAAAAAAAAAGAGCGGTTTTTTTTTTTTTTTTTTTTGTATAAACCAAACACATTTTTACTTATTTTCCTGCTATCAAATGGGATTTATAACGTATACCTCGAGATTTTCCTCAATTAATGGACGAGTTTTGAAACTCGTCCATTATAACAAAAAAAAATCATAAAAAAATAGCTGTGAATTTGAGAGTTTTCTTATCCAGCAAATCTGTATATTACGTTCGTGTTTGCCCGAAGATGTAACTAAACGCATGGAAAGGACGAAAAACCTCCGACCAGTCGTTACGTCATACAAGGATCTTTCGGCCGCCAAGCGCATGTCGTTTGTGTGGGCAGCACTTGCAATTGCGAGCTTGCCAGGTAGATTCCCCCGCACTGAGACCAGTTGAGACGTATCTTTCTTACCTTTCTGAAGATGGCGAGAGTGCGCCTGCATAGCTTTAATGCGCGGTGAAGATGCTCGAGAGCGGAGATTCCGAAAACTCCTAATATGACGTCCCGTTCCGGGAAGGGGGGGGGGGGGGGGGGGTTTCGGCTGCACTTTTAAACTGACTTTATGCAACCTTCCTGCTCCAACTTGAAAAAACAAAATTAAAAGCTTTATATTTGTAATTCTGGAGGTGAAATGCAAGTGATTCAAGTGTTTTTTTTTTTTTCTGAAATACAGGATTGCTTTAGTTTCCTTTCATGCTTCACGTGCAAGTACTCTCTTAGTTTTATTAAGTTTCTGTGCAATGGAAAAACATTTATGCATGCGAGACTTATCAGGGTTTTGAATTTACAATAATGCTGTTTTATGACATTGTCATAATACTAAATAGTAACCCTGGAGCGAGGGAACAAATAAAGTACGGACAGACACGAAACTCGAATTTTCCTGTCTGTCCGTCCTTTTTTTTTTTTTTCGCGCTTTAAGGTAACTATGTCTATTCTTAACCAGCTCGCCTGCCTACTTGCTTTACTTCAATGATGATAGTTATAGTTTAATAGTTCGTCATACTATTAACATTTATATATTATTAGTCGTTATTAAAGGAATATACGTGTCCATGTACCCTATCGTATATTCCAGATGAGAAACGACTGGTTCATAGGTATTGGAAAGCCCTAGAGCAAACGCCCGATAAGCACATAAGAAATGGTAGTAGGGAGTTCAATCCCAGACCCGTGTACGGCATTGGTATTTGACAAATCTAAAACCTAAAGCATTCTCAGGTGGCCTGATGCATTCGGCCAAAATTTAGATTTTATTTTCTAGGAATTTGGGTCCTTGCATGATTAACGAAGCGTATGTAGTAAAAGACCTAGAACTTAGTGTCCGTGTATTTTGGACCCAAATCTTCAATCAAGCGCCCGAGTTAGGCTTCCACGCCTGGTTTCTCGTGTGTCAGCTGGCGTCGTTGAGCCTCAATTCCCGAAGAAGAAAAAAATTGGGCTCCGCGGCCGTTTGTTTGATTACCACTCTGCATCGTAGGGTGCCGATTCCCGAGCAAATAAAAGTGTTTGACTTCAGTAAGAGTTAATTTCATGGTCAACCAACATCTCTGGATCATCTATGGCACTTTGTAGCTGCTGTGGCGCGAACCAGAGGAAAGCCAACAGTAATGTTTCTCGTGTATCGTGGGGTGCTGCGCTGGCTGGAGGGTGGCTTCTTTCCGGTGGCTTCGGTGACGCTGACTACTCGGTGATTGAGTAAATAAATATATATTTACAAATGAAGAACAACTTTTTACAGGACAAAACAGGAAAACGTCACGCTTGGCGTACTGTCGCTCGCGACAGCTCCAACGCCAACAATGGCGCCTCAGCGCCAAATCCGTTGCCGCGCACGGCAAGGCCTCTGTCTCGCGAGACAGAATACGCGGAGCCCTCGGGACCGCGGGAGAATAACGTTTTGCTCCGCGCACGGGCTCGTTCAGACTCATGGTGAATTCAGCTGATAGATCTGGATCGATTTCTAAAATCTGCGAGGGAGGAGAAAACCCGCTCCTTTCGCCACGCTCTGGATCCACCAGGTGAAGATGCGGGCGCGGATTTGGAGCGGCCCAACGCCCAACCGACGTCAACGGAAACGGAAGGACGCTCTTCCCGTGAGCCTCTAGCAGTCTCCCCGTCTCCCTCCCGGCCCTCCCGTCTCCCGTGCACGATTCCCGCGCTTCTCCCTTCTGCAAGCGACAGCATGGCTGATCCCGCTCAGCTGTCAGATCCGGCCGTGCGCCAACTGCTGCTGTCCCTCCTCGCAGGACGTGAGGCAGCTGGATACGGCAACGGTGAGTTGGCAGAGGTCCGTGCTCCGAGGTCGGAGGATGACTTTCGAGCGAAACACAAAGTGCTTTCTGCGCACGAGCGCGTGTTTCGCGACCACTAAACGACATGCTCACGTTATTATGCTCGATACACCTTAGGATGTACTGCAGCAGAAGCTCTACTTCGTGTTACCATAGTGCGGACTAACCGTAAAGGCCGTACTAGCGCGAGGCGGCAGCCTTGACCGGCGCCCTCTCTGCGCGAAAGAACGCTTCATGAGCTCGGGCTTTCAGCACGTGTGGCCAACCATAGTGCATGCTTAATTTTGAGACTTGTTCACCTGCAGGATGGTGCTGTGTTTGGCTCTGCTGCTTGAGCAAGGAGCTCGAGGATGACAGCGGGTCTTCCTGTCTTAAAATGGACCGCGTAAATAGGCCAAATAAAATGAAAGCAGTGAAAGTTTAGAGTGTGCGTTTTGGGCTCAAAAAGCAGACCATACAAGACACTGTTGTCAGCAACGACTCCTGCACTGCGTGTTCTTGAGGACACCATTGTTTTAGTTATTACTATTTTACTTTTCTATTCTTCAAATAACATACCTCAATTGGGATTAGAAACACAAAAGACCTGAAAGCTTAGCCAAGCATGTGATTGAAAGGGTTGCACCCGGCCTCTTAGAGTAGCCGTGTAAACCACTTTCCTTTCCCCGTTATTACATTTTATTCCCATAATGTACATCCATGAAATTGGCACATAGTAAATGCATCACTTCAAGGCACCTTGAAAAACTTCACTGCTCATTAGACCCCATATGAGCCTTGCTGCAATAACATCCTAAGGCCGGTCGCATAGATGTATACATTCCTACATGCACACCTACAGTAACTTGTGGTCCAGAGTGGCTCGGTCACCGGAACCGAAACCATTCAACATTATCGATCTGCGAATATCAAAACATAATTGAGCGTGATCAATCTCCAACCTGCATCCAGTTGATGATTCAGGGAAATGCTCTGGGTATTCTTCTCTGGTACTCGCTATTATGGTCCCTGCTTCGGTTACTCGGTGGTAAAATCTTTGATCAAATTTATAAGCCGATGCATCTCCCTCATTCAGATGCTGCCACACCTGCTGCACTCAATGAAAATACCATGACAAACCTTGGCGAACTTTTAAGCCGGGCTGGTGTTGCTCGTGACAAGCAGTGCTTGCTCAAAATATTCAGTGGAAATTTGTTCTTGGGAGCCTGTGTTAAAATGGTGATTTGACAATGCTGTGAATAAACTTACCGGCCAAATGCCTCCTCCCGTGGAAGCGCCTTCAACGGAGGAAGTCCAGGTAGCCCCCAAGAAAACAAAGAACGCTGGCTGTAAGTGATGTTATTCTACACTCTTTTTTTCCCCGCTTGGCTAGAGAAAGGGGGCAGAACATTGGGAAGATTGATTCTTTGGGGCCATGTTGGCATAAAAAGCTATGTCCAGATTCTAATTCAAAAATCTACTTTTCCCTAAGAAAGCCAGATCTCACTATGATGTCCTCATTTCAACTTTTTATTCAGGGCTTGCATGTTGCATGAACGGGGAATGTGGAGGGGTGGCAATATGAGCTGGCACAAAAAGAGTTCAGGCAGGACCAATAAAAATGGCATGTGGAAATCTTGAGTTGCGTTAGGCTGGTGGTACTTGGCTGTCGGCTCATGTTGCCGCGGCGTCTGTACATATTCACACATCCAAATAAGCAAACGGCACCAAGCATTCTATATTCGAGCCTGATCATTGAGTAAGTAGTGCCTAAAAGTGTTTCGCTTCGTTGAAAACTAACATCAACGACAAGCCCTAAGTATTACAGTAAATGACTCAATGTTCCTCTTTCAGATGCTGAGTGGACACTCGGCGAAACAAAGCTGCTGCTTGATTACTACGAACGTTACTTTCCCCAAATTGGACCACTAAAAAAATTTAAAAACAAAAAATGTGTATTTATTAGAATCTCTGAAGACCTACAGACCATGCTTAAATCACAAAAAACGCCAGAGCAGTGTAATACAAGGCTGAAAACGATACAAAAGCGGAAGCGACAAGCAGTCAACTACAACGGCCGTTCCTGTGTGGGACCTGTCGACGTTCCTTACGAGGATGAACTGGATAGAATCAGCATGATGGATGACAGTATCGAGCCGGAGGTCATCAGGGACGTGCATGGGGCAACGCACAAGAAGGCTATGCCAAGCAGTCAAGCAAGGGCGGCCGCAGCAGCCGCAGCAGCTGCCGCAGAAGCAGCTGCAGCAGAAGCAGCTGCAGCAAAAGCAATACCAACACCAGCCGACAGTGCCGTAGCCAGCACATCCTCTACAAGCTCAGAGGAGTCGTCCCAACCAGCCAGCAGTGCAGGCACCCCTCATCGTTCAGGAAGGGTGAACTCTGCACGCATGGAGCATATGAAGGAGTTCTTCACTGAGATGGCGAAGCTTGAGGAAGCAAGAGCAGTACGAAAAGCACGACAGGACGAGTTGAAGGAAGAAAGGCATGCAGCCAAAAGGATGATAAAGGAAGAGTAGTGTGCAGCCAAAAGGAAGCTAAAGGAAGAGATGCGGCTGGAACGACAAGAAATGCACCGAGAGAAAATGCGGCTTCTCGCCATGCTTGTGACCCAGCCTGAGACGAAACAGGATTGAAAGAATTTTTTTACAATAGCTGTATTCTTGACATGAGTGCAATAAATTCATAATTAGCAAGTGGGCCTTCCTTCTAATCTGAAGTGGATACTTCAAAAGATGGTTGGGTAAACTTACCTTAAAAAGTATTCGAGCATACAAATTCTATGATCATGGCAACGGCAGCTTAAATACTGCGAATAAAACACAACGAAAAGAGAGCATTTGCAAACATAACACACAAATACAGGAGTATATTTACTGGAAGCAGAAATGTCTATTGAAATTTAATTTCATTTTTATTTGGATTTTCACCGGCAATGCCGGGTTGGGGGAGGCAGGGCAAAAGGCATTTCTGCCCGACGGGCCCCCATCCCCTGTAAAGTTCAGAGCAGCACGCAGAGTACATTTGTTAAGCTAAAAAAATACGGCAGCAAACATGTTCCATGACTAAAACGCAGAGCAACCTAAAAATAGCAATACGGTTAAAATAAAATTGCGATAAAATTAGACGCAGAAACAACAGTAACACTTATCAGCTCTCAGTTGCTTTTTAAAAAGTTACAGTTTAAACGGCAAGAAGAGACATAAAAACATGGACAGTCAAGGATGAATATATTTCACACAAAACAAAATTGTCATGAGAACGAAACAAGAACATGGTCTAAAGCACAGCAGAAGACTCATTTCAGATCTGCAGGGGAGAACTGCGATAAAATCGGAAGCACAAGCAACATCAACGCTTGTTACAGCCCTTTGTTGCTATGAAAATAATAGTCTGAACGGCAAGACGAGACAAAATTTGGACAAATAAAAAATAAACTATTTCACGCAAAACCGAACTGGTCATCAGAAGAAACAAGAACAAGTAGAAGACTCATCCCAGGTCCGCACGGGAATGATGACATGGTGAAGTAATGTTAAATATATACACGCCACAGTCACATTGTGAATGTATATTGTGGATCACTCTTCGCATTGTCATGGTACAGTGAACCGGTACTCTATGGTTGAATCTGAATATGCAATCCTTAACCTGTCTATCGACAGTCTTTATCAAA
This sequence comes from Ixodes scapularis, assembly GCF_016920785.2. Lineage (NCBI taxonomy): Eukaryota > Metazoa > Arthropoda > Arachnida > Ixodida > Ixodidae > Ixodes > Ixodes scapularis. The sequence continues at coordinate 62,868,782 of NW_024609836.1, forward strand.
AGCCCAAATCCCATGGCTCGCTGGTCGGCGCAAGCTCGCTCTCGTACTGTAGTGTTGCTAACGTTGGGGGGGGGGGGGGGGGGGAGGGGTCATGCTACAAACTCCACTACCTGTTACCAAGGCCACTGCCTGTCTACGAAATGGGGCCTTGCCAGCGCAAAAAAAAAAAACTATCACAAAAAAAAATTGAAAGGAATGTTATGCCACATTGATGGGGAGGGAAAAAGCAAGAACTCGGGCAGACGCCCCTTGTCCCCAAGACCTACATTCTACAGGCCTCCAATGAGGTTGTGAAAATAAGCTTGCGAGTTTCCGTCTCCGGATGGCGACTCATCTCAGCCCCATTTGGGCAATGACCCTGTCCCTCTTCTCCTCTCCAAGTCTGCGGAGGATGGAATCTGTGGCCGTCATGGGCCCAAACTCCTCCAGGGAGTCGGTGTCTGGGCGTCTAGCCTCCCCGTCTTCGGGGTCCTCCAGAACGCTATGCTCTCCGGCCTCAATGCAGAGGTTGTGGAGGACGCAACAAGCAATAATGAACTTTGCTGAGTGGTCCACAGTGATGAATTCGAGGAGCTTTAGCTGCCTAAAACGCTTTTTTAGGTCAGCGAAAGAGTTCTCTATCAACACACGAGTGCCCGAGAATTTCCGATTGAAATTCCTCTGCTTTGCGGTCAGACGACCATAATCCCGGAAGGGAGTTAGCATATACTCTCTCAAAGGATACGCCGCATCGCCGAGGATGTGGTACTGGCTCCTGCGGCAGATCTCCGGTAGCTTGTCTGCAATGCTTGATGTTCGATACACCCTGGCATCATGGACCTTGCTTGGGTGTCCAGTAGTTACATCCAGGAACCGCTTGTGGCGGTCACAGATGGCCTGCAGTGTCAACGACGGGTAACCATGCCGGTTGACGTAAGTTGACCGGATCTTTTTGGCTGGGCACTCAATGGCGATGTATGACCCATCGATGCACCCAATTGTGCCAAGGACACCGGATACCTGCAGCAAGAAAGGTAGACAAAAGTTTCTCTCAGTGTTCTGAGATGTTTTGTCAAACGAAACAGAATGACGGTTAGCGTCAAATTTGGTTTAATTTGTTCCACTGTTATATCCTCGGTGTCTAGTAAGTTACTGACAACAAAAGAATTAAAACAAACTCGGCAAGTGGGATGACGAACACCTCTTTTAATTAGCAGCTGCATGAGTGAATCCTCAAGCATTCTTCGTGGTCAAACTGAACCAAAAAAAAAGCGTGAAAGGGACGAGGAAAGTGCGAACTACAAAAATCAAAATCAGAAAGAAAATATTGAGCCAGAAAAAGCTATTTAATTAATCAGCTGGAAGCTGATTTGCAGCCATGCAAGCTTCGGAGTCCCATCTTTAGACAGGAACAGCGATGGTGCGGATACATTATTGTCAATTGCTCTCATGGTGAATAATTCCATGATATCCTTGCCTATCTGCTCTCTTGCCTTCCCAAAATTCACTAGGCTCATATCTCGGGTATAGGCAACCTGCAATGCAGTTTGGCGCTGCACGTTGCGCCATCTAGCGGCTGCAAAATAAAGAAACTGGGTAGGCCAGGCTTGCGCGGGTCGCGGGTGCAGCGGGCGGGTGCATCCAGAAACCACGTGTGAACGTTGCATTCCGGGTCGGCGTGAGCTTTTTTTTTAAACCGTTTTTCGTGAAAGTAAGTCCCAACTTCACGTCTCTACGACCTCACCGGGTTCCTGTAACATCTCGCCTACTCTTATAGTTCCCCCAAAAAATAAACGTTGCTACTGCTGCGTGAAAGACGGCCACAGTCGCGAAGGTGACTCAAGCGTCAAACTTCACCCGCTTCCCTTCGAGATCTTGGGAAGCGAAAGCGACACGGCGACAGAAGTGGATTACTGCAGTGCGACGCATCAAGTAAGTGAATTTTACAGAAACTCTTGGGGGGGGGGGGGGGGGGGGGGGACGTGAACGAAAATATATGTGCAGGCTCGGAAAGTGGTCGGACGAACTCGTTTTGCAGACTACTCGGCAAAATAACATATTAAAAGTTGTATTACGAGTTGCTTTGACAGCCACATAGGGAAATACGATAGGAACAATCGGGCCGATTGTTGCTTTGCTGTGACGTCGAGAATCGGGCGATCAGGTCTTCAAGCGAAAGGCCCGTCGGCCTGTTCCGGCACCCCTAATGCCGTTCGGCACGCGTGGTCGCAACCAAAACCTTCCAAACCTGCGAGAGTGGATTTTCGTAGCACAAAGTTTTGTTTGTTTCAGCAACCAAATTTAATGCTGAGTCTAGTGACAAATGTGACGGCGTGCAGAAAGCAGGCTGGTAATGTTTTTGTTTGGAAAAAGCTCGTGCGAAGCGTAAATATCCTTCCACATACTTCGTTGCCTGTCGCCTTTTTACACCAGGCTTTGCGATGTGCATACGGTTATGTAGCATGCTGAGTTCCAAATTTTATTCTAGTGTGTGTGGCCGTCGGGAGGAGAGAACGGCCCAGCGAGGCGCGAGCGGGGCCAGCCGGCGAGGAAAGAGGAAGAGCGTGCTGCACGAGGCTGGGACTGGGCAGGAACGATAGAGCCGTTTTGGCTGGTCTGGCCCATGGCGATTCCCGGGGGCATTCCACCAGCGAAGTGCGGGTCAGGACTGGCGGAAGCGGCGAGCCCTGGCCATAGCGGCCTGGGCTATGACGATCCCGTAGTGGTTCCGCAGCGAGACTCTGACTGTGATAGCGCGGAACAGCTAGCCTACGCAGCACTGGCGTGGGAAGGACGATCCGCAGGCCTGGACACGGGCTCCGACTGCGAGTTCTGAACGACGGGCGACAGCTAGGGTCGGCGGGTCCGGACTGCCGGCTCTCGAAGACGGGCAACCGGGATGTACAATAAACCTATTCGCTGCCTTCTCGTTGTATTGTGTCACTTCCTGGGAGACGAGCGAAGCACAGACCGATCGGGCGGCCACAAGTAGTGAAGACAACTCGAACTGGTGCCCAGATGACGACTCTAGAATATTCTCTAAACACTTGAACCTATCAAGACTCCCGATGGTCTTAAAAAACCGCATGAAAAAAACCAGGGACGCACGCAGGTGCACACGGGGACTGCTGAAATCGGGGTCGCTGCCGCTCGCAACGGCCCGGCGGGCAGATAGGCCGCCCCATTAACAGAGGCTCCTCCGCTTGTGGCGCTGAATGCAGTACTATCGTGGCGCCGCCTGGCCATTGCCGGCTGCCTATAAGACTCCTATTAGCAACAATAAGTCTCGCAAGCGGCCTTCTGGGAGCCTGTTGGAGTGATGCCACGGAAAGAAGTTTTTCCTAGTTACTTTGCAAATGGTTGCTAATATTTTTGCTGTTTTTAGTACCACATTTAGGTGAAGGTGCAGAGACCATTCAGTGATTGGTGACCGCAGAGACACATGCTCGTTTTCAAAGCTAGTATACCCAATTAAAAGTTCCTGTAAGCTCCCTACTGTTGAGGTGCGATGATCACCAGCACTACCTGTTTGGCCTCTGTTTATGGAGTGTTGTTTTATCCGTCTATTACTATGCCTATGGTTAACTGTGCTCTTTCTGACGAGACTTGCACAAAGTACTTTTGGCCGAACGCAAAGAACTTTGCCATGCATTGCAATATTCGCCAACGTATGAAGATGTCATCTGCAGCGCCACTTCGACTGCTGCAACCGATGAAGGTCGCTCTCCAATTTACACGGTGTGGTTAGATACTGTTGGACCTTTCAAGACATCTCATGGATGGATGGATGGTAATGACTATACCCTTTGTAATGGGCAGCACCTTGCGCCACCTACCCCTAACTCATATTTGATATATTTGTAGCACAAGGCTACAAATATATCATATATCAGCCTCCTCACGAAATTCGTGCGGTAGTGCACACTGCACAGCCTTTTTGAGGAGATACAGCTAGAATAATTGAATCATGGTACAAACCTCTTCAAAGTCTCTTGACAGGCGCTCCAGATCCTCGGGGAACTTGATGAGGCGCGGTCCGATGCTCAGGATGAAATCCAGAACTCGATCCATCATGCCGTGAAGCGTGCTCTCACCCAGGTTGAAACGTCCGGCAACGTCTCTGATGCATGCTTTGTTAGCCGCGTACCTGAGTTGTGTACATAGAATGAAAACAAAAATCGATGGGAGTGAACACGGAGAACCACAGTCAAGTACTCACCAGAGAAATGACAGCAGGTGCTCCTCTGCGCTCTTCGCTGGCGATCCTCCGTGATCGGCAGCGGGGTACATAGGAGACGCCGCAAACTCGTCGATCAGCTTGTAGGCTGTTCGCCTCGAGATGCGAAAGTTTCGACGGAACTGGAAGCAAAGGTTTTCTTTGCTTACGCATGCTGAACCGGACAGATATGAGACGAAGTACGAGACGTATCGCTTACCTCCTCGTCCCAGTAGACGTGAACCGTTCGCTCGATGTAATCCTCGATCTTGGGTCTCTTGTTACGAGGTCCAAAGAGCTCCGTGAACTTTCGTTCGCAAAGTAGCCGCGAACGCGATTCGCCGGAGCTGCTGCCCGAGCTCGAACTTGAACTGCTGCTTGAGCTCGAACTTGAACTGTCTGAGCTCTCTGAATCATCGCTTTCACATAGCAGGAGCACCGACGCACGCAAGTCCGATCCCACTTTCGACGCCATTTCGCGCAACAGCGCGATCCACTCCTGCCGAGCAGGCGCCGAGAAAGGAAGTGACGTAGCGCGCTGCAACCGAGCACCAGCCGATTTCCGGAGAGCTCGCCCGAATTCCACGGAGCGGTTTCGCCGCTCTTTGACGCGCTCCACGGAGCTCGCGCTGCCACAAATCTGCGAGCTGAAGATGGCCAACTTGATCCGAATCCGCGAGGTGAAGATGCGCGCCCCAAAAGGAGCGGGTTTTGAGCGCGCCAGATCTACCAGGTGAATTCACCATCAATTTCTCCAAAAAGGCGCGCCGACATCCCGAAGGGAGGCCGGACCTCCCTCTCTCCCCGGAGTCGCCGACATGTCCCTGACAAGGTCGCTTCCCCAATTACCACGGCGGCAAGGGCGACCACCCACTCCCGCCTGGAGAACGAAGGGTTCGTTTACCTCTCACGCGGGGAAATCTGCTTCCACTTTCGGGAGCTGGCCGCCGCTTGCCGCCAAAGGGAAAACGTGAGACATCGGGCGCCTCCGAAGGACGCTTCGGGTGACCGCGCCGCCAATTCCCCGAGCTCTTTCGGTTAAACCCTTCCGGCCATCCCTACACGTCCCCCCGAAAACTGCGCTAGGACTTCTGAACTAGCCAGCAGTTACAAAAATAGGATGGCCGAAACCCCAACAAGAACACAAAAACAAACCGCTTAAACTCGAGCGAAAAATAAAAACAACAAAACATATGGCTGGAAATAATCATGCCAGGCACCTCTAGCACCAATCGCTATATAAAACTGAGAAAAAAAAAGGACAACACTTCTTACTACACTCCGTTTCTCAGCCGGCCTCTGAGGACCTGGATCGCTCGCAACAACGACCCCTCTGGTGCCGCAGGAGCTTCCGCAACCAAAAGACGAAAACATCAATAAATCCCGACAAACCAACAGTCAAGGAAAAACTGAAAACGCTTGGCGAACACTGAACAACGCTGGAACTTTCGATTGCACAAAACCGCGGCAGTGATTGCCTCCCGAAGCTGACAGCATTCCCGTATAGAGAGAGCGAAAAATAAAACACAGCCACGCTCCTCTAGCACGACCTGCTAAATGAAAATTAAAAACAGGAACAACACTTCTTTCTGCTCGTGGAGACAGTAACCGTGATCACTCACTTAGCTATAGACTCTGCGGACCTGTCTTGGTCGCACCAACGACATCGAGGGCGCCGCAAGAGTTGCCGCAAAACAAAAACACAACAAAACCAACAAAGCACATCAAACGCTACAAAACAAGTGCGAGTTCAATGGCACCTCGCAAGGGCCACGGCAGTGATCGCCTCCTCACATGCACACCCGCTGACACCACGTGCATAAGCGAGGCAAAGCGCTCCCCTGCCACCGTACAGTCACCCCTTACTCGGTCACCTGTGTCGAGTGTCGCGAGGACAGTGTCGCTCGCCAGAGCTTCATTAGGCCCCCGAAGGCGTGCTCGGCTTGGTCTCCTCCGGGAACCGTGTTCGGTACTCGCTTCGCAGTCGGTTTGGTCAGAGGAAGGACCAACTCTGCGCCCATGGCGCGCCATCGCCGTCCCCGCTCCACCATTGTCGCCATACGGCGATTCGTGCTCCTGCACGTGTACCTCCCCGCGCCGCCCACTTGGTGGCACCCACGGTGTCACACCCTCACCACAAGGCCCGTCGTGGGGACAGCGAAGTCCAATCTGAACAACTGCAGTAGCCCTCCTCGCGACGTCAACCTCTACCAGCCTCTCCAGTGTCGGGCCCGACCCCTGGTTCTCCGGGAGCTCCTCCCCTCCAGCCGCCCGGACGCAGGAAGACCCTCGTTCGCAAGCGGCCCGATCGGCGTCGGACCCCCCGGCAGTCTGTGGTCCCAGTACGGCGCGATCGGCCTCGGACCCTACGGTGTCCGCTTCCTGGAGAGCGCGATCGGCATCGGACACCCCGGCAGTCTGCGGTCCCAGTACGGCGCGATCGGACTCGAACCCTACGACAGTGTCCGGTTCCTGGAGAGCGCGATCGGCGTCGGACACCACGGCAGTCATCGGTGCCAGTGCAGCACGATCGGCATCGAACCCTATGACCGTGTCCGGTTCCTGGAGAGCGCGATCGACGACGGACCCCCCAGCAGTCTCCGGTCCCAGCACGGGACGGTCGGCCTCGGACCCCACGACTGCCTGCGGTTCCGGTACGGCTCGATCGGCCTCGGACCCTACTTTTTGGAGAGCGAGATCGGCGTTGGACTCCCCGGCCGTCTCCGGTTCCTGAACGACACGATCGGCCCCGGACCCGACGGCTGACTCCTGGTCGCCTCGCGCGTCCGGTTCTGTCTCCCTCACATAGCGAGCCTCGGGCGCCGTGTCTTCCGCTGCCCGAGGCTGCGTCTCTTCACGGCGCTGCCCGAGGAGCCGCGCTCTAGCTCTCCGCTCCTCCGCCCGGAGTTCTGCCTGTCGAACCTGCCGCTCCAGCTCCTTCGTTTTTTCCCTCGCAAGGGCTAACCGAACGCTCATCGGAACCGCTTCCCTATGCGACCCCTCGTCGCCTCCGTCCCTAGGGCTCCCCCTCCTACGCAAGCTACACCTCGCCATGCAGCTAAGCACGCGGGTGTCAGCCGGCGACGAAAGGCAAAGCGACCACGTACCTGGCGGTGCTGTAAAGCCCACCAAAGTCGTTGACGCCGTCGAACTCGCGAGTTCCCGGCGTCGATCACCGCACGCAGAGTCCGTTCTGTGAGACCAGGCTGTCACCACTGCAGTCGTCGGGTGTCGCCAAACCCGCAGGTCACTGGCGTCGATTGCACCCGGCGACGTTCGCTTGCTTCAACCTTTTGTCGCAGTCGAAGGCCCAGGCCCACGGCAGTTGTCAATGACGCCGAACCCGCAGGTCACCGGCGCCGATCGCCCCACGCGACGTCCGCTTCCTGGCTTTCGCCGCTGTCGGCCACAGGCGTACTCGTAGCCGTGCCTCGCTGTGCCAGGCTGCTTGTGGACAGTTGCTCCGTCGTCTCGACTGGTCCTGGGCTCCTGCCGATGGACACCGCCACACTCCGCGCCAGCACTCGCCTCGTCGTCTCCCTGACACACGACGTTGTCGAAGTCACCGACGACGTCCACAAATCCTGTCGACTGCGCCAGTAATGTTTCTCGTGTATCGTGGGGTGCTGCGCTGGCTGGAGGGTGGCTTCTTTCCGGTGGCTTCAGTGACGCTGACGACTCGGTGATTGAGTAAATAAATATATATTTACAAATGAAGAACAACTTTTTACAGGCCAAAACAGGAAAACGTCACGCTTGGCGTACTGTCGCTCGCGACAGCTCCAACGCCAACAATGGCGCCTCAGCGCCAAATCCGTTGCCGCGTACGGCAAGGCCTCTGTCTCGCGAGACAGAATACGCGGAGCCCTCGGGACCGCGGGAGAATAACGTCTTCCTCCGCACACGGGCTCGTTCAGACTCAATTTCTCCAAAAAGGCGCGCCGACATCCCGAAGGGAGGCCGGACCTCCCTCTCTCCCCGGAGTCGCCGACATGTCCCTGACAAGGTCGCTTCCCCAATTACCACGGCGGCAAGGGCGACCACCCACTCCCGCCTGGAGAACGAAGGGTTCGTTTACCTCTCACGCGGGGAAATCTGCTTCCACTTTCGGGAGCTGGCCGCCGCTTGCCGCCAAAGGGAAAACGTGAGACATCGGGCGCCTCCGAAGGACGCTTCGGGTGACCGCGCCGCCAATTCCCCGAGCTTTTTCGGTTAAACCCTTCCGGCCATCCCTACACCAACCTTTCTTCTTTTTTTTTTTCTCTCTCTCTCTTTCAAGTTTGGGCATAGACAAAGTACCTTGGCCTTAACTATAGCGCCTCGGTGCAAAGCCGTATTAAATCCAAGTCATGCTCCTTGAACTAACGAACTTAGGTGAAGTTAGGTTGTTTTCATTCTGGCGAGCGCTGCCTGGGCGATAGATTCAATTGCCCTTGAAACGTCGGAAAAGAGCTTGCAGCTATAGTTTCTACATATTCAAATTTGTGCGTAATGCATATAAGTGGCTCGGCACGAATGCGACAGCCGGCGCATTCCTGCCGAACGACTCATCTTTTTCTGCCGACATTTGCTCCACATTCGGGGAAAAAAAAAAGAGACTTATTTGAACTCGTTTTTCCCGTAATTTTCTTCTCGTTCGAACTTACCACGGTGTAGCTAACCCCTGACCCATATCGCTGCTTCGATTACACCGATCGCGTTGGTACTGATCAGCGGGGAAAAAAATATAAAAAGAAAACGTGGAGCAAAGAGCGCTAGACCTCGCAGGGAACGACGTGTGTGCACGACTTCGGCACGATCGCCTTCGGAGCCCAAATCTAGTACAATGGAAACGGGACGATGCGTAGCCGTGTCCTCGGGGCAAAGTCCATGAACCTAACTCGCAGTCAATTGGCCTGCTGCTTCGCCAACCAACTAATACCAATAACCAATTAATCAATACGTCTCGGAACTACAATGTTTTACTTGTTGACGCAATTAATGCCAAGGTGCAGGCGAGGTAGACAATTAGCTGTAATGATCCCTGGAGATGTGGAACAAAGGAGACAAAGTACAAACACTACTTTCCCAACACAGCTAGGTGACCCATGTATATGCTGAAAAAATCTGCCTGTTCCTAATCTCGAACCAGGGACCTCTTCATTCCTAAAGCGCTTTACCAATTGAGATTACCAGAAGCAAACGTGTTTTATCAGCTGCCTCCAGTCTAAAACCAACACGGGTGAATAATCCGCATTTTAAGGTTATGATGTTAATGCAATAAATGCAAAGGTGCAGGAGAGATGGACAGAGTAAACGATGATACTCCTTGGAGAAGATAGACAAGGTGAACGAATTTGTGTGTCTTGGTTTGACTTGTTTCTGTAATCTTAATTTGATATAACTCCCAAAATAAGTCGTAATTCAAATTTTTTTTCCCTATATGTGTTTTGACGTTCGATGCCGTCCGTCTCAACGCAAGTTCCAAATCAGTCCAAACATTTTAGAGGTCCAATATAAGAAAGAATTTATTGTAATAGAATTCATCGATAATTCATCTACAAAAGAAATTTAATTGGATGTGTCCCCAATTGCTGACAACCTCAGTCGCTCATTTGGAGCTGTTTACGGTGTATCGGATCACGAAACCATTTTGGCTTCCAAATCGAGACCTTATTGTGCGTTAAGCTTCCGCCTTTTTTGAACATTTCTGCAAATCGTTTACGTAGCTATACTTTTTTTAAATGTTGTTTTCTGTGAATAGAGAGCCTGGGGCAAGTAATATTCTGCTCGGAAATTTATGACACGTGTTTTTGAGGCTTGAATAACCTTCTATAAGTATTAAATGAAACTCAACTCCGCAATCATTTCTTTCAGCTTAAAATGAGCTGCTATAAAATTCCTTCACAAAAGGAATACGCGTGATAGCTAAGAAATTTATATTCCGATATCTATTGTTCTGTGTCGAGCGCTAATATTTCGAAAGCACATTGTGGTACGAATTTCACCATTTCTTAGTAGGTTCAATCTGTTAGTGCCATTCAATCATGGCTTTATTCCGGGGTACGAAACCGAATTTCTAATTGAAGAACATGTTACATTTTACGCACAGACTGGCATAAAAGAAATTCTGACCGCTCTTGCCAACGCCGTCAATCACAGGTCGACCTTAAGAGGTCCACAACTGCGGAATTGGAAGAAACAGGGACGCCACCAAACGCTGCGCTGTTTCTGCCTGATCGAATTGACATACGATGCGTTAACATTTCTTGAGTACTAAATGTTCCCTAGTGGCCCGACCCACTTAGGAGGTAATAACATAAAAAGCGCAGAAGCTCAAATATCGTTAGAGGCCCCTGTAACTTTGTTTTTAAAGGTTTCCAAATTATATTTGATGAAAACGTTAATTTTTGTTTCCTTTAGAGTGGCATTTACGCTCTTGAATTGAGTAAGTTTTGCAATATAATTTGTTTGTTCTAAAAAAAAAAACAGAAAATGTCGCCGTGTTTATACGCATTTATATATATTTTGTAGCACAAAGAAATACGTGGTCAGCCAAGGTTTATTTCTTGGTGTTTCAGAAGTTCTTGTTTTAATGAATTTGGAGTCTAGAAAAGCATTGCCTAGTTTTATGTAGAAATTGTGAGAGTTTGACTTTTTAATCAGTATATCCCAATAATTGATTGAATCTAACAAATTAAAGTGGTCTTAATTGCACGACTGTTGTTTTGGTGGTGTTATATCTTGCGATAAAACACTGAAGTTAATTTGAGACGTTAGAAAATAGTGGTCCGGCGTTTTGTGAAGAAAAATAATATTAATAATAACGGATGAAAAGGTAAAAACTTGAAAGCTTATAACATACATGTAAGGTGTTTTTTTCGCTTAACATATTTTTTAAAAAATCCATAAAGGACGCTCTATTGGGTGTGTGCAGGTGAATTATACGGTCTTTAAATCTGCGATTCCTGTGGTTTTTCGTCTTGAGGCTAAAAAAAAAGCGGCAGAGGTTTCAATGGAGATGTTTATTTTGGGTGTTTATGCTTTTAAGCAATACCTGAAGGCTCTCTACGACAAAATATTTGGTATAAACACATCTTATATAAAATAAATGAGAATTATTCTCCGGTATTTCACTTGGTTCTTTTTAAGCGCTCCAACCAGTAATACAATGTTTTACAGCCGGTGCGGTTCATCCTTCATGGGAAATTCGTAGAGAAGACCTTCGAAAACGACATTGCGTTGATGAAGCTGGATGAATCTTTTAACATTTGGAGTAGCGGTGGAATGATCGGCACAATTTGCCTCACCAGGAAGCCAGTAAACTCATTGAAGTCTATTGAGGTGGCTGGATGGGGCACGCTGCGAACAAGTAAGAATGGCTATCATTATTACGTAGCATTTGTAGCATCTCCTAGTGCTTGTATATACAAAACTATGCAGGGTCCTTCAGCTAATTGTGCAAAAAGTTTAAATAAATGCTGTGAACGCTCTGATGTCTAACTAGTTCAAATAAAGGGCAACTCCGGACAGTATTTTTGAATTTGTGATTACGTCTTTTTTCAGCTCAGTCAGTGTCTCTGAATAATTTATTTTCTTATGATATTGTGTGTTGCCTTAGGAATTTCACGGCTCAAAGTTTGGTTTCGTACGTATCCGGCGGAATGGAAACTACCAGCTAAAGAGGGATGGCAACAGTGATATCAACTGTACGACCACGACGGGACGTCACGGTGGTGCTGCGGAACGCAGTACCACGTGCGGAATCAACCGTAGTACCATAGTACTACGGTTGACGCCACAGGGGTGCTGGATGAATGGACGGATGGATGTTAATGGTTATATCCTTTGTAACGGGCGGTAGCTTGCGCCAGATAGCCTAAGTCTAAAAAGACAAAAACATATTATCCCTACAGCCGTTTTAAGACCAATTTTCTCCCCCTAACTATCACCGGGCAGTGTGGGATATCACCTGGGTGATCTTAGGGGGTTCCGGCAAAAAAGAAAACTAGAAAACATCATCTCCCGCATCTTCCCCCTGGGGAGGGAGTCACCAATTTTCCTCTGGCCAAACCTAGTCGGCGTTCCGGACCCACTGGGAGACAGTGTTGAGACTTTGGGCCGGAGCCGCGCGGGAAGAAGTGCCAATTTTTCTCTGTCCCGCCTGTCCCCAGTTGTGCTAGTCAGTTGTCCATCATTCAGTTTTCTCTAGATAATTTCCACCAATCTTCCAATCGCCTGTTTCTGGCTGTAACCCTTTTCTCTGCCATCCTTTCATTGTCGCCAGTAAAACCCAGAGGTGCTCAGATTTTGTTTAAAGCTCGAAACCATTGGACCTACAAAGGGTAACCTGATGCAAAAGGCACAATGGGATGCTTGTCGACGCACTCCAAGACGTTTGTCTTGAAAGGCATGCGCAAAAACTAATATTTAACAAGTTGCAAATAAAATAGTGTCAATTAGCCAGTTTGGTACCTTGCAAACAATATCATAACTTGCTCAACACAACTCTAACCATTCTGCATTGACTCGACATGCATAGCATAGACCATCTTTTTTTTTAATCTTGGCAGAATCCAGCTTAAACACGATGTATAATGATGCTTGGTATGTTTTCTCTCGCACTACAATTATTGTCTAAAGCAGAGGTCTATGCAGTTTTCGATATCAAGGAACGCCGATTTTCCTGAAATTGAAACCCGTTCTGGTCAATGATGCTTTAAAGCAATGCCGAATCACTGACCTTGTAGATATTAATGCACGTACTTATTCACGAAGAACGTTAGCCACGCAGTTATGCCTCAGTTTTTTAGGTGCAGGTATAGTAGAACGAATTTCGCAGCTCGGATAACCTACGAGCGTTTTTGGGAGAACCCCTAGGTCCGTAAAATTCCAAAACCCAAGGTCTATAGATATGGCTAGATGATAAAATATTGCCACACGCGTCGGCGAGCGACCGCGTGCGTTGCCGAGTAGTTACCGCGCTTGACTGTCGCGCGGAAAGTCTAGGTTCGATTCCAGTCGGTGGAATATCCTTTTATTTGTTCTTTCAACAGTGCGTTCTCGTGGGTTCAAAAACATTCTCGACTGATCGAGTTCCGAATGTTCTAGTCGCCGGACGTTCTAGGCCGATTGTTCCAGAAGCCAACGCGCGTACATAATTCTCCAAGTAGCGATCTGCAGTCCGTCTCGCTCCAGCGTTTGACTCTGCTGTTACGCCGACGCCAACTTCGACGACCGCGACGATCTTCTGTTATCTTATGTTTTCTTTTTATTTTTGGGAACACGTTCGCCCCATTAAACGTTTAGTTTATTCCGTTATCATCGCCTCATCCGGTGTCATTCGTGACATTTGGTGGAGGTGCGGGGTATCGCATTCTATGCCTGGAGCGTACCCCTCCAAAGACATCCCGGCCAAGCTACGTGCTCAGCCCCGGAAGGCTATACCTTTCGCCGAAGACACCGAAGCCTGGAGAAACCGTCGTATTAGAGGCCAGTCTCCTGAATTGGGTTTGTTACTGGACAAGCCCAAGCCGAAGAAGACGACGATGGCCAACCAGCCACAGAACCCCGCCGCTTCTGCCGTCGTCTACCTGTGCGTCGCTCCTCGGACATCGGCTGCCTTCGACGGCGAAAGCCACGAAGACATCGACGACTGGGTCCAACAGTACGAACGAATGGCCCGTCATAACGGGTGGACACCGGAACAGAGTCTGCAGAATGCTTACTTCGCCTTGGAAGCAACCGCCCGGAACTGGTTCGAGAACCATGAAGCATCGATCACCTCCTGGGAGCAACTCAAGGCTGAGTTGCGAAGAACAGTCACGAACCGACATCGAAGAGAACGCACGGAAGAGCCTCTTCAAACGAGGATCCAAGGCCTTAACGAGAGCGTTGTTAGCTTCGTGGAAGATGTCCTGCGACTCAGCAACCGCGCCGATCCTCAAGCCTCCGAAACAAAGAAGCTGAGAATCCTGATGCGCGGCGTGAAGGAAAACATCTTCGGAGGCCTTGTTCGGAGCCCGCGCTTACCACCGTCGAAGGCTTCCTCACAGAAGCCACCAACATCGAACCTGCCCTTCAAGCATGCGCCGCCCACTATCACCGAGCTCCAGGCGTCGCTGCCTTTTCGTCTTCCGGTTGCGACGCCACGGAGATCCGCGAGATAATCCGGGACGTTGTCCGGGAGGAGATCAAGAAGCTTCTACCTGCTGTCGCAAGCCCAGCTTCGCCCTCAATCGCCGAAATTGTCAGGGAAGAAGTGCATCAAGTGCTGCAGCCAGAGGTTCTCGTCAGCACCGCTCCGGAACCACCGACGCTGAGTTACGCAGCAGTGGCCCGACGGCCACCGCCTTTTCCTCGCACCTATGTCGCGCCGCCCTGACGTCAGTCTCTTGCGCCGCAACACGACAGACGCCACGACGACCCGGTGCAGTACGCCCGCCCGGAGCCTCGCGCACCCCGGGGGCATTATTCGCCCTTTTACAAGCGCATCGTCCCGATGCAACACAAACCGAAAACACAAATTCACAACAGATGGACAGCAGAATTCCGAACCACAGTTCACAGTTTGACGAGAGTCCAAAGTTCTATCGTTCCTAATACGGCTTGAGGCGCACGACGTGAACTACTTCGAGTCGCGGTTGGCGTCATCTTGATGTCGAGTTCCGTCGAGAAGCACTTCGTAGTTTAAGTCTCCGAGACGGTGAAGAACCTTGTAGGGCCCAAAGTAGTGCTTGAGAAGCTTCTCGCTGGGACCGCGGCGCCGTATCGGTGTCCACACCCATACCCGGTCTCCGGTTTGAAAGTGGACGTCCCCTCGACGAAGGTTATACCGGCGTCCGTCGACTCGCTGTTGCTCTTGAATCTTGAACGGGCCAGTTGTCGAGCTTCCTCCGCGCGTTTAAGCGTCGTCGTTGCCATCGTCGGTTGACACGTGAGGCAGCATGGCGTCGAGCATCGCGGTAACCATCCGGTCGTGTGCCCGTTTGCACGAGGTCATCACCGTGGTTTCTTTAACCACTGTGTTGCACGCAAACGTAACGTACGGCAGCACCTCGTCCCACGTCTTCTGCTCTACGTCGACGTACATGGAGATTATGTCGGCGATTGTCTTGTTGAGCCGCTCCGTTATCCCGTTCGTCTGCGGATGATACGCGGTGGTTCGTCGATGCCTGGTGTGACTGAGCCGAAGAACCTCTTGAGTCAGCTGTGCCAGGAAAGTTGACCCTCGATCTGTGATCTGCACTTTAGGTGCGCCGTGTCGGAGGAGAATGGACTCGACGAAAAACTTGGCGACTTCCACCGCTGTTCCCGACGGAAGGGCTTTCGTCTCTGCGTATCGCGTAAGATAATCGGTCGCGACGATAATTCACCGGGTTCCTTGCGCTGATGTTGGCAACGGCCCAAGTAAATCCATTCCGACCTGCTGGAAGGGCATAGTCGGGGCAGATATTGGCTACAGGAGTCCTGCTGGCTTCGTCGGAGGCTTCTTACGCCGTTGGCACTCACGGCACGACCGTGTGTACAGATGGACGGTTTTCGGGAGTTTCGGCCAGTAGTACTTGTCACGCATCCGGGCAAGCGTCTTGCTGTAGCCAAGGTGTCCAGCCGTGGTTGTAGTGATGAATCGACAGTTTTCAGTCGCGTGCCCCACGGCGACGCGTACTTCTGTCCCTGCGAGTGCGCATGCTCTGGGTTATCTTGAGTTCGAAGAAAGTGATAATAAAACACTTGGGTTCCGGGCTCCGCTGTGGCTGGTCGCTCCTTCCCCGCGACACATGGTGTCAGAATTGGGATCCCTCCCGGAGGAGGGACGCAGCGAGTGAGCCGTCGACGTGGCGCGTCCTGTAACGTCCGTCATGTCCGACCAAGACGCTAAGCCTACGCAGTTCTGCGGCGCCGGTATCCAGCCGCCTCTGAAGTTCGACTTTTCGAACCCCAGCGAGTGGAAGGAATGGGATTTCCTGTTCGACGACTACCGCTACGCTTCTGGGCTCTACCAGGCGCCGGGCGAGGTGCAAGTCAGGACACTGCTCTATGCCATGTGCTCCGTGAGGCTGGACGACTCCTGGACACGTTGGCCTTGACAAGCGACGACTGGTGCTCTCTTCAAGCGGTGAAGACAAAGCTCACCGACCACTTCAACCACCCGGCAACGAAGTCTACAAAAGCGTGCGCTTCTACCGTCGCTTCCAGGTTGAAGGCGAGTCGGTAGACGACTTTTACACTGCCCTACGTACGCTCGTGAAAAAGTGCAATTACGCCTCCGCTGAAGTCGGAAGAACGCCTCGTCCGCGATAGATTCGTCGTCCGCCTTCTGGACTCTAAGGTGGTAGACAAGTTATGTCGCACGCCAAGGCTCACGCTCGAAGATGCGAGATTTCAGGCCCGTATTGACGAAGACGCCACGAAAGCCCGGTCTGAGGTTTTCCGGAATGAACCAAATCCTGGCAAAGTGGTCTTCGAAGCAAAAGTCCGAAAACGTCTTCCGAAGTCACGACGGCGTTCCGACTTGGCGGGGGAAGGCGCAACGAGCACTTCCAAGCCTTGCTCAGGCGACGGACGCTGCAGGTTCTGCGGCAGGGCAAGTCATCCCCGCTCCGACTGTCCTGCAAAAGAGGCAAGATGGAGGTGGTGCAAGAAAGTTGGACACTTCGAAGCCGTCTGCGAAAGAAAAAAGGCATGGGCTTTGTCGAGCTGTACACAGTTGCGGCAGGCACCCTTGACAGAGCCAAGTTCGCAACCGTGGCCGTCAACGGACTCAACGTGAACTTCAAAGTGGACTCTAGATCGGAGGTGACCGTGGTGTCGAGTTCAATCCCTGAAGTACCGAGAAAGCTTTACGCACCAGAAGGTGAGCTCACGAGCTCCGGAATCCACTCCCTGAAAGTACTGGGCACGTTCCCTGCAACGCTGCAATGGACGGGCAAGTCGACCTAGCAGGACATTTACGTCATGCCGTCACGACACGTCCCTCTTCTCGACTTCCCAGCAATACAAGCGCTGGGCATCATTCAGTTTGTCGACAATATGGTGATCACCAGTGGTGCTTTGGAGAGACAGGCTTTTCGACGGTCTGGGGAAACTAAAGGAGGAGTACGTCATCCGGTTCGACCTGGCGCCCAGCCCTTCGGCGCTGCAATTAGAGGTCTGCAATTTGAATACTTCGCTTTCTTGATCAGGCGTGTGCATTTTTTTGTACTTCCTTTGGTCACTCTAAGCGTGCCGAGGAGTTTTTTAAAATATTTTCAAAAAATATTTCAAAAACTATTTTTGAAAATTACAAAAAAACATGTCAACTTTTTTACCTACTTTTTTGTTTTCCAGTTTTCTATTTTTATGTACTTTCATGAAGAAAGTCTGTTTTAAATGTTTTGTGATTTCACAAAATTTCTGTTTCTGCGAGAAAAAAAAACTGAAAGCTCTTTAAATGCACAGTTTTCTGTTGCACAAGCCTGTAAAAATACAGGTCCTGATACTTCTGTTGCCTGTATATTAACAATGCAAACCAGTAAAAATACAAGTTCAGCGATATTTCTGTTGCCTGTATATTATCCGCACAAACCTGTAAAAATACAGGTTCTGCGATAATACTGTTGCCCAAGTTATGTAGCTGGTCAGCCCCTAAAAAACAGGCCTCAATGGTTCCTTCAGCTATGTTCTGCTTCTTTCACGTAAAGGTTGGTTTGGCCTATTTGGCTGAATACATAGAAAACGGGTCTAAATGTAAAACGTACCGTCACCCTGACAACCTCTGCTGGAGTATGGATGGAGTCGGCAATAGGGTGTGAAGCAAAAATTACACTAGAGGCAAGTATGGCAACTGTAATTTTTATTGTAATAAAACAGAAAACGCTACCTAGCGCACTAAAAATGTTACACAGCTTTTAAAATTCTTAAACTTAAAAAAAAAAATTGGCATTGAACAGAACGTCACACTTTAAAATGCATAATTATCTAAGGCATTTGCCAAAGCCGCCGTCTTTGGTGAGAGACTATGCCGTTTCCTTGATGTTTTCCGAGCCTTTGAGCTTTTATCTGGAATGATGCCAGCGATGGCCCTGTAAAGTAAAATTATAATTATATGCAGCAACGCAAAACAACTGAGCTTTTAACGCAGATTTGAACAAATTCATCAGATTCGAGTAAATTGCAGCAGCATGTAACGCTGTGAGCCCTTGGGCAAACCAAGCCTTGCGACAAAGTAGTCTGGCCCTCTCACCTCTGAAAAAACTCCCTTGTCAGGGCTACTTCAGGCGGATAGTCCACATTGAGCACGAAGTACAGCAGGAACAAAAGCTTCGATGCAACAGCTCTGTTTCACGTAGTGGTCAAAGCGATTCCATCCATGCACACGGTGAATTCTGCGGACATAAAAAGGCTCGGTCCTGCATAAGAAAGCAAGCAGCACAGTGAATGTCACATGACGACAACGAAGACCAATCTTGATCTAACCTTTTATGCAAATGCTCGGCGTGGCAGGCATGTCTCTAAGATCTGTGCCCCCTGCAGTTTCCTTTGAATTGTCAGAACCCGCATATATTTTAACTAAAAGTACATCAAACAATACCATCATGAGATCCCCATCCTTTAATGAAAGGCAAACAGAGAGGACCATAATGATCTGCGTTTTGCTTCGCTAGCATTGCACCCGTTGCACGAGTGGTATTTTTTTAGAGTATCACAATGCTTCCCACACGCTCCAGGTCTTCATAAGTCTTATTTCTTTTTTATTTTTGTTCGGTGCTAGGTTTACAAACTGGGACGATAAAGGACGACACACAGGCACGGAAGGCATAACGAACAACTGGTTTACATGTGCGCTTCGTCCTTCATTGTCCCAGTTTGTAAACCTTAGCAGCGAAGAACAAAAATAAAGGAAAACCTACTAGCCCAAGCCCAAGGCTTATTGAACTTCATAAGTTGCCGGATTGAGTTGTTTTCTTTAAAACTCAGCAAATTTATACTAACCCCGTATGTTTATTCAATAACTAAAATATTTTTGCGAACTTTCAGTTCACCATCCGTCTTGTCGCAAATGTTAGGAACATACACTGTGGTCCCCTGGCTGTATAACTGACCTGCACAGACCACATTTATGAAGCTTTCACAGCTTCCTTAAGAAAAGAAAAACTGGACCCTATAAAATACAATTCTCAATATGCATGACAAACTGGTTGCTCCCAGCTATTTCACCCTGCTTTAAATTGCTGTTAAAATTTAACGGTATTGGTTGTGTGGCATGTCTAGCTTAGGAACATGCAGCACTATTGGTTTACATGTATGTGAGCATTTCTTGACTCCAACTTTAGGCTGATTGAGTCATATTTGTTTCCTTTTGTTACATGACCGTTACAAATGTTATAACCATTGGGCAATAGTGTTTACTGCCAACATAAAATATCCCTTCACATGCAAGGATAGACACATTTATGCATCTTGAAAACCTTAGATCAAGGAACAAGAAAGGAGGCGAGAGCCCAGATCTCCGTGTCGTCTACCTTAGGTTTCTCGGTATTGGGCATTCAAGAAGTTTATAGTTCACCAGCTCGTCTGCACAGTCTCTGGTATTTCTATCCAGCTTTTGTGGTTCATGAGTCATTAGAAAATACAAGCCTGACATTGATTTGGAATTGTTTGTATACAGGCCCAAGTTAGAGATGACAACATTTTAACAATTTTACAACCCTTCAAATCAATCGGGTGAGCATCGAGGGAATTTTTTTCTTGAAGGCATCTTTCTAAGTGTTTAAATTCATGACAAATTTTCAGGAGGAATGCATTGCCTCGAGCCTTGAATGTTCTAAGCTGAAAAAAAAAAAAAAAAAAAAAAACACCTACCCCCACGATTTCGTAGACCATTTCCTCGTCCTCGCTGAACAGTGCAAGAAGAAGAAGGAGTACACTTTCATGTTCGGGTGCCACACACTGAAGGCGACGCTTTGCTTCCTCAATCTGTTCCAAACTCTTCTTTACGCGCGTCAATTTGAATTGGCTGTATCCGTAACGGTACACACGGAATCCCACTTTTTCCATGTTGAGTTCGATTGCCCTGGACCGCTAAAGTCAACGGTCCATTTCAGAAAGAGAATGTGTGGTATGGAACGTGGTTATATACGCATTTGAGCATTTGACCGCAGCGCCCTCTCTTGTATAGATGTTGAGCAACTACATGCAACGTTTCATCCATGACAGACAGATGGGATGGTAGTCGATGTGAGCACGGACGCCGGACGGGTGGAGAAGGCTAGACCCTCAGAAGCTTCGCCCCTAAAATAGTAACCCCAGCTCTTGAGTTACTACCACATCTCAGAGCCCCCTGCTCGTCCCGCAGTCGTGGCCGAGTGGTTAAGGCGATGAACTAGACATCCATTGGGGCCTCCCCGCACAGGTTCCAATCCTGCCGACTGCACAAACATTTTTTTTTCTTTTTTTAAGGAGACAGATAGGATGGCAATCGATGTGAGCACGGACGCCGGACGGATGGACAAGGCTAGACCCTAAAGAGCTTCGCCCCTAAAATAAAAAGGAAACAGAAAATAACAGCAGAGCGTCGCGGGTGTCGAAGTCGGCGAAAGAACAGAGTCGAACGCTGGGGCGAGACTGACTCGACAGGGTCGCGGCGGCCTCTCATCTAGAGTCCGTCACTATCTCGAAGATTCGGCAAAGAAGGCTCGAGCTCGGGGGGGGGGGGGGGGGGGGGGGGAAGAATGAACGCGCACTTTCAAGAAAAAGAAAGCAAGAATAAATTATATAAGTTACGGCCGCAGCAAGAATAAACGAGAGCCGTCTAAAGCCTGTGACCGAGCATTGCTTTCTCGGCCCTGCGCGCGGCAATATTAGTGGATGTTACCGTACAGGACGTATCTAAGAGTGAATTGTCAGATGATGTCTTACGGGGACATTATTTTTTACGCATTGATTTTTATCCATTTTCCGCCCGGTGGAATGTTGTCACAAATAAAAGCAGCCGATGAGTAAATAACAAAAAATAAACGTTTAATGAGCCAAAATGGTGCCTACAAAGATAGAAAGAAAGGTGCCGCGGATCTTGCGTCTACGACGGAAGGGTGACTGGCCCGAAGCACCGCGTTTTCGCTACTTTCACGCACGCGGCACGTTCAGGAATTTTTCTAACAAGAACTCTCGATGACAGTCGAGTACGGGCTATAGGATCCGGGCCGAGCGGGACACGAACCCCATCCCTTTGTGTGACAGCCGCATGCGTTGCCAACTCCGTCACACATGCAGCAATATCTTCTGTACACAAACACAATCCACTGACGTCACTCCACTGCTGTGGCTGTGCTGTCGGTAGTGCGCATGCGCCTACGCTTATCTCCTCCCGAATTTGGTTTCTGCGCACGCGCAGTGCCCACACCTAGTGTGGGCAAAGCAGACCTGTTGGGAAACACTGTTGCGGGAGACGCTACGAGCTGATGGTACCAACCACAAACAGAAAAGGCCAAGTGACTTGCGCTTTTGACGCTGCTTCAATGAGACCATTAGCTCGTGGCGTCGATTGCATCTGGACCACGGTGTAACATATGCTTTCTCTTGAGGTGAGGACTCTGCCCGACGTGGAGCGATCAGATAAAGTCTTCTCAAGAACGCATTCGTGCGCCCAACAGCCGAAGGTGAACTAGCGTCGCTAGCTGGCAAACCAGAGCAACTACGGAAAAAAAATGAAATATCTCCTTGCCATGGCATCTCTTGTGCAGCCATCGCACATCCTTGAGCAAGGAACCGGCGCTCGTCCGACGCCATGGAAACGAGATATTTTATTTATTAGGGGCGAAGCTCCTTAGGGTCGAGCCTTGTCCATTCATCCGGCGTCCGTGCTCGCATTGATGGCCATCCCATCTGTCTTCTTAAAAAAAGAAAAAAAAAATGTTTGTGCAGTCGACAGGGTTTGAACCTGTGCAGGGAGACCCCAATGGATTTCTAGCCCATCGCCTTAAGCACTCGGCCACGACTGCGGGACGAGTAGGGGGCTCTGAGATGTGGTAGTAACTCAAGAGATGGGGTTACTATTTTAACGGCGAAGCTCCTTAGGATCTAGCCTTGTCCATCCGTCCGGCGTCCGTGCACACATCGATTGCCATCCTATCTGTCTGTCATGGATGGAACTTTGCATGTAGCCGCTCAACGTCTGTACAGGAGAGGACGCTGCGGTCAAATGCGTATACAATCCCGTTAAACTTTGAATGCATTGGCTCAACGTTTATAGACGAGAGGGCGCTGCGGTCAAATGCTCAAATACGTATTTAAGCACGTTCCATACCAAACATTCTCTTTCTGACATGGACCGTTGACTTAAGCGGTGGAGATGCGTTCCCACGGCTTCTAGCGGATCCAAGCTCATCCGCTAGATGATCCACTGGCTCTGCATTTCACCGACCATAAACCAGTAATAATGAGGTTGAAACGCAACCCGGAACTTAGCAGTGCCTATGAGCAATAAAAACCAAACAACACCATCAGCACTACCTATGAACAATAAGATCAGTATCATCAGCACCACCAGGGCTTCGCCCAATCAACATCATTCACCACGTAGAGATGTGATTTCTGTTTTTTCGCCGTTTCGACGATTCGCCAGTGAATTATAAGCTGCTCCTATAGCAATTCCTTTAGAATGAGCCACCTTTGCGAAACCTTGTCTCGAAGTGGACATGCACGTTTGACTGCTTTCGAGCGTTCGTTCATCATTTCAACTGTGAGGCCTGGAGCTTGTCTGGGAACGCTTAGAAATCGACTGAGTTCTCAACTGGCGACGAGATATAAACTTTAAGGCCGCCGACTACAAGTCGGTGGTATTGTAAAATCTTGGGCTTCTGCCTTCTTCGAGGAATGTGACATCCAATCGAATATTTCAATACGCTCTGCTTTTGATTTTTTTTTTAATGCGAAAGTTTTAACTCCCTCGTGAAGCGGAGCCGGCGGCGGCGTCTAGCTGTAACCGCAAAAAAAAAAAAAAAAAAAAGAACACACTAAAGAAGTGCTTATTCTCCCATTGGCTGAGCAAAACGCCTCCAAAATAGCTATGGGCGGCCCGCTTCGCGAGAGCGCGCTTTCGGCCGCCGCTCCCATATCAGGCGTTGCCGGACTGGTGAAGGTGGGGGGGGGGGGGGGGGGGGGGGGGTTGCGGCCGTTTCACGAGAGCGCGAAATCGGTCGCCGTTCTCGTGGCAGGCGTTGCCGGAAAGGGGGGGGGGGGGGGGGGAAGGGGGCTGCGGGCGCTTCACGAGAGCGCGCGCTTGGCAACCTCGTCAGTAGCGAAATGTGGTCGTCCACGCCAGTACACCGCAGACGCACTAAGAGAGGGGATTTGAAGGTGAACATTTCGGCAGACGTCTGCCTGGTTGGGTTAAATGTTATAAATGAATAAAGGGCAAACGCCAACCAATCCCTAAAAAATCGTAGGGTCCCAACGTTTCGGTGCCGGCTCGGCATTCATGCTTTCGCATTCACAACTCATAAGAAGCTTGCTTAGGTGTCACATAAACTTCTTTTTTTTGCCGAATGTCTGAGGGCGATTGTGATGATTAATTGTATGTAAAAATTTAGAACCTGTCTAAATATTACTTTTGACATCATGATTTATTCACAATTTATTATTCCTTGAAGGCCCAGCAGGCATAATACAAGGGAGTGAACACTTCACAAAACTAACAAATAACAACTATGTATGAACAAAAACACGCTATAATCTAGTTATGGGTTAGAAAGAATGAGCTACTGGCTGCAGAAAATTTCTTAGTGTCAGATAAGGAAACAATTACGTCAGGCAGTGAGTTCCAGTCGTCAACCAATGGTAAAGTAGACATTTGGTGAGTGACGGTTGACGATGAAATCGGACGGAGTTTACAGGAATGGTCGAGACGAGGAAAAATGCGGCAAGGAGGCGATAGCAAACTTTGTCTGAGATGACGGTTGTAATAAGAGATTCGATGAAGAAGAAAAAAACGAGATACTCTGCGGCGGTGAGAAACAGTGTCAAGGTTAGCTGATTGGCGAAATCCTGATACAAGGCCAGGATTCTCGGACATTTGCTTTAGTTCTCCGGGGTGCCCCTAGATGGCGCGATGAGCAGAGTAAGTGGCGGAGAGTGGAAACGGCGGGCCGCTCCCCAGCTGCTCCGCTCTCCCTTTCGGGTGCCGTGGTCAAGTTCAACTCGGTGGCTCGTTACAACAGTGGCGTATCGTTACGCTGGTCGTCTGCTTGAGCACATTGCTACATCCATTTTACCCTCTTCGAGAGGAAGAGGCTCTGATGAAGTAATAAAACGCACACGTTCTTTCGCTTGTGTTTTTATTTATAATTTTTGTAATGAAGGCTCTTCCTGCTTGCTAAAGATGTGTGTCTCGTCAGTGTGTATTGAACCTAAAATATTAAATAGGTAAGAAATATTACTAAAACGGGATAATAATTTTCTTTGCTCCTAAGGTGAGAGCTCTCCGGCATAGAGGAAAGGCACAAAGTGTGAGATCTTCCGCGGTTCCATGCCCTTTCCCCTTTCCTCTTTCTTATTGGAACTATGTAGGCGCTGTTTTGTAACGTAAAATTTAAGGCTGTTGTAATTGCAGCAGAGTGCACAACTGACTGCGATTACGGCGTCTCTGGAGATACAGTTTATGTTTGTTTTCACGTTGGTCAACAGTCACCACATCCCAGTGACGTACCTGGAGAAGAGATTTCTGAGCCCCTTTCCTTCCGTTTGACTACACCCCCCCCCCCCCCCCCCTTCCCCCAAAGAAAAATGCCTGGCTACGCTACTGCCAAACACTACATGATATTTTAGTCGCGGTTTCCACTACAGTGTGTTTTCACCCACAGTCGAAACTCTATTTTTTGGCTCAGCATCTGCATGCTTGAAAAGAATTTTTCGACTTTCATATGCGATTTTTTCCCCCACAAAGAAAATTTTCATGACCCGGCAACACTGCAACCCATCACGAAATATAAGCAGTAATATCGCATTCACAGTGGCGGTTGAGGCGCTTTTGCGAAGCGGTTGCGAATACCGTTCGAAAAGCGGCGTCGTTCACATACACCGAGCCGCTTTTGGCGGTTGCTCGGTAGTTATCCATTTCTTCGAGAGTTTACCAGACTTCCATCGGGCAACCTTGTTTTAGAATCCAAAATCCAGTTTAGTTTTCGATCCAAATCCAAAATATTTTCTCGGAAAGCCCCGCACACGCCGCACACGGCAGAGCTCGCATAGCAGCATTCTTTTTGCGCGCATCCGGACCTCGAAGATACCCAAACAACTATTTTTTTTTTTTCGATGTGGACTCTTCTTTTGTGAATAGGCTGACCTCAATCTCTAAATTAAAAAGAGAGCTTTGTCCTCCCGCTTCCCCGCGTCGCCCGCTTGCCATCTTCGGAGTGGTGTGGGTCTGTGTGCTTCGTGGCGAGTCATTAGTCAGAACCTTCTAATTATTTAGCGAGTTGGTTGTAGTTTGGAGCGGATATGTCTTCGTCGGTCTGATGCTGTTGCACCCGTGTGTTTGTGTTTGTGCTTCATGGCGTGTGGATTGTGTTTTGAGGCGGATATATCCTCGTCGGAGTGAGGTATCATGGGTTGGATATGGTGTTTGTTTGACATAAAGCTCAAATAAAACGTTTACAGATTACCTTTTCATCATCTGGTACATACTTTTTTTTTATTTCTTAAGTTCACCGACTGATTGAGACGTGAGTGAGACGCTAGAGTAGTAGACCCCACCAACGTAACCAAATTGGGTGCTACGCGATTATGCATTTGACATCTGCTTCACCCTTCGTATTGACAGCTTTCCGAGTTTTGCGCGAGCAACGAGGCGGTCATAGAAACCTGTCACTTCGGGCGATCGGAGCCGTATCTTCAGTTTGCGGGGAAATTCAAAACGCGGCGACAAGTGTTTTCTCTTTCTCTTTTTTTTTTTTTTTTTTTTGGGGGGGGGGGGGGGGGTTGAAGTTTTGGGCTATCTGATCCGAGCAAAGCCCTTTTGAAGGACCGACCGTGTATTATTTTTACTTATTATCGCTGCGAACTCGTTACCTGCGTGAAAATTACATCACATCGTTGATTTTGTTGCTTCGTTGGAAGCTTCCCAAAAGGCGGAAGCCATGTTGCCTCAAAGGCGAACACGCCAGTCGAACGTCACATGAGCGCCGAGCTGCGATTGGCTAGTCATCTCGCTGCTGGCAAAGGCGGCTGAGAAAGTCGGTCCCGAAGCGGTTGGCCAAAAGCGGCTCAACCGCGCCGCTCCAGCCGCCTTTGCGGTCGAAAACGGGCCCGTCCGCTTTGCGGTTGGTGAACCGCTGCCAGTGTAAATGCGCCATAAGCGATCGATTTCTGCTGGTTCAGACTTGATTCAAATTTAATTAAAAAAAGCTCAAGACGGTGCATAACAATGTCTTGGGGTTATGGTGACTCTGGAGATCGGGATACAGGAACTTTTATTTACCTTCCCACATAGGCGTTCACGGGCTAAAATCTCTAAATATTAGCAACGTCGGTGCAATAAGCCTATCCTACATAAAGAACAAAAACATTGCTTTGGTGAATACCGTTACAACCGCAGCGAGAGCTATGAAATTTGTACGTCTATTATTGTTTACGAGCATACAGTCGAAAACTCGCAGTGTGCTCCAGGGAGTTACAGAAACGTTCACAAAGAAAAAAAAGAAAAGAAAAACACACAAGTCGAATATCTTTCACAGTTACGACAGCTGATCCGGCAACAGTTGCAGGAACTTTTTCTTCTTCCAATGTAAAAATCGACAAATGAAATAACAGCAAGTCGGACTAAATAAGCTTACGACAATCTTATATTTCATGAAAGGCGATAGGTTGCCGTGCAGTTAAAGTGAGTTCACGTATATTGAAATATTCTCTTTTTCAATGAGTATTGTTTCTACTTAATTTTTGCTTCTCAGCTCTTTCTCGTGCTATTTACCTGTGCGACAATCCCGCTACTATGCCAGAGGCGTGGGCTCCTTGCTCACGGGCGCACCTCGGCTACACAAACTTTCGCTCTGGAGGAACAACTTTAAAGATAAAGAGCTCGAGTCATTAGCAATTAGCATTGAAACAGATGTATGTTACGGAAATTATCATGAAAGCGAAAAGCGTAAAATGAAGAAACAATTTTAGACACACTACATTTGAATAATTATTGAATATTCACCGATTAATTAGCGAATAATTACCAAAATGCAGTCTGATCACCATGATCACCTAATGGTAAATTCTGCTCGTAGATTTTAAGCGATCCGAAAAAGATCCGCGCTCGTGCGTTTAGAGTAGTGTAAGCTAGCTCGCGTTTGCATGAACAGAAAAATAACGAACAAAGACCTTCAAAACCACTTCAAATCTACGAGCGGAATTCGACACGTGTATGGCATCCAAGTCATGCTAATGGCGGCCGGTCCTTCTTGTTCACCAACGAAACCGAAACAGATCGAGAAAGAACTTTATGATGAAAAACACGTGCTTGTCTGCCGTTGACGCAGGAAAGTGACGCTGCAGGGCCCAATTAATATATTGCATTCGGATTACCGCCCTTAGCCTGTCTAATGTTAAACTGATGCTTGAGCCACCAGATGGCACTGCGGAATTTTCGAAAGGGTCTGCAGTGCCACAGGGCAACGACAGTATGCTTGTTCTCTTGCTGCATTGAAAATGCGAGTACATTTACGGAGCGGTGGCATTTTAGTTTTTGGTTACGCCGTGTAAACAAAGCAAAGCTAAAGATAAGCGCCACTGGCCCTTTGAGTTGAATGGCTATTTCTCCAGGAAACATTTTTGAGTTGTCGCACTTTGTTGTGCCCAGATGCACTCAGGCTCCCCCCGACCCTACGTTGTTCCTCCACCTTTCTGTGATGAACGATGGGCCCCCATACTCGAACGAGTCTGTAACCTCAGTCTCATTTTATGGGTTATGTTATGCAATTCTGTAAACGTTCACCCGAAAGGGATAAGGGGCGAGATTAAAGGCCGACCTACAAAAAGCTTTTCCTAAGGAAAATCGTCCTCGTTATTTCTACCGCGGGGGTCTCCTTTTCGTTGCTGCATCTTGGGGTGGGATAAGCCGGGATAAGCTCATTATCCGGGGTTAAGAGGGGGGGGGGGGGGGGGGGAACAGGGCTGCTAGACGACGGCGATTTTGTGCCTTCGAGAAATCCTGCTACGTACCTCGAGTCGGCAGCCGAAATTTTTCCTTCGTAGACGCCTCGCCTGTTTGTTTCCCACTGCAGTGCAAGGTTTTCTACTGGACATTTTGGCTATCATTTTCAATGCATTCGAACGTGGAAGTAAATACATCGCATGAACGTTGCCCGTATTATTTGCAAACTAAAAATGTGGCACTATACTGTTGCAACCCAATCAATTTCATCATCGATCATTTTTTGGTATGATTCCATGGTGAAAGTATGTTCATCGTGATTCCACAGAAGTGCGTCGTTTCAGAGGCAGAAATAGGTCGTTGTGTTTATTTTCTGGAAATACTCGCTCCTTTGACGCTCGAGTGCGTAAGGACAATACACTCGAGGGAGTGCGTAATACTTTACAATTGTCGTTGGCGGCAATCAAATGTCTGAGGGAAGTGCACAACTTATTTCCACCATATTGGATCGCCTCTGAGCAGCTTTTGTTGGCTTCGGATATCGTGGATATTGCTCACCGTGAGCCTGGAATGGCTGGTCGTCCTTTTATTTCGCACAACACAAAGACGTTTTTCAAGCGTCATTAAAAACTGAAAAATACAACAATTGCAAAGAAAATGTAAAAAATGAACTTGCGAAAATGTTTTTTTTTTTTTATTGTTTTTTTTTTTTCTGTTTCCGCGCCAATACACAGAATAGTGACCGAGCAACGAATTTCCGCAAAAACATTGCTCCTTGGAGAGAGGACTCCAGGGTATGTGGTAGTGAACCTGTCATTGAGTTTGTGGAGCTAACAGGCGACCTTTGAATGTAGCCTTCCTCACAAACAATGCCCGGGATATTTCCATTTTCTTGCCACGCTATTGAAAGGCATGAAGCTGGGAAAATTCATGTGCACAAACGCGCTGCTTGTAAGCGTGAGTACCTGGTTTATAGCGCAGGTCAATTTAGATGTAAATAGTTCAAACAGTGTGCACAAACATTCGCGTCCTGGTGGAAGACATGGAAGCATGGCGAAAAGCAGTTTGCTGAAAATTCTTCTCCATTGCATTGTACTGGTGTGAAAAAGTATTACGTATTTTTGTTTTATTTCCGGGTGAAAATATTAACAGCGTTGAGAAACGGAACACTGCGTTTTAGTGACGTCGGAAGGACAAAACAAAAACAGGACAAACTATACGAGGCGTTTTGCGTCGCTCAGCTTCTCCTGGTTCCTTTTCCGGAGCCTTTAGAAACGGGATCAAAAATTATGAACCTACTGAAACGACTTACCACATTACAGCAGTTCATTTCCATTTCGACAAGCCCTTTTCAAGAGTCTTGCATAGTTCAGCTTGTACTGTCCCTGTTTCCATTTTCGGTTTCTTTCAATAAAGTGAGCATGCAGCAACTGGACCAACTTACCATTCATAATTTGCGGAGAAGAAGCGGAAATGCGACAAAATAAATTGGTGTTTGCAAAAAAAAAAGAAAAATGTGTGTTGGAGAGGTGAGTGCCGGAAACATGGCGAATGATTACAGCAGCGATGACAATCAGGAAATAACTTTAAGCTTTACTCATTCGGCCTTTTTGGCCTTCGATGATCCCGTACCAGTCGATGCTTCTTTATGTCGCCCACTTATCCGGCAAGCGAAGTCGATCGAAATGTCCTTGAGCATGTCGAGAAAACAAGTATACCATTTCCCGCACTACCGTAGCAAGGCGGTGGTAAGAGAGAATGTTGTTGCACAAACACGAGTGGTACTCGCGCTGTCGAAAGAGGCCTATGCACGATCTTTTTCGTATCCCTGATGATATTTATATAAGCATTCGAAGATGGCAATTGCATCGAATTATCATACACTGACCTCACCTTACCGGTATAAAAAAAAAAGGGGGGGGGGGGTTGTTTTGGGAAGGTGATAATATTTATTCTAACTCAGGAGAGCTGCGGATCATAATAAAGTCGACTCGCTCATACCTGGAAAGCCTGTGGGGCCGGATCTATAGATATGAGTAAAATGTTTTATACAGGTTACAGGCTACTGAGAATTTATGATAGTGCAAACGATAGGCCGTCGTGATACCCATCTTACGACGGTGCCGTCTTCATTAGAAGCCAGAATTTCGGTTTGCTTGTTCCACCCTCCTGACGCCAGTGTTGTCCAATATTGGCTAAATCCGGTAAAGCGTTGATCGCACAGGCCTGTACTAAAATTTAAAGGGCCTCTATCAAGTTATTAAACAGTCACCAAGCAGAGGTAAAGACAAATAAATAAGCAAAATAGTCCAAAATAGGATGAACAACTTATGAGAGGATATATATGTTTCTAAGAGCAATGAAGAGATTAGGGAAAGCCACTTGATTGATATGTTTCGGAAGGAACTATCGACGACCCGAACCCTTTATTGCGCGAGCCAATCCTTCCGCAGACACGGCTCCAGCAGCAGCGCGACCCCTGCAGCTGCCCCGGCCCCTCGATCTTCACCGACCAAGCGGCCTTGCGCCTGCAGAAAGCGTTCGGTCGCGCTGGCTTCCTCGCGAATTGAGCGTGCCTGCAAGGCGAACACCAGACATGTACAAATTACTCAAAAAAGGTAGTTAAGTTAAGTTATTGAGTATCGATGCCAGAAGTAATTGGAGTAGAGTAGAAATTACGCATTGGTAATAGTAATTGAGTAAACTACTAACTAATGTAAAAAAAGAAGCGAGTTACTTTGAAGTTACTTTCGAAGTTTCTTTTTATATATGTGTGGAAGCAAAATGAACAGAAGTTTTGATCCGTGAAAAATCCTGCGAACCTAAAATTAATGCAGTAATTTTATGGTTTGCGTTTTCACCAAAATAGTTTATTTGCTCGCAGACCCAATTGTCTTTCAAAGTTCTTATCGCGGAGTTTTCCCTTTTTCCTCCTAAAGACATCCCCAGTCAAGCTAAAAAGACGTTCCACCGTGGCGCTGGATAGAACGGCAGCGTTGAATTTCAGAAACAGACTGTGCAGGGTCGGGTATGCGAGTGTCAGCATCTTTGGTGTCTATGACGAAACATGTGAAGTTTGTCTCGGCTAGAGGGTCTTTTATAACAAACTCGCCTCCTTTTTTTCTTTTTCTTCGGCAAGTTAAGATTGTTATGACTGGTTCCTCTTTATTCCCACGACGCTCGGAGAGTACGCTGAGTGAGCGCACCTGACCGTCATGGGGTAAAGTCTCGCGCCACGACGTTGAGATCATCCGGATGACTGCGCGTCTCGTTCCAGTCCTAATGCTACGCTACAAAAAAAAAAAAAAAAAAAAAAAAAAGTTTTTTTCGAAACGAAGTATGTTTCGCCACTGACGCCGGGTCCAACAAAATGTTCTCCCAATGGTGACTCGCAATCCTCGCCGGCGATTACGGTATCTTGACACGCCTGACAAATAAATCGTCCTCACCAAAGAGGATGTCTCCCTGGCGTGGAAGTTCGGAAGGACGCGAAGGATTACGCGAACAAGCATCCTCGCTCGTAGAGTTGCAGGTCGAAGCGGGAACATGCTTGCTCAAATGAACGGATTATCTGTGTCTGCGTTTGTGCGCGGGGGAGTCCGGCTTCGCAAGGGAGTATGCGCTGACGACGAGGCGACCATGGGAACAGTCGCCCAGGTGCAAGGTCATCCCAGTGGCGTCTCCAGTGGAACCCCCAAACCACTTGAGGTACTCACTAAAAGCAAACAACACGCAAAAAAAAAAAAAAAAATCCTTGGAGTGTTTTTTTTTTGTGTTTTTTTTTTTACGGTTGCAGCTGAAGGCGCGGCGCCTGCGTGCATTGACCGGATTAGGTTAATACCCGACCAAGGCTTGTTAAGCATCTCTTCCTGCGTTCGTGCGCGCCAGTGTTATGTTTTGGCTGCTCGTCGCCACCTTGGCTCAAGGACGCCTGTGATGCAGTTTCTACTAAAGCCCCTTGATAAAAGCGTTTTTTACAAGTACCGCCAACCATTGTTGTGGAAGCGCTCGAGACACGTGCCATGACCGGGTGCTCCGCCGCCATTCGCTTCCAAGGTCCGCTCATTTCAGTGCTGCGCCGCCATTTGCTTCCAAGGGCCGCTCGAGACATGGGCCACGTGCACTCGCGCATTTGACGCTACTTGCAAGACGAGCGCAAACACATCGAGGGGCTTTAGTTTCTACAGCTGCCGAATAGAAGTGCGTAGGAACGGAATGTGAGGCGGCCCCTTGTTCGGGAATGCCACTTCATTTGCCGGCGACATATTTACTTCTGTGCTCAAACTTTTGTGATCAGCAAAATTAGTACTACATTTCGAAAGTAGTACTAATTTTGCTGCCTGTATGCTGTGGAATAACGGGAAGCGGAAACGATCTGCTAAAACTCCCTACTGTCTCTATGCTGTGAAATAAAGTAGTACTAATTTTGCTGCCTGTATGCTGTGAAACACATGAAACTATCCTAAAACCAAGGTTTGACTCGGCTCGGGGTTCTAGTCTTTGGGCAGGACGATTGCGCGTATGTCGAAAAAGTGGTCTTTCTGATATAATTCGCGCCTTTTCTTGGCAGAGTAACCTTTCTTAAATGACCAGATTCTAATTTATTTCTGCCGAAATCACGTTTGCACTCGGCGGGACGCAATTTTACACACATGAAACTATCCTAAAACCAAGGTTTGACTCGGCTCGGAGTTCTAGTCTTTGGGCAGGACGATTGCGCGTATGTCGAAAAAGTAGTCTTTCTGATATAATTCGCGCCTTTTCTTGGCAGAGTAACCTTTCTTAAATGACCAGATTCTAATTTATTTCTGCCGAAATCACGTTTGCATTCGGCGGGACGCTATTTTACACACATGAAACTATCCTAAAACCAAGGTTTGACTCGGCTCGGGGTTCTAGTCTTTGGGCAGGACGATTGCGCGTATGTCGAAAAAGTGGTCTTTCTGATATAATTCGCGCCTTTTCTTGGCAGAGTAACCTTTCTTAAATGACCAGATTCTAATTTATTTATGCCGAAATCGCGTTTGCACTCGGCGGGACGCTATTTTACACACATGAAACTATCCTAAAACCAAGGTTTGACTCGGCTCGGGGTTCTAGTCTTTGGGCAGGACGATTGCGCGTATGTCGAAAAAGTGGTCTTTCTGATATAATTCGCGCCTTTTCTTGGCAGAGTAACCTTTCTTAAATGACCAGATTCTAATTTATTCCTGCCGAAATCACGTTTGCGCTCGGCGGGACGCTATTTTACACACATGAAACTATCCTAAAACCAAGGTTTGACTCGGCTCGGGGTTCTAGTCTTTGGGCAGGACGATTGCGCGTATGTCGAAAAAGTGGTCTTTCTGATGTAATTCGCGCCTTTTCTTGGCAGAGTAACCTTTCTTAAATGACCAGATTCTAATTCATTTATGCCGAAATCACGTTTGCACTCGGCGGGACGCCATTTTACACACATGAAACTATCCTAAAACCAAGGTTTGACTCGGCTCGGGGTTCTAGTCTTTGGGCAGGACGATTGCGCGTATGTCGAAAAAGTGGTCTTTCTGATATAATTCGCGCCTTTTCTAGGCAGAGTAACCTTTCTTGAATGACCAGAATCTAACTCATTTATGCCGAAATCACGTTTGCACTCGGCGGGACGCCATTTTACACACATGAAACTATCCTAAAACCAAGGTTTGACTCGGCTCGGGGTTCTAGTCTTTGGGCAGGACGATTGCGCGTATGTCGAAAAAGTGGTCTTTCTGATATAATTCGCGCCTTTTCTTGGCAGAGTAACCTTTCTTAAATGATCAGACTCTAATTCACTTATGCCGAAATCACGTTTGCACTCGGCGGGACGCCATTTTACACACATGAAACTATCCTAAAACCAAGGTTTGACTCGGCTCGGGGTTCTAGTCTTTGGGCAGGACGATTGCGCGTATGTCGAAAAAGTGGTCTTTCTGATATAATTCGCGCCTTTTCTAGGCAGAGTAACCTTTCTTGAATGACCAGAATCTAACTCATTTATGCCGAAATCACGTTTGCACTCGGCGGGACGCCATTTTACACACATGAAACTATCCTAAAACCAAGGTTTGACTCGGCTCGGGGTTCTAGTCTTTGGGCAGGACGATTGCGCGTATGTCGAAAAAGTGGTCTTTCTGATATAATTCGCGCCTTTTCTTGGCAGAGTAACCTTTCTTAAATGATCAGACTCTAATTCACTTATGCCGAAATCACGTTTGCACTCGGCGGGACGCCATTTTACACACATGAAACTATCCTAAAACCAAGGTTTGACTCGGCTCGGGGTTCTAGTCTTTGGGCAGGACGATTGCGCGTATGTCGAAAAAGTGGTCTTTCTGATATAATTCGCGCCTTTTCTAGGCAGAGTAACCTTTCTTGAATGACCAGAATCTAACTCATTTATGCCGAAATCACGTTTGCACTCGGCGGGACGCCATTTTACACACATGAAACTATCCTAAAACCAAGGTTTGACTCGGCTCGGGGTTCTAGTCTTTGGGCAGGACGATTGCGCGTATGTCGAAAAAGTGGTCTTTCTGATATAATTCGCGCCTTTTCTTGGCAGAGTAACCTTTCTTAAATGATCAGACTCTAATTCACTTATGCCGAAATCACGTTTGCACTCGGCGGGACGCCATTTTACACACATGAAACTATCCTAAAACCAAGGTTTGACTCGGCTCGGGGTTCTAGTCTTTGGGCAGGACGATTGCGCGTATGTCGAAAAAGTGGTCTTTCTGATATAATTCGCGCCTTTTCTAGGCAGAGTAACCTTTCTTGAATGACCAGAATCTAACTCATTTATGCCGAAATCACGTTTGCACTCGGCGGGACGCCATTTTACACACATGAAACTATCCTAAAACCAAGGTTTGACTCGGCTCGTGGTTCTAGTCTTTGGGCAGGACGATTGCGCGTATGTCGAAAAAGTGGTCTTTCTGATATAATTCGCGCCTTTTCTTGGCAGAGTAACCTTTCTTAAATGACCAGATTCTAATTTATTTATGCCGAAATCACGTTTGCACTCGGCGGGACGCCATTTTACACACATGAAACTATCCTAAAACCAAGGTTTGACTCGGCTCGGGGTTCTAGTCTTTGGGCAGGACGATTGCGCGTATGTCGAAAAAGTGGTCTTTCTGATATAATTCGCGCCTTTTCTTGGCAGAGTAACCTTTCTTAAATGACCAGATTCTAATTAATTTATGCCGAAATCACGTTTGCACTCGGCGGGACGCCATTTTACACACATGAAACTATCCTAAAACCAAGGTTTGACTCGGCTCGGGGCTCTAGTCTTTGGGCAGGACGATTGCGCGTATGTAGAAAAAGTGGTCTTTCTGATATAATTCGCGCCTTTTCTTGGCAGAGTAACCTTTCTTAAATGACCAGATTCTAATTCATTTATGCCGAAATCACGTTTGCACTCGGCGGGACGCCATTTTACACACATGAAACTATCCTAAAACCAAGGTTTGACTCGGCTCGGGGTTCTAGTCTTTGGGCAGGACGATTGCGCGTATGTCGAAAAAGTGGTCTTTCTGATATAATTCGTGCCTTTTCTTGGCAGAGTAACCTTTCTTAAATTTCCATATTCTAATTCATTTATGCCGAAATCACGTTTGCACTCGGCGGGACGCCATTTTACACACATGAAACTATCCTAAAACCAAGGTTTGACTCGGCTCGGGGTTCAAGTCTTTGGGCAGGACGATTGCGCGTATGTCGAAAAAGTGGTCTTTCTGATATAATTCGCGTCTTTTCTTGGCAGAGTAACCTTTCTTAAATGATCAGATTCTAATTCATTTATGCCGAAATCACGTTTGCACTCGGCGGGACGCCATTTTACACACATGAAACTATCCTAAAACCAAGGTTTGACTCGGCTCGGGGTTCTAGTCTTTGGGCAGGACGATTGCGCGTATGTCGAAAAAGTGGTCTTTCTGATATAATTCGCGCCTTTTCTTGGCAGAGTACTGAGAGTAACCTTTCTTAAATGACCAGATTCTAATTCATTTATGCCGAAATCACGTTTGCACTCGGCGGGACGCCATTTTACACACATGAAACTATCCTAAAACCAAGGTTTGACTCGGCTCGGGGTTCTAGTCTTTGGGCAGGACGATTGCGCGTATGTCGAAAAAGTGGTCTTTCTGATATAATTCGCGCCTTTTCTTGGCAGAGTAACCTTTCTTAAATGATCAGATTCTAATTCATTTATGCCGAAATCACGTTTGCACTCGGCGGGACGCCATTTTACACACATGAAACTATCCTAAAACCAAGGTTTGACTCGGCTCGGGGTTCTAGTCTTTGGGCAGGACGATTGCGCGTATGTCGAAAAAGTGGTCTTTCTGATATAATTCGCGCCTTTTCTTGGCAGAGTACTGAGAGTAACCTTTCTTAAATGACCAGATTCTAATTCATTTGTGCCGAAATCACGTTTGCACTCGGCGGGACGCCATTTTACACACATGAAACTATCCTAAAACCAAGGTTTGACTCGGCTCGGGGTTCTAGTCTTTGGGCAGGACGATTGCGCGTATGTCGAAAAAGTGATCTTTCTGATATAATTCGCGCCTTTTCCTGGCAGAGTGACCTTTCTTAAATGACCAGATTCTAATTTATTTATGCCGAAATCGCGTTTGCACTCGGCGGGACGCCATTTTACACACATGAGACTATCCTAAAACCAAGGTTTGACTCGGCTCGGGGTTCTAGTCTTTGGGCAGGACGATTGCGCGTATGTCGAAAAAGTGGTCTTTCTGATATAATTCGCGCCTTTTCTTGGCAGAGTAACCTTTCTTAAATGACCAGATTCTAATTCATTTATGCCGAAATCACGTTTGCACTCGGCGGGACGCCATTTTACACACATGAAACTATCCTAAAACCAAGGTTTGACTCGGCTCGGGGTTCTAGTCTTTGGGCAGGACGATTGCGCGTATGTCGAAAAAGTGGTCTTTCTGATATAATTCGCGCCTTTTCTTGGCAGAGTAACCTTTCTTAAATGACCAGATTCTAATTCATTTATGCCGAAATCACGTTTGCACTCGGCGGGACGCCATTTTACACACATGAAACTATCCTAAAACCAAGGTTTGACTCGGCTCGGGGTTCTAGTCTTTGGGCAGGACGATTGCGCGTATGTCGAAAAAGTGGTCTTTCTGATATAATTCGCGCCTTTTCTTGGCAGAGTAACCTTTCTTAAATTTCCATATTCTAATTCATTTATGCCGAAATCACGTTTGCACTCGGCGGGACGCCATTTTACACACATGAAACTATCCTAAAACCAAGGTTTGACTCGGCTCGGGGTTCTAGTCTTTGGGCAGGACGATTGCGCGTATGTCGAAAAAGTGGTCTTTCTGATATAATTCGCGCCTTTTCTTGGCAGAGTACTGAGAGTAACCTTTCTTAAATGACCAGATTCTAATTCATTTATGCCGAAATCACGTTTGCACTCGGCGGGACGCCATTTTACACACATGAAACTATCCTAAAACCAAGGTTTGACTCGGCTCGGGGTTCTAGTCTTTGGGCAGGACGATTGCGCGTATGTCGAAAAAGTGGTCTTTCTGATATAATTCGCGCCTTTTCTTGGCAGAGTAACCTTTCTTAAATGATCAGATTCTAATTCATTTATGCCGAAATCACGTTTGCACTCGGCGGGACGCCATTTTACACACATGAAACTATCCTAAAACCAAGGTTTGACTCGGCTCGGGGTTCTAGTCTTTGGGCAGGACGATTGCGCGTATGTCGAAAAAGTGGTCTTTCTGATATAATTCGCGCCTTTTCTTGGCAGAGTACTGAGAGTAACCTTTCTTAAATGACCAGATTCTAATTCATTTGTGCCGAAATCACGTTTGCACTCGGCGGGACGCCATTTTACACACATGAAACTATCCTAAAACCAAGGTTTGACTCGGCTCGGGGTTCTAGTCTTTGGGCAGGACGATTGCGCGTATGTCGAAAAAGTGGTCTTTCTGATATAATTCGTGCCTTTTCTTGGCAGAGTAACCTTTCTTAAATTTCCATATTCTAATTCATTTATGCCGAAATCACGTTTGCACTCGGCGGGACGCCATTTTACACACATGAAACTATCCTAAAACCAAGGTTTGACTCGGCTCGGGGTTCAAGTCTTTGGGCAGGACGATTGCGCGTATGTCGAAAAAGTGGTCTTTCTGATATAATTCGCGTCTTTTCTTGGCAGAGTAACCTTTCTTAAATGATCAGATTCTAATTCATTTATGCCGAAATCACGTTTGCACTCGGCGGGACGCCATTTTACACACATGAAACTATCCTAAAACCAAGGTTTGACTCGGCTCGGGGTTCTAGTCTTTGGGCAGGACGATTGCGCGTATGTCGAAAAAGTGGTCTTTCTGATATAATTCGCGCCTTTTCTTGGCAGAGTACAGAGAGTAACCTTTCTTAAATGACCAGATTCTAATTCATTTATGCCGAAATCACGTTTGCACTCGGCGGGACGCCATTTTACACACATGAAACTATCCTAAAACCAAGGTTTGACTCGGCTCGGGGTTCTAGTCTTTGGGCAGGACGATTGCGCGTATGTCGAAAAAGTGGTCTTTCTGATATAATTCGCGCCTTTTCTTGGCAGAGTAACCTTTCTTAAATGATCAGATTCTAATTCATTTATGCCGAAATCACGTTTGCACTCGGCGGGACGCCATTTTACACACATGAAACTATCCTAAAACCAAGGTTTGACTCGGCTCGGGGTTCTAGTCTTTGGGCAGGACGATTGCGCGTATGTCGAAAAAGTGGTCTTTCTGATATAATTCGCGCCTTTTCTTGGCAGAGTACTGAGAGTAACCTTTCTTAAATGACCAGATTCTAATTCATTTGTGCCGAAATCACGTTTGCACTCGGCGGGACGCCATTTTACACACATGAAACTATCCTAAAACCAAGGTTTGACTCGGCTCGGGGTTCTAGTCTTTGGGCAGGACGATTGCGCGTATGTCGAAAAAGTGATCTTTCTGATATAATTCGCGCCTTTTCCTGGCAGAGTGACCTTTCTTAAATGACCAGATTCTAATTTATTTATGCCGAAATCGCGTTTGCACTCGGCGGGACGCCATTTTACACACATGAGACTATCCTAAAACCAAGGTTTGACTCGGCTCGGGGTTCTAGTCTTTGGGCAGGACGATTGCGCGTATGTCGAAAAAGTGGTCTTTATGATATAATTCGCGCCTTTTCTTGGCAGAGTAACCTTTCTTAAATGACCAGATTCTAATTCATTTATGCCGAAATCACGTTTGCACTCGGCGGGACGCCATTTTACACACATGAAACTATCCTAAAACCAAGGTTTGACTCGGCTCGGGGTTCTAGTCTTTGGGCAGGACGATTGCGCGTATGTCGAAAAAGTGGTCTTTCTGATATAATTCGCGCCTTTTCTTGGCAGAGTAACCTTTCTTAAATGACCAGATTCTAATTCATTTATGCCGAAATCACGTTTGCACTCGGCGGGACGCCATTTTACACACATGAAACTATCCTAAAACCAAGGTTTGACTCGGCTCGGGGTTCTAGTCTTTGGGCAGGACGATTGCGCGTATGTCGAAAAAGTGGTCTTTCTGATATAATTCGCGCCTTTTCTTGGCAGAGTAACCTTTCTTAAATTTCCATATTCTAATTCATTTATGCCGAAATCACGTTTGCACTCGGCGGGACGCCATTTTACACACATGAAACTATCCTAAAACCAAGGTTTGACTCGGCTCGGGGTTCTAGTCTTTGGGCAGGACGATTGCGCGTATGTCGAAAAAGTGGTCTTTCTGATATAATTCGCGCCTTTTCTTGGCAGAGTACTGAGAGTAACCTTTCTTAAATGACCAGATTCTAATTCATTTATGCCGAAATCACGTTTGCACTCGGCGGGACGCCATTTTACACACATGAAACTATCCTAAAACCAAGGTTTGACTCGGCTCGGGGTTCTAGTCTTTGGGCAGGACGATTGCGCGTATGTCGAAAAAGTGGTCTTTCTGATATAATTCGCGCCTTTTCTTGGCAGAGTAACCTTTCTTAAATGATCAGATTCTAATTCATTTATGCCGAAATCACGTTTGCACTCGGCGGGACGCCATTTTACACACATGAAACTATCCTAAAACCAAGGTTTGACTCGGCTCGGGGTTCTAGTCTTTGGGCAGGACGATTGCGCGTATGTCGAAAAAGTGGTCTTTCTGATATAATTCGCGCCTTTTCTTGGCAGAGTACTGAGAGTAACCTTTCTTAAATGACCAGATTATAATTCATTTGTGCCGAAATCACGTTTGCACTCGGCGGGACGCCATTTTACACACATGAAACTATCCTAAAACCAAGGTTTGACTCGGCTCGGGGTTCTAGTTTTTGGGCAGGACGATTGCGCGTATGTCGAAAAAGTGATCTTTCTGATATAATTCGCGCCTTTTCCTGGCAGAGTGACCTTTCTTAAATGACCAGATTCTAATTTATTTATGCCGAAATCGCGTTTGCACTCGGCGGGACGCCATTTTACACACATGAGACTATCCTAAAACCAAGGTTTGACTCGGCTCGGGGTTCTAGTCTTTGGGCAGGACGATTGCGCGTATGTCGAAAAAGTGGTCTTTCTGATATAATTCGCGTCTTTTCTTGGCAGAGTAACCTTTCTTAAATGACCAGATTCTAATTTATTTCTGCCGAAATCACGTTTGCACTCGGCGGGACGCTATTTTACACACATGAAACTATCCTAAAACCAAGGTTTGACTCGGCTCGGGGTTCTAGTCTTTGGGCAGGACGATTGCGCGTATGTCGAAAAAGTGGTCTTTCTGATATAATTCGCGCCTTTTCTTGGCAGAGTAACCTTTCTTAAATGACCAGATTCTAATTTATTCCTGCCGAAATCCGTTTGCACTCGGCGGGACGCCATTTTACACACATGAAACTATCCTAAAACCAAGGTTTGACTCGGCTCGGGGTTCTAGTCTTTGGGCAGGACGATTGCGCGTATGTCGAAAAAGTGGTCTTTCTGATATAATTCGCGCCTTTTCTTGGCAGAGTAACCTTTCTTAAATGACCAGATTCTAATTTATTCCTGCCGAAATCCGTTTGCACTCGGCGGGACGCCATTTTACACACATGAAACTATCCTAAAACCAAGGTTTGACTCGGCTCGGGGTTCTAGTCTTTGGGCAGGGCGATTGCGCGTATGTCGAAAAAGTGGTCTTTCTGATATAATTCGCGTCTTTTCTTGGCAGAGTAACCTTTCTTAAATGACCAGATTCCAGACATGTACAAATTACTCAAAAAAGGTAGTTAAGTTAAGTTACTGAGTATCGACGCCAAAAGTAATTGGAGTAGAGTAGAAATTACGCATTAGTAATAGTAATTGAGTAAACTACTAACTACTCTAAAAAGTAGCGAGTTACTTTCAAGTTACTTTCGAAGTTACTTTTTTATATTTTTGTGGTAGCAAAAGGAACAGCAGTTTTGATCAATGAAAAACCCTGCGAGCCTAAAATAAATGCAGTCTATTTATAGCTTGAGTTTTCGCCAAAATAGTTTATTCGCTCGCAGAAGCAATTGACTTTCAAAGTTCTTGATAGGAGAGTTTTCCCCTTTTCCTTTTAAAGGCGTTCCCAGTCAAGCTAAATAGACGTTTCACCGTGGCACTGAATGGAACGGCAGCGTTGAATTTGAGAAACAGGCTGTGCAGGGTCGAGTAAGCGAGTGTCGGCATCTTAGGTGTCCATGACGAAACATGTGAGGTTTGCCTCGGGTAGAGGGTCTTTTATAACAAACTTTCCTCCCTTTTTTCTTTTTTCTTCGTCAAGTTGGGATTGTTATGACTGGCCCCTCTTTATTCCGACGTCGTTCTGAGAGTACGCTGAGCGAGTGCACCAGACCGTCAAGGGTTCAAGTCTCGCGCCACGACGATGAGGTCATCCGGACGACTGCGCGTCCCGTTGTAGTGCTAGTGCTACGCTACTGAAAAAAGAAATGTTTTGGTCTAACAGAGGATGAACCGAAGTGTACTTCGCCGCTGACGCCGGGTCCAACAAAAGGATCTCCCAAGGGTAACTCGCAATCCTCGCCGGCGACTACAATATTTTGACGCGTCTGACACGCCTGACAAGTAAATCGTTTAAACAAAGAGGAGGTCTCCCTGGCGTGG
Source organism: Ixodes scapularis (assembly GCF_016920785.2). NCBI lineage: Eukaryota > Metazoa > Arthropoda > Arachnida > Ixodida > Ixodidae > Ixodes > Ixodes scapularis. The sequence continues at coordinate 62,911,274 of NW_024609836.1, forward strand.
ATGGTCGGAAGGACACGAAGGATTACGTGAACAAGCATCGTCGCTCGCATACAGTTGCAGCTGGAAGCGGGAACGTGCTTCCATGAACGGATTATCCGCGCCAGGGTTTGTGCGCGGGGGAGTACGGCTTTGCAAAGGCGTATGCGCTGATTACAAGGCGACCATGGGAACAGGCGCCCAGCTGCGAGGTCATTCCAGTGGCGCCTCCCGTGGAACCTACCGCATGAGTCAGAACTCTCTAAAGACAGACAACAACTCTCGGAGTGTTTCCGTCTTTCACGGTTGCAGCTGCAAACGCGGCGCCTGCGTGCATTACCGGATTAGGTCAATACCCGACCAAGGCTTGTTAAGCATCTCTTCCTGCATTCGTGCGTGCCGGTGTTATGTTTTGGCTGCTCGTCGCCACCTTGACCCGAGGACGCCTTCCCGAACAAGGGGGCCCCATGTTAGGGAATGCCACTTTATCTGCCGGCGTCTTATTCATTTCTGCGCTCAAACGTTCGTGATGGGCAAAATTAGCACTATATAATTTCGAAAGTAGTTTGTAATTTGAGTAGAAGTTACCTAAAAAAAGTAGTTAAATTAAACTACTAATTACCCAAATCGAATTGTAATTGAAAGTTACCAAGTTACTCAAAAAAGTAGTTAAACTACAGTAGTTTGAGTAGAGTAGTTGAACTACGTCCAAGTCTGCCAGATTCTAATTTATTTCTGCCGAAATCACGTTTGCACTCGGCGGGACGCTATTTTACACACATGAAACTATCCTAAAACCAAGGTTTGACTCGGCTCGGGGTTCTAGTCTTTGGGCAGGACGATTGCGCGTATGTCGAAAAAGTGGTCTTTCTGATATAATTCGCGCCTTTTCCTGGCAGAGTGACCTTTCTTAAATGACCAGATTCTAATTTATTTATGCCGAAATCGCGTTTGCACTCGGCGGGACGCCATTTTACACACATGAGACTATCCTAAAACCTAGGTTTGACTCGGCTCGGGGTTCTAGTCTTTGGGCAGGACGATTGCGCGTATGTCGAAAAAGTGGTCTTTCTGATATAATTCGCGTCTTTTCTTGGCAGAGTAACCTTTCTTAAATGACCAGATTCTAATTTATTTCTGCCGAAATCACGTTTGCACTCGGCGGGACGCTATTTTACACACATGAAACTATCCTAAAACCAAGGTTTGACTCGGCTCGGGGTTCTAGTCTTTGGGCAGGACGATTGCGCGTATGTCGAAAAAGTGGTCTTTCTGATATAATTCGCGCCTTTTCTTGGCAGAGTAACCTTTCTTAAATGACCAGATTCTAATTTATTCGTGCCGAAATCACGTTTGCACTCGGCGGGACGCCATTTTACACACATGAAACTATCCTAAAACCAAGGTTTGACTCGGCTCGGGGTTCTAGTCTTTGGGCAGGACGATTGCGCGTATGTCGAAAAAGTGGTCTTTCTGATATAATTCGCGCCTTTTCTTGGCAGAGTGACCTTTCTTAAATGACCAGATTCTAATTTATTTCTGCCGAAATCACGTTTGCACTCGGCGGGACGCCATTTTACACACATGAAACTATCCTAAAACAAAGGTTTGACTCGGCTCGGGGTTCTAGTCTTTGGGCAGGACGATTGCGCGTATGTCGAAAAAGTGGTCTTTCTGATATAATTCGCGTCTTTTCTTGGCAGAGTAACCTTTCTTAAATGACCAGATTCTAATTTATTTCTGCCGAAATCACGTTTGCACTCGGCGGGACGCTATTTTACACACATGAGACTATCCTAAAACCAAGGTTTGACTCGGCTCGGGGTTCTAGTCTTTGGGCAGGACGATTGCGCGTATGTCGAAAAAGTGGTCTTTCTGATATAATTCGCGCCTTTTCTTGGCAGAGTAACCTTTCTTAAATGACCAGATTCTAATTTATTTCTGCCGAAATCACGTTTGCACTCGGCGGGACGCCATTTTACACACACGAAACTATCCTAAAACCAAGGTTTGACTCGGCTCGGGGTTCTAGTCTTTGGGCAGGACGATTGCGCGTATGTCGAAAAAGTGGTCTTTCTGATATAATTCGCGTCTTTTCTTGGCAGAGTAACCTTTCTTAAATGACCAGATTCTAATTTATTTCTGCCGAAATCACGTTTGCACTCGGCGGGACGCTATTTTACACACATGAAACTATCCTAAAACCAAGGTTTGACTCGGCTCGGGGTTCTAGTCTTTGGGCAGGACGATTGCGCGTATGTCGAAAAAGTGGTCTTTCTGATATAATTCGCGCCTTTTCTAGGCAGAGTAACCTTTCTTAAATGACCAGAATCTAACTCATTTATGCCAAAATCACGTTTGCACTCGGCGGGACGCCATTTTACACACATGAAACTATCCTAAAACCAAGGTTTGACTCGGCTCGGGGTTCTAGTCTTTGGGCAGGACGATTGCGCGTATGTCGAAAAAGTGGTCTTTCTGATATAATTCGCGCCTTTTCTTGGCAGAGTAACCTTTCTTAAATGACCAGATTCTAATTTATTTCTGCCGAAATCACGTTTGCACTCGGCGGGACGCCATTTTACACACACGAAACTATCCTAAAACCAAGGTTTGACTCGGCTCGGGGTTCTAGTCTTTGGGCAGGACGATTGCGCGTATGTCGAAAAAGTGGTATTTCTGATATAATTCGCGTCTTTTCTTGGCAGAGTAACCTTTCTTAAATGACCAGATTCTAATTTATTTCTGCCGAAATCACGTTTGCACTCGGCGGGACGCTATTTTACACACATGAAACTATCCTAAAACCAAGGTTTGACTCGGCTCGGGGTTCTAGTCTTTGGGCAGGACGATTGCGCGTATGTCGAAAAAGTGGTCTTTCTGATATAATTCGCGCCTTTTCCTGGCAGAGTGACCTTTCTTAAATGACCAGATTCTAATTTATTTCTGCCGAAATCACGTTTGCACTCGGCGGGACGCCATTTTACACACATGAAACTATCCTAAAACCAAGGTTTGACTCGGCTCGGGGTTCTAGTCTTTGGGCAGGACGATTGCGCGTATGTCGAAAAAGTGGTCTTTCTGATATAATTCGCGTCTTTTCTTGGCAGAGTAACCTTTCTTAAATGACCAGATTCTAATTTATTTCTGCCGAAATCACGTTTGCACTCGGCGGGACGCTATTTTACACACATGAAACTATCCTAAAACCAAGGTTTGACTCGGCCTGGGTTCTAGTCTTTCGGCAGGACGATTGCGCGTATGTCGAAAAAGTGGTCTTTCTGATATAATTCGCGCCTTTTCTTGGCAGAGTAACCTTTCTTAAATGACCAGATTCTAATTTATTTCTGCCGAAATCACGTTTGCACTCGGCGGGACGCTATTTTACACACATGAAACTATCCTAAAACCAAGGTTTGACTCGGCTCGGGGTTCTAGTCTTTGGGCAGGACGATTGCGCGTATGTCTAAAAAGTGGTCTTTCTGATATAATTCGCGCCTTTTCCTGGCAGAGTGACCTTTCTTAAATGACCAGATTCTAATTTATTTCTGCCGAAATCACGTTTGCACTCTGCGGGACGCCATTTTACACACATGAAACTATCCTAAAACCAAGGTTTGACTCGGCTCGGGGTTCTAGTCTTTGGGCAGGACGATTGCGCGTATGTCGAAAAAGTGGTCTTTCTGATATAATTCGCGTCTTTTCTTGGCAGAGTAACCTTTCTTAAATGACCAGATTCTAATTTATTTCTGCCGAAATCACGTTTGCACTCGGCGGGACGCTATTTTACACACATGAAACTATCCTAAAACCAAGGTTTGACTCGGCTCGGGGTTCTAGTCTTTGGGCAGGACGATTGCGCGTATGTCGAAAAAGTGGTCTTTCTGATATAATTCGCGCCTTTTCCTGGCAGAGTAACCTTTCTTAAATGACCAGATTCTAATTCATTTATGCCGAAATCACGTTTGCACTCGGCGGGACGCCATTTTACACACATGAAACTATCCTAAAACCAAGGTTTGACTCGGCTCGGGGTTCTAGTCTTTGGGCAGGACGATTGCGCGTATGTCGAAAAAGTGGTCTTTCTGATATAATTCGCGCCTTGGCAGAGTAACCTTTCTTAAATGACCAGATTCTAATTCATTTATGCCGAAATCACGTTTGCACTCGGCGGGACGCTATTTTACACACATGAAACTATCCTAAAACCAAGGTTTGACTCGGCTCGGGGTTCTAGTCTTTGGGCAGGACGATTGCGCGTATGTCCAAAAAGTGGTCTTTCTGATATAATTCGCGCCTTTTCTTGGCAGAGTAACCTTTCTTAAATGACCAGATTCTAATTCATTTATGCCGAAATCACGTTTGCACTCGGCGGGACGCTATTTTACACACATGAAACTATCCTAAAACCAAGGTTTGACTCGGCTCGGGGTTCTAGTCTTTGGGCAGGACGATTGCGCGTATGTCGAAAAAGTGGTCTTTCTGATATAATTCGCGCCTTTTCTTGGCAGAGTAACCTTTCTTAAATGACCAGATTCTAATTTATTCCTGCCGAAATCATGTTTGCGCTCGGCGGGACGCTATTTTACACACATGAAACTATCCTAAAACCAAGGTTTGACTCGGCTCGGGGTTCTAGTCTTTGGGCAGGACGATTGCGCGTATGTCGAAAAAGTGGTCTTTCTGATGTAATTCGCGCCTTTTCTTGGCAGAGTAACCTTTCTTAAATGACCAGATTCTAATTTATTCCTGCCGAAATCACGTTTGCGCTCGGCGGGACGCTATTTTACACACATTAAACTATCCTAAAACCAAGGTTTGACTCGGCTCGGGGTTCTAGTCTTTGGGCAGGACGATTGCGCGTATGTCGAAAAAGTGGTCTTTCTGATATAATTCGCGCCTTTTCTTGGCAGAGTAACCTTTCTTAAATGACCAGATTCTAATTTATTCCTGCCGAAATCACGTTTGCGCTCGGCGGGACGCTATTTTACACACATGAAACTATCCTAAAACCAAGGTTTGACTCGGCTCGGGGTTCTAGTCTTTGGGCAGGACGATTGCGCGTATGTCGAAAAAGTGGTCTTTCTGATATAATTCGCGCCTTTTCTTGGCAGAGTAACCTTTCTTAAATGACCAGATTCTAATTTATTCCTGCCGAAATCACGTTTGCACTCGGCGGGACGCTATTTTACACACATGAAACTATCCTAAAACCAAGGTTTGACTCGGCTCGGGGTTCTAGTCTTTGGGCAGGACGATTGCGCGTATGTCGAAAAAGTGGTCTTTCTGATATAATTCGCGCCTTTTCTTGGCAGAGTAACCTTTCTTAAATGACCAGATTCTAATTTATTCCTGCCGAAATCACGTTTGCACTCGGCGGGACGCTATTTTACACACATGAAACTATCCTAAAACCAAGGTTTGACTCGGCTCGGGGTTCTAGTCTTTGGGCAGGACGATTGCGCGTATGTCGAAAAAGTGGTCTTTCTGATATAATTCGCGCCTTTTCTTGGCAGAGTAACCTTTCTTAAATGACCAGATTCTAATTTATTCCTGCCGAAATCATGTTTGCGCTCGGCGGGACGCTATTTTACACACATGAAACTATCCTAAAACCAAGGTTTGACTCGGCTCGGGGTTCTAGTCTTTGGGCAGGACGATTGCGCGTATGTCGAAAAAGTGGTCTTTCTGATATAATTCGCGCCTTTTCTTGGCAGAGTAACCTTTCTTAAATGACCAGATTCTAATTTATTTCTGCCGAAATCACGTTTGCACTCGGCGGGACGCTATTTTACACACATGAAACTATCCTAAAACCAAGGTTTGACTCGGCTCGGGGTTCTAGTCTTTGGGCAGGACGATTGCGCGTATGTCGAAAAAGTGGTCTTTCTGATATAATTCGCGCCTTTTCTTGGCAGAGTAACCTTTCTTAAATGACCAGATTCTAATTTATTCCTGCCGAAATCACGTTTGCGCTCGGCGGGACGCTATTTTACACACATGAAACTATCCTAAAACCAAGGTTTGACTCGGCTCGGGGTTCTAGTCTTTGGGCAGGACGATTGCGCGTATGTCGAAAAAGTGGTCTTTCTGATATAATTCGCGCCTTTTCTTGGCAGAGTAACCTTTCTTAAATGACCAGATTCTAATTTATTCCTGCCGAAATCACGTTTGCGCTCGGCGGGACGCTATTTTACACACATGAAACTATCCTAAAACCAAGGTTTGACTCGGCTCGGGGTTCTAGTCTTTGGGCAGGACGATTGCGCGTATGTCGAAAAAGTGGTCTTTCTGATATAATTCGCGCCTTTTCTTGGCAGAGTAACCTTTCTTAAATGACCAGATTCTAATTTATTCCTGCCGAAATCACGTTTGCGCTCGGCGGGACGCTATTTTACACACATGAAACTATCCTAAAACCAAGGTTTGACTCGGCTCGGGGTTCTAGTCTTTGGGCAGGACGATTGCGCGTATGTCGAAAAAGTGGTATTTCTGATATAATTCGCGCCTTTTCTTGGCAGAGTAACCTTTCTTAAATGACCAGATTCTAATTTATTCCTGCCGAAATCACGTTTGCGCTCGGCGGGACGCTATTTTACACACATGAAACTATCCTAAAACCAAGGTTTGACTCGGCTCGGGGTTCTAGTCTTTGGGCAGGACGATTGCGCGTATGTCGAAAAAGTGGTCTTTCTGATGTAATTCGCGCCTTTTCTTGGCAGAGTAACCTTTCTTAAATGACCAGATTCTAATTTATTCCTGCCGAAATCACGTTTGCGCTCGGCGGGACGCTATTTTACACACATGAAACTATCCTAAAACCAAGGTTTGACTCGGCTCGGGGTTCTAGTCTTTGGGCAGGACGATTGCGCGTATGTCGAAAAAGTGGTCTTTCTGATATAATTCGCGCCTTTTCTTGGCAGAGTAACCTTTCTTAAATGACCAGATTCTAATTTATTCCTGCCGAAATCACGTTTGCGCTCGGCGGGACGCTATTTTACACACATGAAACTATCCTAAAACCAAGGTTTGACTCGGCTCGGGGTTCTAGTCTTTGGGCAGGACGATTGCGCGTATGTCGAAAAAGTGGTCTTTCTGATGTAATTCGCGCCTTTTCTTGGCAGAGTAACCTTTCTTAAATGACCAGATTCTAATTTATTCCTGCCGAAATCACGTTTGCGCTCGGCGGGACGCTATTTTACACACATGAAACTATCCTAAAACCAAGGTTTGACTCGGCTCGGGGTTCTAGTCTTTGGGCAGGACGATTGCGCGTATGTCGAAAAAGTGGTATTTCTGATATAATTCGCGCCTTTTCTTGGCAGAGTAACCTTTCTTAAATGACCAGATTCTAATTTATTCCTGCCGAAATCACGTTTGCGCTCGGCGGGACGCTATTTTACACACATGAAACTATCCTAAAACCAAGGTTTGACTCGGCTCGGGGTTCTAGTCTTTGGGCAGGACGATTGCGCGTATGTCGAAAAAGTGGTCTTTCTGATATAATTCGCGCCTTTTCTTGGCAGAGTAACCTTTCTTAAATGACCAGATTCTAATTTATTCCTGCCGAAATCACGTTTGCGCTCGGCGGGACGCTATTTTACACACATGAAACTATCCTAAAACCAAGGTTTGACTCGGCTCGGGGTTCTAGTCTTTGGGCAGGACGATTGCGCGTATGTCGAAAAAGTGGTCTTTCTGATATAATTCGCGCCTTTTCTTGGCAGAGTAACCTTTCTTAAATGACCAGATTCTAATTTATTCCTGCCGAAATCACGTTTGCGCTCGGCGGGACGCTATTTTACACACATGAAACTATCCTAAAACCAAGGTTTGACTCGGCTCGGGGTTCTAGTCTTTGGGCAGGACGATTGCGCGTATGTCGAAAAAGTGGTATTTCTGATATAATTCGCGCCTTTTCTTGGCAGAGTAACCTTTCTTAAATGACCAGATTCTAATTTATTCCTGCCGAAATCACGTTTGCGCTCGGCGGGACGCTATTTTACACACATGAAACTATCCTAAAACCAAGGTTTGACTCGGCTCGGGGTTCTAGTCTTTGGGCAGGACGATTGCGCGTATGTCGAAAAAGTGGTCTTTCTGATGTAATTCGCGCCTTTTCTTGGCAGAGTAACCTTTCTTAAATGACCAGATTCTAATTTATTCCTGCCGAAATCACGTTTGCGCTCGGCGGGACGCTATTTTACACACATGAAACTATCCTAAAACCAAGGTTTGACTCGGCTCGGGGTTCTAGTCTTTGGGCAGGACGATTGCGCGTATGTCGAAAAAGTGGTCTTTCTGATATAATTCGCGCCTTTTCTTGGCAGAGTAACCTTTCTTAAATGACCAGATTCTAATTTATTCCTGCCGAAATCACGTTTGCGCTCGGCGGGACGCTATTTTACACACATGAAACTATCCTAAAACCAAGGTTTGACTCGGCTCGGGGTTCTAGTCTTTGGGCAGGACGATTGCGCGTATGTCGAAAAAGTGGTCTTTCTGATGTAATTCGCGCCTTTTCTTGGCAGAGTAACCTTTCTTAAATGACCAGATTCTAATTTATTCCTGCCGAAATCACGTTTGCGCTCGGCGGGACGCTATTTTACACACATGAAACTATCCTAAAACCAAGGTTTGACTCGGCTCGGGGTTCTAGTCTTTGGGCAGGACGATTGCGCGTATGTCGAAAAAGTGGTATTTCTGATATAATTCGCGCCTTTTCTTGGCAGAGTAACCTTTCTTAAATGACCAGATTCTAATTTATTCCTGCCGAAATCACGTTTGCGCTCGGCGGGACGCTATTTTACACACATGAAACTATCCTAAAACCAAGGTTTGACTCGGCTCGGGGTTCTAGTCTTTGGGCAGGACGATTGCGCGTATGTCGAAAAAGTGGTCTTTCTGATATAATTCGCGCCTTTTCTTGGCAGAGTAACCTTTCTTAAATGACCAGATTCTAATTTATTCCTGCCGAAATCACGTTTGCGCTCGGCGGGACGCTATTTTACACACATGAAACTATCCTAAAACCAAGGTTTGACTCGGCTCGGGGTTCTAGTCTTTGGGCAGGACGATTGCGCGTATGTCGAAAAAGTGGTCTTTCTGATGTAATTCGCGCCTTTTCTTGGCAGAGTAACCTTTCTTAAATGACCAGATTCTAATTTATTCCTGCCGAAATCACGTTTGCGCTCGGCGGGACGCTATTTTACACACATGAAACTATCCTAAAACCAAGGTTTGACTCGGCTCGGGGTTCTAGTCTTTGGGCAGGACGATTGCGCGTATGTCGAAAAAGTGGTCTTTCTGATATAATTCGCGCCTTTTCTTGGCAGAGTAACCTTTCTTAAATGACCAGATTCTAATTTATTCCTGCCGAAATCACGTTTGCGCTCGGCGGGACGCTATTTTACACACATGAAACTATCCTAAAACCAAGGTTTGACTCGGCTCGGGGTTCTAGTCTTTGGGCAGGACGATTGCGCGTATGTCGAAAAAGTGGTATTTCTGATGTAATTCGCGCCTTTTCTTGGCAGAGTAACCTTTCTTAAATGACCAGATTCTAATTTATTCCTGCCGAAATCACGTTTGCGCTCGGCGGGACGCTATTTTACACACATGAAACTATCCTAAAACCAAGGTTTGACTCGGCTCGGGGTTCTAGTCTTTGGGCAGGACGATTGCGCGTATGTCGAAAAAGTGGTCTTTCTGATATAATTCGCGCCTTTTCTTGGCAGAGTAACCTTTCTTAAATGACCAGATTCTAATTTATTCCTGCCGAAATCACGTTTGCGCTCGGCGGGACGCTATTTTACACACATGAAACTATCCTAAAACCAAGGTTTGACTCGGCTCGGGGTTCTAGTCTTTGGGCAGGACGATTGCGCGTATGTCGAAAAAGTGGTCTTTCTGATATAATTCGCGCCTTTTCTTGGCAGAGTAACCTTTCTTAAATGACCAGATTCTAATTTATTCCTGCCGAAATCACGTTTGCGCTCGGCGGGACGCTATTTTACACACATGAAACTATCCTAAAACCAAGGTTTGACTCGGCTCGGGGTTCTAGTCTTTGGGCAGGACGATTGCGCGTATGTCGAAAAAGTGGTCTTTCTGATGTAATTCGCGCCTTTTCTTGGCAGAGTAACCTTTCTTAAATGACCAGATTCTAATTTATTCCTGCCGAAATCACGTTTGCGCTCGGCGGGACGCTATTTTACACACATGAAACTATCCTAAAACCAAGGTTTGACTCGGCTCGGGGTTCTAGTCTTTGGGCAGGACGATTGCGCGTATGTCGAAAAAGTGGTCTTTCTGATATAATTCGCGCCTTTTCTTGGCAGAGTAACCTTTCTTAAATGACCAGATTCTAATTTATTCCTGCCGAAATCACGTTTGCGCTCGGCGGGACGCTATTTTACACACATGAAACTATCCTAAAACCAAGGTTTGACTCGGCTCGGGGTTCTAGTCTTTGGGCAGGACGATTGCGCGTATGTCGAAAAAGTGGTATTTCTGATATAATTCGCGCCTTTTCTTGGCAGAGTAACCTTTCTTAAATGACCAGATTCTAATTTATTCCTGCCGAAATCACGTTTGCGCTCGGCGGGACGCTATTTTACACACATGAAACTATCCTAAAACCAAGGTTTGACTCGGCTCGGGGTTCTAGTCTTTGGGCAGGACGATTGCGCGTATGTCGAAAAAGTGGTCTTTCTGATGTAATTCGCGCCTTTTCTTGGCAGAGTAACCTTTCTTAAATGACCAGATTCTAATTTATTTCTGCCGAAATCACGTTTGCACTCGGCGGGACGCTATTTTACACACATGAAACTATCCTAAAACCAAGGTTTGACTCGGCTCGGGGTTCTAGCCTTTGGGCAGGACGATTCCGCGTATGTCGAAGAAGTGGTCTTTCCGATATAATTCCTGGGTTTCTTGGCTGTTGGAACTTTTTTTTTATGACTCTACTCTAATTTATTTACACAGAAATTGCGTTTGCTCTCGTCGTGACACTCTTGTGCAACATGGAACTATCGTATATCTAGGGTGTATACTTTCTAGAATACCAGTGGTTTTCGCTGAATTCTCTCGTGCAGGTGCTAAAACGGTGATTATCGGGAGGAAAAATTGCGAACGTAAACAACCACTGAAGACGAAGAACAGTTAAAATTTTATTTACATCTTTTACAGAATCTCTTTCACATAATTCTCCCGTTCTGACTTGTATAGGACAAGGGCATTGAGGAGGTTGTCATCTCAAGAGAACAAGAGCACCGGCTGTAGCTGGCCTCTCGGTCCACTAATAGTAATCTTCAAGGTCGATGACCCAGGAGGGTCGCTGGCCTTAGGGAACAGTAGAAGAAAGCTACTGTTCTCCAAGAGTCCAAGAACACGTAGGTCACAAAAGAAAGACAGGCAAAATGCATGATTCCGGGCAAGATAATGTGTTTGACGAAAGTTCGTGTTGGACTTTTTAAGCGAAAAAAAAAAAAACGACAAAAACATTGCTGGAGAAAAATTATATGGAAACCGGGGTATTTTTGTTTTGTACGATTTTTTTTATTTCCGTCGCCGGCGGATGTTTATCGGTTAAAACTACAGGATTTATCAGTGAAAAAAAAAAAGAAAAAAAAAAGAAACCAGCGTTTGCTTGAAAATATGTAAAAACCGGTTTTTTTGGGCTTTAACCGATTTCATACTTTCGACACCGGCGAATGCGAATCGGTGTTTTTCGGTTAAAACCGGAAAATATATAGCCTACGGTATATTCAAGGTTTGACACAGCTAGGAGTTCTAGCCTTTGGGTATAGGAATGCGCGTTCATCGAAAAACTGGGATTTCAGATCCATATCTCGCCTTTTTAGCCGTCTTACCGAGGTTTGAACCCCACGAGGGGTTCAAACCTCGTACGGTATCTGCGTGTTTTGCCACTTTCCACGCAGCGGCCACGTGTAAGACGGTGGTACATTTTAATGGAACTAAGATACAGATAAAATAACTATTAATTCTAAAGCCGGGCTCAAACCTTGAGTACTGTGACTGTGGTAATATAGGCTTTGTTTATGTAAAAGTGATGGTTAAGAAGTTTTTTTTTCTCATGTGTTAATTCGGCGCACCACAATCTTCAATATGCTATTTGCAAGCCGTAAACAGGTTGCGCAGGATTCCCTTTAAATATTCGGAGCAATGGCGGTCTACTTTAAAGTTAATTAAACTAAAAATGAAAGTTACTAAAAGATAGCTGAGTCCCTTGGCAACCTGTTACTGATGAGTGCAATCCAGTATGGGAGGATGTTTTCTGTAGAACAACGATCTTTCATTAAAACTCGGTCTTTTTCTTCGGGTCTTGCCATAGACGCAATGTAAATATTTTTGATCGTCATTTGGCTGTGTATAACGTGATCGTACGATTTCTAAATTTTTCCCAAAAAGTTCGGACACCGCACCTAACACAACCTTAATGAGTGCTAAGCGATTATTGGCCGAGTTTTTGAGTAAGTGAATATAAACGGCTTTCGCCCATTGAGTTACGGTGGCCCCCGCTTTTGGTAGCCGATAGATGGCGCAAGTTGTAGGGACGCGCCGATGTCCACCAATCTTGGGGTTGATGCTTGCGTAAGGGGAATAGTCGGAATAAATAAAACGGAGGGCTCTGCTTTGTACGGATTGCAGGTTGTTAGTTAGGTATGGCTGTCACGGTGACCATATGGAAGGAGCGAATTCTAGTTTAGTTCTGACCAAGGTAGCATAAGTTAGTTGTTTTACTGGGGATGGTAGCTTGTCTGAGGCTACGGCGAAGAAATCTGAGGGTGCGGTTAGCATTGTCTATGACAGATGTTATGTTTAGCGGTCCATGACAGGTCAGATGTCAGATGAATTCCTAGATATTTATACGATCAACAAGCAGTTACTGGGATGCTAGGAAGGTGGTAAGAGGAGGACAGAACATGTTAACTGCGGAAAAAAGATAGCGATTTGCATTTATTATAGTTTAAAGCCATTTGTCATTTATGACACCACTGAATTATAAGATGGAGATCGTACTGCAAGATTAGTTTATGTGAAAGCTAAGGGCACGGGAACTTTCATGCTCCCATTAATCTTTTAGTCACCGCAGCGCTCCCATTCCTTTAAATAGAAATTGCTTCATTAATATCATATAGCATTATAATTAGAAATAATATTTTGAAAACTTATTTTGTAATTTTACATTCTAACATAAAACAGCTTTTCTTGTTTTCTAGTTTATCTATGTCAGTAACAGAATACTGCAAATGATCGTAATCATCTAAACGAAAACAAATCCATCTTCTTTAGCAAATAGGTCTAAGGAACCTAAGGAAATAATTTTAGGAAAATAGAAATGGTACCCAGCCCTCTTTCAAATTTTCTGGTAGAGTGTAGTCATTTGACAAATCTTGTATTTTGTTGTATTACTAAAATGTGCTCGTTTGAACTTCGTTCTTTCTAAAAAAACATTACATGAAGTGCCTTCGAAGTAAAGTTCTGTACAGATGTAATACGTATATTAGACGCTAGAAACTTGCCATAATATTGGGGAGGGATTCTATTTAATTTAAACATTGATAACGAGTTTTTTTTTGTAAATAGTAATTAATTGTACACTCCCATTAAGTCGGATTGTATCCGTCATGGCAAAACATAAAAAAAGTTTAAGCGACTGAGAAACCTTCAGTTTACACGCCATCATTTTAAACTTTCGGCATAAGAATAGCGGCATACGATAGAATGGAGTGGTAGCAGGGCGAATCGTTGAAAACCTAACGTTTCTGTGCTATGGCCAGTGCCGCAACCCGCTAAGAGATGGCCCAAGCATACGATGGCACACATTTCTGGGTATGAATTCGGTGCTTCTATTCCAGTAATGGACAGTGCAGAAAACCCGTTTTCAAACCGGGAGAAAATTTTGTTCAGAAGTGATCGAAAAAGTGACTTACTTTTTCCAGTAACGGCCAATTACGTTTCTTCTTTAAGTAATCAAGTAATATAGTTGAAGATTTTTATCCAAGTCCAAGAGTAATTGGATATGGAATAGGTTACTTTGTTCTAGAAATGTGTGCAAAGACTGCTATATATAAACAGCACCATCAAGCCCCCCCCCCTTTCCCCCTTTTTTGATTTCATTTTAGATGGGAGAAAACCAGACTTCATGCAGACTGTCGTCGTTCCTGTGAAACCTAATCGCAAGTGCTACGAACATGATAGGCTCTTTTATTCTGTAGCCTCGTTTTGCGCTGGTGTCCCCGGACAAGACTCCTGCGCGGTAGGCTGGTTTCTAGCTGGATTCAAGTACAGTCGTTAATTACTATGCGTAGCCATTGCCAGCTTAACAAACGAAAGGTGTGGCTTGTAATGTTCACGCTTATGGCCTCGTTATTTCTTATTTGAGCGAACGCAAAGGCTGATGTCGCCATCTTATCAGCGACAAAGACATAAAGCCACACACCGCTTTTCTCATACTTCACTAGCTATAGTACATACTGTATTTAAAAAAAGCGTTAAAAATACAAAATTTAGCGCTACAGAAACAAAAAGGGAAAATGCGAGATTAGTACGTAAATAGCGAATGGGATACATTCCACGTCGAGTAAACAAAAAATAATAATAATTATCTGAATGTTGCGGTCCAGAATCGAGAGTACTATAAAAAAAACTCCGCGACAACTTTTCTTGGCAACGCAGTGGAAGGTACAGGCCCGCGTCCCCTCTCCCATTTTGAGTGTGCGCGGGCTCTCCTCCTCTCCCCGGAAATGGGGGAGGAGGAGAGCCTGCGTACACTCAAAATGGGAGAGGGGACGCGGGCCTGTACCTTCCACTGCATTGCCAAGAAAAGTTGTCGCGGAGTATACCTCACTATAGTTCGTTTCGACTTAAGTCGCAGACGCAGCCGGCGCTACGAGTTAACGGAGCCAGTCCAGCGGCGCCAAAGGCGCAAGTCATTGGGCTTTTCTTTGTTTATGAATAAAGGACGGCAACAAACCAAATCTCAGTAAAAAAAAGACCTTACTTTTCGAGGCCAACGTGGCTCTTCTTCAGTTGTGACCATGCGATGGCCGTTGAGGTGCGGTATTTTTTCGATCTTCTTTCAGCGATATGACGGAGCTCGTTGACATAGACTGTTGTTCATGATTGGTTCAGTGATGATACAACACGTAGAGAAACATGACAAACATCACGCTGGAGCGCTTTTGACGCTGCCTGGTTGATGCCATCAGCTCGCAGCGTCGGCTACGTCTGGACTTAAAGGGGCGCTCGAGTGGTTTTGTAGTGTAGAAACTGGCTTTTCATATCATATTGTTTGTTTGGTGTTTTCTGAATAAAAATGGCAATTTATAGATGGGAAGAAGGGCTAGTAAACTCGAAGCAATCTAACTTTGTACAAAAATGCGGATCTCCTCTTTCTCCCGCCCGTGGCTTTCACAACACTGCACACAACTATACACCAACTCTACTTTGTTACGTCACGCCGCCCGCGGTGGTGGCGCTTCGGGCGCACTTCCGGCCCTGGTTGTGGGCGGAAGTCGCCATGCAGGCACTGCATCTGGTGTTTTTGTTTTGAAAGAAACCAGACCTAAACCTGCCATCTCGGCAAAACGCCGCGACTGGGGCTACACCAAAAGAGTCTCAAAAATATCAAGATCAGTTTTCACTAGTTTGTTCTGGCCGCCCAGTTCGTCCGAGAACGTGGGTAGGGCCTTGAAAAGGGAAAACCAGACGCCGCCCAGCCACGACAGCTTGCGTGTGAAGCGGGTTGATTTACAGGAAACTTGTGGTCGTTATTGTTTGTTTTTTTTTTTTGTTTTTTTTTTTGCCAACATGAATTTGGGGAAACCGTCAGATGGTCCAGGCCGCCCGCAGAATACGTAGCGCGTTTTCACGTTCAACGGTCGTCTGACGGTTCAAATACTTTTTGTTCCTTCAAACTTGTCTGCTTGTTCAAACGGCCGTGTGTTCGTTGAAACGACAACCGCCCGTAGACCACCGACTGACGAGGCAATTTTGTTAAGACATATGTGCAGGCCTAAAAGGACTTACATTTAAAGGATAATTAGGGTACTAGGATCGGTGTAAACAATACGCGCAAGGGCTA
The DNA here is from genome assembly GCF_016920785.2 of Ixodes scapularis. Classification (NCBI taxonomy): domain Eukaryota; kingdom Metazoa; phylum Arthropoda; class Arachnida; order Ixodida; family Ixodidae; genus Ixodes; species Ixodes scapularis. Next base: position 62,927,361 of record NW_024609836.1, read on the forward strand.
CCTTTTTGTTATATACAAGAGGCTGCATTCACCACGCTTTTTTATATTTGCGTTAAACTAGTATGCGCCACCATGCTTTGTTAAAGTCAGAAAAGATTGGCGTCAAATTGTTTTGAAGATTTCACGCCTATCTTCAGTTTAACTTGAGCCGTGATACCAGACAGAAGCGTGAGAAACTAATTCGCGAGTTTCGTTGCAGGACAGATGTTTTAAAATATTCTGTTTTTCGGCCTGCTGTTTGTGAGTGGAACGAGTTGCTCCGGAGCGTGATGGTCATTGTCTCATTCACGTTATTCTCTAGTGCCATCGACAAACTTTTCTTTGTTTGAATGAACTGTACGGACTAAGGGCTTGCGCGTTTTACTGTAAGCTAATAACTAGTTATTTATTTCGCTGAACTTGTTTTCTTTCGTCCACTCTATGCCTTGGCCCTCGAAGGTTGGCCGGCAGTATCTTTAAAATAAAGATATATATATATATATATATAAAACAGAGGCTCGAAATTTTAATGTATTTGTTCGAGAATCAGCGAAACGACAGCAGCGATTTTGGTACATTTTTTTAATGTTAATGTGAAGCATTGGACATCAAAACGGAGATGATGGCATTGGCCATCGTGTTTCCAACGCCTATTTTCTTTAATTTGTTTTTCTGGGGCGCGTGAAAAAGTGTTCTTGGGGCACACCAGAGAAAAGCCAAATTTCGACATGCCTCTGGACTTTCTTTGGCACTTTAGGCACACATTTGGCATTTGAGTGGCAAACTAGAGGAAAGCCCAAATTCGGCACGCCATTGCGTCCCCAGATTGTGGGGTTTGCTTTGGCAGTTATGGCTCGAGCGTGGCACTTGATTTGGCAGTCCTGTGGCAGATCAGAGAAAACCAGACTTTGGAATGCCCGAAGTTGCCGAAATAGGACTATATTTATTGAAAGTTCTTCGGTACTAACAAACGCCGTAGAGCAAACCCTAACTATAGTGTGGATTACGCCTAACAAAAAAAACAAAGTAGAAAAACATAAGTGGCACACAAGACAGGGCGTAATTTCAACTGAAATTTATTAGAATGCACACATTATAAAAAAGGGTGTAGTTGTCACAGG